>NC_084663.1:138655466-138958496 GCF_028389875.1 Rhea pennata | reverse complement strand
CAGAGACCTGTTATTATTAACACTGTTGTTAGCACATAGTCTCAATTAGGATTGTTAACCAATAATCAGTTTCACAAGTGGTAATTGTTTAAAATTAACTAGACTAATTGTCATATCTTCTCTCAAAGTGAAGTAAAAATTATATATATAATTATAAATACACATACATGTCTGAAAACCAGCCTTGGAGCAATAAAGAATCATCCTGAGGTTGGAGAAATGTGCTGTGGTGGGATATGCTCTCATACCCTCAGCTAGGATATGCTCAGGTTTCCAGCTCCATTCAAGAATCCCTGAGGTGTTACAAAGGCAGTAGAATGACTGTGGGACTGGGTCAGGCTGGATGTCAGGTGTTGGGAGAAGACATGCATGAAGTACCCTCAAATTACATGCTTGCTGAAATGCAACAAGGACAGGAATGTTTCTACATCTGACTGAGCATGGTAAGACTGGAGGGTGACAATTAGGGTACCATAGTGGATGGGGGATGGATTCAACATTAAAATGATAATCTTTTCATTTTTCCTCATTTTTTTTCTATTCATTTGTTGGTTACTCTCACAAGTAAAATGAAAACCTTGGTCTTAGCAGAGAGATCAAGGCAAAATTACCCTTTCCTAGTGTTTCTTTACAGATAGGGTTGAGCCTTACTGACAGTGTAGGAGAGAGAATCCTAGCACAGACAGTGCCTATTCATATTGTAGGGATTAGTTTCCAAGGATATCTATCTGCTGCTTTTTACAGTTACAAAACAAACTTAACTCCTCTTGTACCCATTTACACACATCAGTTAGACCTCTAGAAAAGCAATTTGATAATGGAATTGACTGAAATGCAACGTAATTCTTTCCTGTTTTTCAGAAGGTATTGATAATGCTTCCGATTAAAAAAATAAAAGCTTTGTAAAAGCTAGTTAATATAATTTTATTTGTTGACTTTGTAAATAGAATAATGTAATCTGGAGGGCACAGATAAAACGCAAGCACATGGATTATTCTAATGAAGAACACATCTTCTTTCCTATCCAAGTTCCTGAAAATGAAAGGCAGGAACAGAAACAGGTAGATTTTCAGTAACATTATATAATGTTCATAGTACCAGGGTTTATGTCATTCTATGTGGAAGGTATTGAAGGTTTCTTTAATTCTATTTTGATTGTTACTCGGGTTTCTTGGATTGCTGGTGTTATAACTCATTACAGATGCTCATTTGTATTTGTTGGAATTTGTTTTTATATTAAAAAAATTCTAGGCTCTGATACTTCTGCTTATATCAGTAAGTATCTTAAATAGCTACTTAATTTAAATCAGCCAATTAATTTAAAAGTAGTGCATGCCAGTTTTTGCTAAAAATTCATCCAGCTTCATCCTCACAAAGTCTTATCTACTTGGGAAAAAAAAGTGAAAAGCAAGCTGGAAGGATAATCATAAATAAAATGTTAGAATAGAAGAAAAAACCCTACTTACTACATACAGTGAAAAGGTACTAAAGCATTATCATAGTAATTATTTTTAGTGCTGATGAATGAAATCAGCTTCTCCAGGAGACCGTTAACACGTCTTTACTACATAGTGTGGTAAAGCTAGGTAGAGGTTAGGTAAAAAATAGAATTTAATTTAGGCCAGAATGGGCAACATGCAAGGAAGAGGAAAGAGAGTGGGAGGAGGTTACCTCAATAGCTAGACTCTGCTGATTTTAACTTGCTGACTGTCAAGTAGCCAACAAACACTACTTCAGATTTTTTGAACTATTTTTTTCTTGGCTGAGATGATATGCCTTCGCTTCTCTTATTCCTGCAATTTCTTCAGTGTTGTGATGGGGGTATATTCTATATGTGGGTATTTTCTAATATGTCAATACTATTTTGTGGTTACTGAAATGGCTGTTTGCGTGTGTGTTTTTTAACATTTTGTGTGCATATATGTGTATGTGCTCACTACTGGATTAAATTTTTTAATTTAAATTTGCCTTAGAGTAAAGAGTATGTTTGTGGTATCCATTGGCAGCGTATTTTTGGATATCTTTGGAATCCTTCTGAAACATGGAAGGATTCTTGGTGTCCTCTAATGTCAACATGTTAAGTGTAATTATACATTGTCAATTCAAATGATCATAGTCAATTAATGGTGGCTTTGGAGATAAGGTATGTTGTGCATAGCAGGTGCATATGCACATGTAGCCCAGTCTAAAAGAAATCTAATTTCCTCTCTTAAAGAAAAAAAGTAGTGTATTCTATACATATTTGTGAAGTGTTTAGATAATTACAGTGAATTAGTTGCATACTTTCATAGAAACACATTATTTGCTCCTACCTTCATATCACCATGGGGCTATTTTAGAGTACATTATTTTTCCTTATTTTTAAAGTGAATTTGAATATATATTAAGAAATAGATTTTCTTTTTTAATAAAAATCTTTACAAGGCAATTGGTAGTGCACTCATTTCCACAGCTGGATAATTACAGCGGAATTTAAATGATTTATCTGCCCACCATCCTACAGGACTACTATGAAGATTTTATTAGTTACTGTTAAAGAATTTTAAAGATCAAAACACATTGCCAATTTATTTTTACTAATGTTTTATTAAAAAGTATGAATATAAAACTCTACTTGCTAAAGTAAAATCTTACTTCTCCATCAAATTATATCCTAGATTAGCAAAGGATCATAGATAAGCAAAGTATCAATAGGAAATTATGGAAAAAAAGTTTATTTTCCTTTGGCAGTTGGTTTAGGTGTATGAGTAATGACTGCATCAATTTCTTAATATTCTGTTAATCTTTAAATTATTTTCTTTGCCAACAAATTTGAGTTTAGGGTAGTATAGCTGCCACTGAAAAAATCTGGGTTTTTTTCCATCCTTTTTTCTAACCCCTTTAAGCCTTTTTTAAACCCTTTTTTCCTAATAAGAACTATTAGAATTGCCACTGGAGTTTAAGGAGAGATTCCATTTTAGTGGGTGTTTTTTCTACCTCATAGCTTTTTTTTTTTTTTCCCTGTCACCCCCACAATTCATGGGTAATGCCAACAAGCATAGAGTTCGTTATACATTTGTGTTCTGAACATTCAATAAATCCTATTGCAAACATGGCCTCAATATTGCAGAAACTTATTTGGCATGTGCAAAAGTCTTTTAGGATCAGGGCTTGCATGATGACAATACAGATTCTTGACTGGGTAACTAAACATGTTTGAGCTTTTCTTTAGGTGATCAATGATGTGATTTTAGCTTTAGTTCTGAAAGTCAGTATTCTTCTAATGGAATAGAGAATGTGGTGTGCCTTCCTTCTCCCCTAGCCTACATAGCCTCTTTGAGTAGAGTACTCTTTTGTGTATATAACTTCCATTATCTATTTTGAATACCATTCTTATCTGAGTCCTAACAATGTTCTTTGAAGTTTGTGTAGTTGACAAACACAAAGTTGAGATTTATAGCTCAGTCCCTTTAAAATGTGCTCAAGCTTTTGCTCATGGTTTTGAAACTTACACAGGCTTACTGATCCGGGGTATACATGGTAAAACCTAGCAAGCGGGGGTAGAGACACATATTTTGAAAAATGCCCCTCTAACAGGGATGATTAGAGACCCTGACTTCCTCAGACAAGTGCCCTTAGTTTTTCAGACCAGCCCACTGGCTGAGGAGATCTGAGAAAGTCGTGGCAGCAGCCACCCATATGGCACCTCGCAGGCAGGGACAGGGCTCTCTTGCCATTGCTCGTCTGTATCCTGCATAGTCTCACAACTGCGCTGCCAGCTGTGACCTATGTGTCACAAGCCTAACACGTCAGGTCCAGCCCCTGATGCTTGTCTCCTGTGTAAGGGTTATGAGTGTCATATCCTCCACCGAGACCACGCACCAGCCTTCCCACACGGCTGCAGGTACGCCCCGCGCGTGTTACGCAGTCAGAAGGTCAGAATCCAGAGCTACACCTCCTCTAATCCTGTCTGCTACGATTCTCAACAGCCTGTGTCTCATTGCTTTGTACTGACCCTGACACAAAGCCTACCTCACTCTACTTAGCTAATACCCTCTCAGCAAAGCGTTCCTGAGGTGGGTCCTGTAGCTGACTTGGCAGATACCAGTGATGCTCACTTGGAAGGCAGAAGCTTGGCAGTGCACAGCACGATGCCACATCCTTCATATTGGATACTGTCCATAGAAATAAATATGAAGGTTTCAGTGTTTCTAAATGCACCCCTAACCCCTGAATGTAGTATGTCTCTGTATTGGGGATGTGGTGTCTGTGTTTTATTTGAATTTACTGTTTTTTGTTTTGTGGTTACTGTACCTGTATCAATGCTGGGTAGGGAAAAATAACGCTGAAAAAGCATCAACTTTATTTTTTCAAATCTCAAAAATAAAAATTTTTAGTCAAACTTCTCATTTGATAACCCAGAGGTTTTCCTAATAGCTGTTTTACATGAATGTATAAATGTTTATGCTGTTAGTATTGTCTTAATTATTGTTTTTGTCTTTGGAAATATATAAATATAGTCACATCTCTGGTGTCTGAAGTGGAGAGAATCTCTTGCCAGGCTATTTAGTGTGCGTATGTGTGAGAATGTATGCCCTGTGGCCCGAAACGTCATTTATATATTTGCCAATTGCTTCAGTCTTTTAATTTCTGTTTGTATGCATTACATTTGGTTAGGCTGAATTTATTATTGATTTCAACTGTTTGCAAATATTCTACTGACAGACTGTTTGCTTGTCTCTCCTTTGAGCTAGCATTTTACCCTCATTAGTCTTAGATGAGTTCTTTTTAATATTAGTCACATGCATTCATGAAGGTGGCAAAATTAAAAGAAAGTAAAAGTACAAGAGCTGTGTGTGACACACTGTTTGTAAACATCATGTAACTGCTTTCTGTTTTTAACTCTATACTATGCTATGATGCTTCTCCCTCACACACCAGTTTTGTTCTCTCAGGTTGTCTGAGCTTCCCATCATACACATCCACTTGGTTATATGTCTTAATTGCAATTTTCTATTTTTATATATTCTTGTTTATTTGTTTTGTTTTGGAATACTAAAAGAACTAGGTAAATAACAGCAGTAATATTTACTAGTTCTTTAATTTTGTAGTTTCAACCAGTGGCTTGTAAACTGCTAGAGGAGATGCAGACTATTTTTTTAGAGGTCTGTGGAAAAAAAGGTCTCTTGCCATTCAGTTCAAATTCACTGTACAAGGTGTCTTTATAGGTCCACAAATTTAGAGATTAAAACCCACTGATCTAATTATATTGTAAATGTCTTAAAGATGCGATGATATCTTACTTTTATGACTTACTGCTTTGTGGGTGTATATATCATTATGCAAGTAATAATCTTTGTTTTCACAGAAGGTAATTTATACCAACATTAAATTTTGGCATCTGCTTTGTTATACTGTGTAGATATTTATGAAAATATCCCTTGTCTTGTGTAGGACTGTGGTATATATTCTCTACTAGAACAGAGCCTGTGATCACTGTTGTTTTGGCTGATCTTTAGTTGTACAAGGAATAATCTAGAGAAGAGCATTTGGATTCCCTTAGTTTGTGCTTCAGGTCTGTACCATAACAAGCCTGTTCAATTGATTTTTCTTTATTTGGTCTTATGCAGTATCATTTTTATTTTAGACTGCAGCTATCTATGTGGTACTATAACATTTCAATAAACCCAAAGTCTTGCACCTCAAAATGTCAGCATTTTTGTTATAGGATGTTACTACAATGCCATTCTCCCCTCTGCTCAATAGCAGCACTACATGGTGATGCTAGGAGGGATTACGAAGAGGAGGTGTGTATGGTGAGAGTGGGGGTGGGAAGTCAAACAGGCCCTGGGTGTTTACGCATTCCAGGCAACCATAGATCTGCACTCATTGAGGCCTCAAATATTTTGCTTTTCATTATCGGTATTTCAGATCTGGGGTATTTGGGCATGCTGCCAATAAAAATAAGTAGTAATCTGTTAATCTCTTAGACTGAAAATGTAATACACAGTATAGTGCATGTATGTAAGACTTAAGATCACTTTATAACATTGTTAGAAATTCTGAAAATTATGACAGTTGCCTATAAAAGGGCAAAGTCAAATTTGACTCCTTCCTTGTAGCTGATTTGTTCCAAATGGAAAGTAATGTAATCAAAATGTTTTTACTAATAGATTTTTTTATTTTCAACATGATAACCTTTTGGCTCCAGGAGCTGATGACAAATCCCTCTTTCTGATTTCTGCATGATGTGTGCATCTACGTACTTTTTAAAATTTATTTTGGGGTGGTTTTAGTCTGCTTTGTGGTTTTATAGTCGATCATTCTGGTTTCCAGCACTTATATTTCAGATCTCCGATGAAATCAGGTGCACAGAGCCATCCACCTGCATGCCTATTTTCTTTGGAATATTGGAAAGCATTTCCTGCAGTCAGCACTAAAATACAGATTGAGCAGGCAGGCAGATGAAGAATGATTTCTTCTAGGTTCTGCATAATGTAATGAACAGACCTTCTGCTTAGTATTATTTATTATCAATGTTTGTACACATGCATTTTCCTTCCCTGAAGCGGCTTTCTTGGGTTTCTTAAAGCTGCAGCCTATATGTGTGCCATTATTGGTTTTCCCAAGTGGTGCAGTGGTGCTGCTTTGTCACTCCAGCAACTTGCTGTGTCACTGAGAGCTGATGTGCCTCAACTTGCTATTATTTCTGCTTTATAAAAAGAATTTGTTGTCCTCCAGAAATATTGGCATATAATTACGACACAAAAAACAAGGCAGTCCTACTGGGAGGACAGCTGTTACCTTCAGTCCTAGGACTTGCAGTGCAAGTGGTAATTCAGACTACACATTTTTTTCCAAAGGCAGTTAATTGCTTAAAACTTTCCACATAGCTGTGACTGTCATCTAACCAGCAGTTAGAGGCATTAAACTGTTTTCCCCAAAGCAGTAGGCTACATCAGCTAGCCCACCAGCAACTTGGATAAACACTTGGTAATATCACTTTTTAACTATGTTTTTAGGAGCAGTGTGCTACTTTGTCATGGAGTGACCTAAATCTAAAGCCAGAGGTTGTTTGGGGTTGCTGTCAGACAAGATCAAACTGTTAAGTTTAACCTAAATGGAAGTAAATGCTAGAGTTACCTGCACCTCATTATTTCTGTTCTTTTACGACAGACACTCAAGACTGTTTGTGTACTGCCTGTGGCTCACGCTGATTATGTTGTTAATGATTTGTGTCTTTAGCATGTGTACTAGCTGAAAGCTTTAAGAGGCCAACATTTTCAAATACAGGTACCTAAATAAGTGGCCTGATTTTCAGAAGCTTTGAATACATCCAGCTACAATTGAAATCAAAGGAATTAGCAGCTGCTCAGCGCCTGAATAAGTAATCAGTCAGGTGTCTAAACACAGGGGTGCGTTATAAAATTGTGACAGCAGAAGATCATCTACCTCTTTTTTCCCCTCTGGTTAAATAAAGCAGTATTTTTAAAAACTGTGTTAAGCAAATGGGTCCTACCAGGTGATTACAAACAGTCTATACATAGATATTTCTTTTTCTTTGTATATTTTTTTTAATGGCAAAATTTGTTCCTGATTTTGAGAAATAGCTCCAGCACATTTGGTCCATTTAAAATATGCATGACTCTATGCATGTGGTGTTTGGTTTGTATTGAAGTTAGGGAGCATTTACTGTAAATTGGTAACATGGCTGTTTCATTTAGCTTTATTTAATATAATATTTGCTTTAGTGGAAAGATGTGCTATATTGTGCTGGTTGTAGGCTTTAGTAGGTATTACAAATATTTCCAACTTTAAAATTCTTGAAAAAAATATTTTGTGATTGTAACAGTAGCAACTGCGAATCTTGTTCTTTATTAAACAAATAAAAATCCTAAGGAAAGAATAATATGAGGTATAGTGACTTAATGCAAAGAAACCCCAAATGAGTCTCAAAATTAAAGAAATTTGCATTATAATTATGTGTAGGAATATCTAAAGATAGAATGGTATCAAGCAATAAGTTTTCTGAATAAGAAGAATTCTATGCAAATTATGCAGGCTGGGAGGGTTTTTTTAGCTTGAGTTGCTTAGAAATATCTGAATGCTGTTTTGAGGCAAGTTTAATGGAAAATATTTTTTAAAAGACTTTTGATGTGAAGAACAAAATGTGATGAACTGTTCCTCTCTAGAGAGGACTTTAGATCCTGTAAAATAGTAACTTAGATTTCCTCATTTATTTTTCTTTTAGCCTGAGAATGTGTACGTGTATGAGAATATGTGCATGTATGAAACGTGTTTATATGTATGCTGAAATGTCAGTTCACAGTTTATGTGGTTTGAAATTATTTTTTTGATATTTGAAGTTTCATATATCACCCGTTTCTTGCTAGTAACAACAGACTAACTGCTGATCAGAATATAACAAATTTGCATTGCTGACCCCCCCAAAAACAAAAGGTTTATTTGTACAAAAGTACAGATATTACTTAATACTTTCTTTTAAACTATTTATTAGTTTTGTTTCACAAAATTTCTTAGAAATATCAGTCATGAATCTGCTTGGTGCAGTAAAAACAGTAAAAAGTTGCGTTCTATCAAAGGAGCATACAATCTACAATTGCAGCCATTTTAGTATGTATTTGTTCAACCAAAGCCAAACAGTCTGAGTAACGTGCATTTACATAGTTATGTCAGTGTCTAACTTTGTATTTTTGTATCTCCTTCCAAATTTTTGTTCAAAAAAGAAAAAAGAATCCTCTAGAATCCCCTGCTTGAACTTAGGGAAATTTAAAGACAGTCTGTAGAGATCAGTTTCAAGAAGCCTTTATATTTAAAAAAAAATAAATAAAAAAAAAAAAAACAGTGCTTATAAGGAAGAATATCCAACTGGCAGATTTTTGTTAGTTTCTTGCATTGCTGTTTAAAACAAGTTTCTCTCATGATTGTTTTCACAGTTTTTGAACCTGATAGTTTCAAAGCCTATTCTAGGCTAGTCTGCTTCCTGTGAAGAGTATAATGTTAAGTGAGATGTTAGTGTGTGCCACATCACACTGGTAAGAAATAAATGGCGAAGTGTTTTGATGCTGCAGATCTTGCTTCACTTAATAGATTGGGGACGGGATGTGTGTGTGTGCCATTTTATGAGGAGACAGAGGCACATATGCCTGCTTTCCAGTTTGTTTTTCTCTGTGTGCTCTTCTCAGGGGTAGATCTGATTGAGGCTGGTGGCAGAACAGTCGTTTAAAGAGACTGTGATCTCTTCTAATGTGAGCATTTACCAAACATCTAGTTTTCAGCTTTTAATTGAAAGGTGGCCTTTCTAAAAAGAGGAAATTGGTTCTGTGTTAGTAAATCGCTACGAATCGTCACGTTAATGAAGCTTTAAAAAACAAACAAATGAGAAAGGAAAGCAAAGCAAAAAACCCTTCAACATCCCTCAGCAAGCTAAAATTGAGCAGATGACAGACATGTTACTGAGCAGTGAAGGTTATCTTAGGACATAGGTGCTTGCATTTTGAATTGATCCTCCTCTGTCAACTTGATGCGTGTGGGAGATGAAGTGAACTTTTCATGAAAAACATTCTTATAAGAACAGTTGCTATTGATGGTTATTCTGGTACTTTTATGTATGTGTTTGGGGAGAAGAGAAATGACATATTAATATTTTTCAACTCTCCTAAATCAAAGAATTGTCCTTTTTTGTTTTTGAAGCAATAAATCCTAAGATCATGTCCCATTGTTTGACTGCTAGAAATATGTACGGTTTTTTTTTTGGTAAATACCATTTTCTCATTTTGCAAAACTGTAATTTTGCCCATATAATAGCAAGCATTTTATAAAAATGATGATGATAAAAATATTTTTACAAGGGAGTTAATTATGCCTGCTAATAAAAGATCAAAATCTGCCCAAAATTAGGATGTTCTCCATTTTGAGTGCTTACACAGACATATCTGTGCCTTTATTCCAATTGTTTCTGTAATAGTTTGTAGACCGTACATAGACCTTCAGGTATTGTCTAATTGCCAGTATCAGACAGGTTGACGCTGATGTAAAAAGGGGCTATATCTAGAGCTAAAAAATGATCCTTTCACCAGCTCCAAAAATGTTTCTCTTCTTGAACTTAACCTCAGTTTAGAGGTAAACTTTTTTTAAAAAAATCTTTTTCCATAAAATAAGCCTTCCACAACTTAAGCATTAAAAACAAAATGCTGTTAGCTGCACTTTGAGGAATATGTTCACATTGAATATTAAAGAGCTTAACTTAAAAAAAAAAAAAGAAAAAGACAATCTAATTCCCTTCCAAATGTATGTATATACTTCGAGAATATTTTTGTGAAATGTGTATTTTTATTATAAGCCAGATATTTCCCTCATTCAGGATATAGCTGTAGATGTTAAACCTTTATGCCTGTGCTTAATTGTATGTACAGTATTCCACAGAAGTAAATAGCGGTACTCAGTTCAGTGTGTGTGTGTGTGTGTGTGTGTGTGTGTGTGTGTGTAGGACTTAGGCCTTAACTAGGCCTTAACTGCTAGTTTATAATAATCTCTAAGAATTTACTGTCTGGAGTATAAATGTTTTAAAATCCACCTTCCTTCTACTTTAGATATTTAAAAAAACAGTTATTAAAAGCTTTCAATGTGTTGTTAATACTCTGTTGCTAGGCCTTCTGATTGTTCTTTGTGATTCATGTTTTATCTTTGTATGAATACCTTAAGCCTCCATATAGTGAAAATTGGATAAAGAGATTTTTAACTGCAATCTGCAGTGTTCTCAAGGAAGAAGGTATCTGTGCAACTTCTAGTAAATAAAATGTAATTTAGACATGAGAAGGTTAGCAGCTGTGTTAAATGCTCATGAAAAATATCTGTGTAATACTGTACTTTGGATGCTTTTACAAGTAATCCTCATATCTAGCAGTCTGAACTTTCTATCCACTAGCAATACCGACCCATTCTGCAACTAAAACCAAAAAATGTGTATTGTAAATGGTGCGTAGTCACAGTTAGTTCCTCCTGTTTTAGTTGTTGGTGACATGAATGCTCCCTTTCTGAGCTGAAGGAAGCCTGTCACCAAAGGAGTGATATAAATTACACCTGATATTCAAAGATGAAACTTCAGTCAGATGAAGGAAGCAGTTGTAAATATTTGTTCCTAATACAGGAAAAATGGAGCTCATGTAGTCCGCAGACAGTGTATGAATGGAGTTTACGGGCTATTTATAAATACCTGGGATACTTTATCCCCCACAAATTGAACGCAGGATTCTGAAAGGCTTTTTGCCTGAAGTACGCACCAGACTTTGTTTACCAACCTATTTATAGAAGTGATGGGGATCTGTTTGAGAGTGGCTGGGAGGGGGCACCTGCAGCGCGCGGGCCCCTCTGCGGGGCAAAACGGATCCGTGCGGGAGCACTTCTGGGAAGGAGGTCGACAACAACACTGCGAGGCTGCAAGGCCAAGTGTGTGCGGCATGGCCATGTGGCTGTTGAAATACTACTGTTGAATGGCTTCCTGTGGCGGTGCGAGGCGGGCTGGCCTGAGGCGCAGGGACAGCGGTGCTAGGCCTGCGCTTCCCAGCCTAGCCGGGTCCGGGGCGGTTGCCCTCTTTGGTGCGGTTTGTTCTTGTGGACTAAGACGATCTTAATAGGTTTAATTTACGTACCGTAGCTTTACTGCAGATTAGCCCTCTAAACACCCAGGAGGCTCCTCAAATAACAAAGATATTAATTAGAAGTTAAAAGGAATGAAAACTTCAGAGCAACACTTTCTTATTGTCATCTTCTAACGCGTATCCGTATTACATGCATTAACTGCACCTTCACGCTTGGAGTCATACAACAGTTAAAATGTTTTGACGAGTGATACCTGAGGTTACTCTACAAAAAGAAATATATGTAATTGTCTGTGTAATTCTCTTTTTCCCCTCCCCTTTCTGTTCTATTTTGTTTTCTATTTGTTTTGCATATTTGAGATGCTCTTGTTGCAGTCAGTTTCACTGCAGTCCTCTGAGGTCGCTGTTTTTCCCATTCAGTCTGTTGGATGTTTTCCCCTACAGTGTTGATATTTTTTAAATAGTAAAAATAACATGAAATGTGCTTTCAAATCATAAAAGCAAACATAAAGATTGGGACTGATTTAGCCTCTAAGACTACTTTACCTCACTTTTTTGAAATTTAGTAGACTTCACCTTGATAGTTTCACTTAAAATGGGGGGAAAGGGATATCGAGAGAAGAAATAGCAGTAGTTAAATGAAGGAAGTTATAGCTAAAAGCTTAATACGTAATAGAATAAACTTCTTCCATCTGTACAATCAGAAGAAAAAGTTAAGATAGTACATTGGGATAGATACTAAACTTCTGCTGTGAGCTGAAAATTTATCTGGTTTGTTGTACTTTAAAAAACACAGTATTTGTTTTTCTGCTAATGAGTATATGCCAGATCAGTTACCATTTTAGTCCAAATCAGAATTTAGGTTGGCAGACCATAAAGGAAATTTTAAGACAGATATATCATAGTTCAGAGCTTTGGTTCAAGTAATCCACATTTTTATGGATTCTTCTTCATATTTAAACACTGATTAAAAACATTATTGCTACCTTTAAAAAAAGAATATTAAGAATAGAATTATTTATAAAAGAACGCTAGTACAGAATTCACTGCAACTTGTTTCTTGCCCAGTGGTTTGAATTTAGTGTTTTCACACAACCTGTACTCAGTAAAGCAGTAGCAGAAGCTGAATAGCACAAGATGAAGTCTAAAGGTGAATGACTACTTCTTACCTATCAGTGAGGAATTACATAAAAAGCACCATACTGTTTCTCCTCACGAGATAGCCTGCCTGGCTATAGTGGTGTAAAAATTGAAGTTATTTAGGTATTCTGCCAGCTGATGAGTATGGCCATTTTACTGGGTCTTAACTTGAACTGCCTGTGTGTAAAAAAGGTTGAGAGGAACAAGAAACTGAAATCAGTCATCTGTGTGCACTGGACACATTGAGGTGTGCAGCTGTGTAGTGCCTTTTTCTGCCTGGTTTCAGCACTTACCAGTAGAAGCCAGAGTTTTTAGGGGGAAAGCTAATGGTAGGTCAGTCCAGAAATCTCCCTTGGCCATGCTAATCGATTTGGGAATTACAAGTTTGTATGCACTGCATATCAAAGTGTTACTGAGGTTTTCCTAAGAATTGAAGTCCATGCAGTTGGCATCATCTCTCTTGATCTGCCAGTCCATCCCTCCAGTAATATAACAATTAGGTCTGTTAGGTAATTTCAACCCCATTTGACAGAGTGTTAATGCTCTCAAAGATATGGAATTCCTACAGGTTTTGTGAAAACTAGTCATTCAGTAGATGGAGACCAAATTAGTGTCATCCCTTCCCAAGGGAGAAAGAGGAAGAACTCAGCTCCCCACTCATTCTGTGGAGATGCAACTGACTCGCTGTTTGAGGACGTGCACACTGACCGGCCACATGGCCCAGGGCATAGTGTGGGGCACTGAAGACATCTGAATGTGAAGGTATAAAAAAGCAGATTCCATTAGTTCTGCTGTTGGTAGAAAAATACATCTATTCACAATGTGGGCTGCAGTCTGTTGAGAACTTGATCAAGTGCTGTTGCAAATGCCTAGGTGTAGAAAGGGCATGAGCTTATTTTTTTTCAGAATATGCTTTTGAGTATAATTGCGAAATATAGATAAAAGGGTTACACATCCATCACTGAATTATTTTAAGCCTGTCTACTCATATTTCCAGCAATTTGATTTTTACAAATGAGATATTTTTAGATGAATGAAATGAATACATACCACATACTAGAGTATGAAACAGCTTTATAAGTTGCAAGTTTAAAACCCTCTATTTACAATCAAATGTTTTGAAATCTAATGATGTACCATACTTCTTATGTAGTGTGTCATTACAGAAATGTAACACAATGTCTAAATGTCTTCAGAAAAATCCATTGCTGTGCTGAAGTGAAGAATCATCAGAGTTAAATTTATTGTTTATCAAGCAACCAGAAAATTTACAGTAATTAACAGTTCTTACATAATTAATTCCTGTATTCCTGTAACACTTTGCATGAGGACTTTGTGTTACTAAGCTATATACAGAAATGTATATAAATTTCCTTGAGATATTCATGTGTGATGTACATACATAATGACTTGCTGTTTTATAGACAGCCTTTTTACCCTAACCATACTAGGCCTGTGGATTAGCTTTATTTTTTAAATTTTGTTCTGTATCATGGCCCAGCTGGCATCTCCAAATACAATCTGTATATAATAAAATGCATATATCTCAATCATTACATACATCCTCTTAAATTAATTGAGATATAGTTCTCAATCAGCTTGGGCCTTCAGTTGTGGAACTCTTGTTAATTTTATTTCTAAACCTTCTTAGTATCTCATAGATCAGACCGAGCATAAATGCTGTAACTGTGAGAATCAGAATGAGAAACCTGAGGAGTTCCTCTGGCCTGGGATTTGAAGGAAAGTCAGTTTGTAGTGTGGGGACGTGACAGTTCAGGCATTTTGGAACATCCATTCTTGGCAGTAAATTCAAAGAGTTTGTACAGTCTGTTCTTGATACTGTTTTCCAGGCACAAGAAGCTTTATACTCCAGTAATGACAACAGTGCAAAAGGCTCAGTGTGATATCTTAGTATCACCTGTGAATTCAGATGGGGCTATTCTGCAGAGGTGCTGTGGTGGTTTTTTATTTGTTTGTTTTTCGGTTGTAATCTGTTCAAAGCCTGGTGCGTTTACCTATCCTCTTGCGGTAGGCCAGCTAGTATGAAGTGGTTTGAACAGAATTACATTTGGAATATAAAACTCTAGTAATAAGATGCTTGTTATTAGCAATGATTAAAAAATAAAAATACAATAGACTTACAAAATATGCCTCTACCAGGAATGGAGAAAAAGGATTTGTGAAATGACAATATTATGGACAGTTATGTAGATGCATTCATTTGTTCCTTTTCAAGCATAACAGTGCATAGTAAAAGCATATAGGTCTTTTTGCAAAAATTTGACTTTATTTTTGAGACAAGGAGTAATAATTATTTTGGTAACTGTAAGAGAGTTCAGGAGGAAAATTGTGTGTCCAGGATTAAGTTCACCATCTGTGATGATGTTTCACAGAATGGTTAAGTTTGGAAGGGACCTTAGGACATCATCAGGATTGACACATTCACAGTGCAACCAGTGCTTGCCTGTGTCTTCACGCTGTACTTAGATTTAGTTACCTATATTTAGAATGAAATCCTTTAAAGCAGAAAAATCATTTACATTACTTTGCCTCTTTTTCAATTGTTAGACCCATAGCAAGTTACTTCCCTTTTCCTAGGTACAGCCGAGAAGAACTGGTGCTTTAAATCATGACACTGAGTGGTTGGATGGGATGTGAACCACAGATGGAATGGTGAAAACTTGAAAACTTCTCTTCACCTTCTTTTCCTCTCTACACATTTCTCTGAGGAATTATTAATAGGTGCTGAAGGAAAGAATGCTGCATGGCCCTGAACCCTCAAAGTAGAAAGGAAAGATCAAATACATGGGGAAAAAAACCCAGAGAATAAGAAACTACTGCAGTTGTGATTCATTGTGACTAAGGAATAGTGTAACAGTACTTAGTGAGTTTGAAGGGAGAATGAAATATAACTGTTAAAAATTGCATCAGGTGGGTTTTTTCCAATCTGTTTTTCATGTCCTACCACAGGGAGGACACTAAGAGAACAAGGAGGGACCAAGGAAGTATTTAAATCAAATGTTAAGCACTGTTGAGAGGTATGGCTAGGGGTGCTACACTCGAAAGAAATACAGTCACTCTTCTAAGATAAGTAAGATTATTTCCCCTCCTTTTTTTTCTCATACCAGTGGTCATCCCATCCTCCACATCATGTTTGTTAGGCTGAAGATGTTGAAAAGATAACATTTCTTTCTCTCCATATCAAGATCTTGAGCTCATCTGCACTGACATTTTAGCTTTATGAGAGTGAATGCATTATGTAAAGTTTCCATTAGCCTGCAAAGTATTAAATGTGTTGAAAACAAGAGTTGTTTTTGGTGCATTAAGCAGAGCAAGCTACTCATGATTTTGTCCTCATCAAAATCAGATAAAAGTTTTTTTTTTTTAAGAATAAACAGAGGGTTTAGCTTCTCTAGCATTTAACTTTCCTTCTCTCTCTACCTTTGTTCAGAGAACGAAATACAGTGAACAAAGGCCAAGTTCTTAATAACACAAGTGAAAGCGTAACTCAGTTTGTAGTTGGGAATATTGTGAGTAGCATATGTGGCCATACGTTCCTTTGGCAAGATGTTATTCACATTCTCCTTGAACATATAATTATGTATCATTGCTTAATAAGGAGAGAACTTTGTCAAACGTTACTCTGTAGTGTTAAGCTTTCAAACTCCAAATTGTAATAGAATGGTTTTGAAGATACCAGAGGATTCAAGTGTTTCTTTCTTTTTTTTTCTTTTTCTTTTTCTTTCTTTTTTTTTTTTATGATTGGCGATAACATTACTACAGCATTAACTACAGTCTAAAATAGGTAAAAGCTTAATATGCAATACTGTAGTAGTACATAAGATGTAAAGGAATATAGATGAAATCTGTCTTGACATGCACTCACGATAACATTTTTCCTGCTTGTTTACAAAATGAAAGAATATCTGTCTCTGGTAGAAAATTCTGTGTTTAACGCAGGCTCCCACTATCCTTTGAAGTGTTAAATCCTTCTAGGTTTCATTTTCTTTGGCACAAGAGTAGTGGATGTTTAAGAAGCCAGCAACATTAGCTTGCACAGGAGCATTCCTGTCTTATTTTTGTTTCTAGGTCTGTTTCCTGTGTTGGGGGAAGGGGAATGAGAGCACAGCTGCTCCCAAAGTTCAACGTGAAGCTGCTTCTTTAGTGTGTGTTTTAAGCCTTGGTCACAGTTTCTTACTGGAAGTCTTAAATGAGCTTTAGTCAGATCTTCAATTGCTCTTTTATAGACATGAAGCCTCCCTCCTTCTCCCCTCCCTTCCCTCACCCCATCTCTGTCCCCAGAAACCAAATCCACTCTCTGATAAAACAAAACTCCAGATTATCTGCAAAATAAATAATGAAAAGAACCTTATATGCAGAAAATTTCAACATAAGTATTTCTGGGATCGAGTAGATAATTAGACAAACATCAGCATGACAGAATGATTGATCAATATTTATTCTTCTGAGATTTTTTTTTTCTTTTTCAAAATGTTGATTCTTGCCAGTAGAAGAGATTGGCTGCTTTTGATCCTGAAAGTGATCTATTAAACCTTTATTTCTCAGATAAGTTGAACACCAAAGAGAAGGGAAGATGAATTTTCTGCTGTGTTATTTATGGTACCTGAAGTAATTCAGATTGAAAAGTAAAAGCCTATTGCTCTCTTACACCTTCTTATATACATTTTAAACAAAATCTTGTGTCTGAATTTTGACATATGTGTTCCTGGATCAGAAACAATTCTAGTTTTTCAGTTTTTCAAACAAATTAAAACAAACCCTTCCTTCATTTGCCCAATTTGCATTTTTATAAGCTTGTATTGCAATCACATGTATATGAAAGGAATAAAGTAAGCCTGGAATGGGATGAATAGGCATGTTGCAGTATTTTCTTTCATGCACTGTTGAGATACCTTTGCTCATCTAGACTAAAATGTTGGGATGAGATAAAAAAGCACATACTGTTGGTTTTATTTGATATTTCATTCTTGAGAGCAGCTTGAATCTTGGTACAGGAAGGGTATGCTTTGTTTAAAATTTAGAATACTAGAATTTAAAGCTGGCGTTGCCTTTCTAGGAGCATATATTCTACAACAGTGAGCACAGGGATTGAAGTTGAGTGTTCAGTTTGATTTGTAAAATCTGTAGGTAATTTAATCCAAAAAGAGCTGACAAAAGGAGTTAATATTGGACTCTTACTGTTGATTTATAAAATCTTGGAATACTGGGAAAGTGGTAGAAATTTGGATGGGTGCCAGTGTTGTAGACCAGGTGACCTGGTAATTATAAACTCAGGCGTTTATCCAGGTAAAATAATGCAATGGCTGGGGTAGAATTTGGTTAATAAAGAACAGAGGGTATATATATAACTAATATAACTAATGCATATTGACAGGAGTTTATTGAAAATAGGTCTCATTAAACTACTACCCTTACTGTGTTTCTGAGGTACTTATGCATTGGGTTGTTGATGAACTAATGGGAAAGTACATATTTAGACTTCTGTAAAGTTACTTGCTGTAAAGTCACATTTTGATGAAGAAACAAGAACAATACGAGATGAGAATGGCATACAGTAGCTTTTTAGAGCTACAAGGAAGATTATTGCCTGTTTACAGTTACATACGAGCTTTTTGAGTATCTTGTGTACTACTGAGTACCAAAGATACTATTCCTAGTCCTGAACACTTTATTGTCTATGCCCTCGTAAAAGTCCTGACTAATGAAGTTTTTAGATGATTCAAAGATTGAGAAATCAGTAGTGAACGGGACAAGCTGCTGAGTGACCATACTTGTCAAACTGGCCAAAACAAGGTCATTGCTTTAATATCGCAAATGTAACATTACACACTGAGAAACAAAGACATCAGACTTCTTTTTAGAGCCATAGACTCCATCATGTGGAAACTGTCTGCAGCCAAAAGGCTAAAGTGATCTTTGAGTGCGTAAGCTAGAAAGTTTGGGAAGGGGCAGGGGGGAGTCTATATTCTCTCTGTATCAGGGACTGAGAGGACTAAGGCTGGATTCTCATGTCTAGTTCTAGAGTCCGTAAGAAAGGGAGAAAATAGATGAAGGTTCAAAGAAGAGTCACAAGGATGATTAAAGGGCTGGAAACAAGCCTTAAGTAAAAAGGCTCTTTGAGTTCAAGGTACTGAGTTTAACAAAAAGCCAAAAGGTATTCTCTTTGAGCCTTCATAATGCATAAATCTCTGAACTTCCGGTGTTTAGTTCTAACTGGGAGAATAATGGAGTCCCTCTATTCTGCTTCCCGTTGTGTCATGTCTTGACAATTTTAAAGGCTTCACAAACTTTATGTACAGTGAGGGCTTAAGTGTATTCTGTGAAGTAGTTAAATATAATTACCCGGTTTTATAGACAGAGAAACTGGGATAAAGTCACATGCTTTAGTTTTGCCTCTAGGTTTTTATATAGAGAAAATTCAGGGCAGGGGTATTTTCTAATTGTGTTCTTAGTTGCAATGGTTCTGTGAACTTTCCAAATTCTAGGTAATGCAGTTCTTTTTTTAATAAGAGGATTTGCTTTTGTTATTTGAGCTCTGATCTTACAGAATTATATCCATACCTGTGATCTGAAGAGCAACATTCAATGGAAACTAACATAAAAGTGAAAGCCAAAGGTTTTGATAATTATCCAATACAATAACTGCAAAAAGTAGACAGTAGCGTGAATAGTGAAAAATATATTCAAATACTGTATTTAATAGTCTAATGACAAACATATATGCCAAGATATGTGGTTAACTCAGAAAATAAGATATGTAGGACTGATACAGACTATAGCAGATTATAGAGAATGATTGCAAAGTGAAGTAGTATGTGATAGAGTAAAACCTATTGGAAGTATACTCAGAGAAGAGCATGTAGTTCTGCTCTTAACTTTTAAAAATGTATCCTCTTATTTATAATGAAACCAGTGTATCACCCAGTCTCTCTCTATATAAATGGATATAAAATTTATATGTAAAGGGAAATTAAAAGAGATTTTTTTATTAAGTGCCCGATGCTGATGTTAGACTTACTATGTTGTCTTACTATTAAAGTATATATTAAAAGAAGAAGTAATACAACGCCTAAATTATCAACTATATTGCAGATTTTGTATAAGTATTCATTGTTCATTGATTTTTCCTATTTAAGTGGCTGGAGGCAAGTAAGAAACTAAATAATGAACACAATACACAATATAGTGTATTCAAACAATGTGTTTATGGTTACATAACACAGGTAAATTATAACAGAAACCTAAAAATGTGAAAATAATTGACTGGAACCAAAGGGACAAGGCATGAAAGTAAGATCTGAAAGCTTATGTGTAAGCAATTTTCATATTCAGACATAAATATATATTTATCTCAACTGAGCTTGACTAACCGTTCTCTGCTTGAATTTTCTCAAGGATGTCTGAGTACTTGGCTAGCCTATGTCAAACCCATTATTTTTCAGGTATAAACTTGTTAGCAGATGTTCCAAAGATCCAGTCTGCTTCCACCCTCGTGATCTGATTGGGTGTGGTGCTTCGGAATCCTACTTGGGCAGAGTGAATCAGCTTTAATTAGGTCAGTCTCTTAATGCCAAAACCCTCAAGCCTTTCACTGTCCCAGCAGATGCATGACAAGAAATTAAACCCCTTAATCCTAATGCAGTGTGCATATACATGAATTCTTGGAGCTATTAATGTTAGGAGAGTTGCAAACCTTGGATTGTTTACGGTATCAGCAAACAAGTAATACCAGGTCCTGCCTTCAGCCTCTTTTGAATTCTTAAAGTTACAGCAGAAATGGTCAAAGAAACTTATGAGTGGTAATAACCTTTCAAGTTATAAGAATACTGAGATCACATGCTTATAACGAGTGTAAGGCAGACAGTCCAATTCAGTGTTGAAGCTACTGGGCTGAGCCCAGTACTCTGACATAGAAGTTACGGTTGATTAAACCTGAACTAACTGAGCTACTGTGTCAGAATAATGTCCTTGCTCAGAGCCTTTCTAGCTCGTACCAAGTGAAGCATGGCTTCCTTTTTCTTGTTTAGCTGTTGTTACTTAAAAAAAAAAAAAAAAAGTGAAGGTCACAACAATCTTCTTGCCTAATGTGAGCAAGCAAAATTATTTCTCAGTCACGTGTAGATAGTGCGATAGTGCGTGTATAAGAGTTCTTTAGGACTTGACTCAATTTTTTTCTAAATGTTGTGCATATTGTGTGCCTGTATACTGTAAATGTTTGTTACTATTACAGATAATAGAGGCGGAACATGTAAATACATTTATGGTTGTGGTTGCACAAGTATTTCTATTCTAAAATGCCGTATTCGATTGCATAATGCTTCTGAATTAATATAGCTTTTTTTCCCACTCAGGAGTATATTTTTCCAGCTGAACAATAGGAGCAAAAAAACCATTTTGAAACTGAGTGATACTGAAGAGGTTACATATAATTTGTATCATTATTTGAAGGAGGAAAAAAAAAAAAAGGAAGGAATCTTGGAGCTTCCCCTCCACCGCCTTCTTATGTTCTAAGACCACAGCAGTTTTAGATATATATAATTCATTTTGTTACATGTATTTAAAACAAAACTTGTCACACACACATTTATTTTACTGTGGACTGTTTGACTTATATTACTTTTCCTGTTCAGCACTAACCTGTCTGTTTTAGTCTGCTTCCTTTTGTGAGATGAGTGCCTGGGGGGAGGGAAGGTGACGTACCTTCTGAACTCTCCCATGATCTATAGCAATATATGAAGAACATGGCAGGACCCACTGATGCTGCATCAGATATTATTGTTGTCTTCCTTCCTCTTGTGTACTTTTTCCTGCTTCTTCCTTGTTAGTGCTTTCTGGGTTTTAGATTTAGATATTGCTCTTAATTTTGCCCCTGTCAGCTAGCTATCCCCAAAGATGAAATGAATGCCATTATAACTGAGTTGTTTTCTTGAAGACCTCTATCCTAAATTTCAAGGTGCTTGGAGATGAAATCTTGTTTATTTTTAGAGTATTGCCAGAGAGTTACTTCCCTTCCTTTATTGGAGGAGTCAAAGGATGGGGCCAGGGATAAAAAACACCTCCCCATTCTCTACTCCTCCCATTCCTCTTTATTTTAAAAATTAGGTGCATTTTTACCCAAATTATTGAGAAACTCTTTCTCATCTAGGTCAGACACAGAAAAATTCTTTCCACAGGGAATGCTAACATTTTCTTTTGTGTTCTTTTTTATTCTATGAACTGAAATGAAAAGCTGATATTTCAAAATTCAGCACTAAAAATGAGACAACAAAAATGTTTCATTTTCATGCACAGTATCAGTTTCAGTTATCATGTTGATTACTTTGCTTGGACCCTTTCTACAATGTTAAGCGTGTATGATACCCATTTTAAAAATAGAATGTATTGTAATAGAATATATTTCAACATGAATTGCATATTGACTCTTTGTAATTATTTTTGCATTTCTTCCATCAAATTTCTGCAGGATATGTTCCTTAGTGTCTCACAAAAACATTAATTTTCCTATGTATTAATGGGAAATGCTCTTCTGTCAAAATGCCTAGCCAGATCTACTTCTAATTGTTTTACTGGTAAATGATTTCTCATTTTGATGGGCATTGAACTTCTGTATTTATATTGAAAACAAAAATAAAATATTCTTGGCAGTAAAGGTACCACACTATCCATCTTTATATCTTTTCCTAAGACCTATCTGCTTCCATTAGACTGAGATATTAAGGAGCCTCTTAGTATGTTTATGAATGCTATACGTAAGTGTTCATAAGGAAATAAAGCTGTCTTGTGATTTCCATGTCTCCTGCATTTTAAGATGTGTTAGAGAGATACTGAAGAAGAATAGATTGTGTTTTATTATATGCTTAGCTTTGACACAGTTGTGGATGTTATTGCTGTAGGCACTACTTCAAACAAACAAACAAACAAAAAACCCCAAAACAAAATGATTTCTAATTTTGTTTGTCTAGTCTCATGTACACTATTATCTGTGCCCAGTGGATTGAACAGTGAACCATGTTAATTCTGGAAGTGGCTTTAGGCCATTCATCCTTGCTGGCTGTAAACGTGTAGTTCAGTTATCTGGAATGACTAGGAGAAATATTCCTGGTTGTTCACAAATTTGTCTGCTCCTTCTAGCATATGGTCCTGTTAAAGCACAGACAGCTAATATAACAAGAGAACTTACTAAAAGATAGCATAATGTAGCAATGGCAATGAATCCTAAACTTCTGCTTGGTAGAGTCTTTAGTCCAAAATAAAGTTTCTAAAACATCCTTACTCTAGAATACATCTGTGGTATACTACTGAATATAAACTCATATTCTGTCATACATGGACTATTTTTGTAGAAACAATCATTTGACTTAATATCATGAAAACCCTTTGATCGTGATAGCATCCAAAAACCCCGAGCATACAAAACTAATTTTTGACTTTGAAAGTGTTAGGAAGTATTGCATAATATAGGCCATCAGATCCTAGTTATTACAGAAGCCTATAGCTTCTGATACACTAGACCTGTGCAGCCCCAAATGGAGGATAACGTGCCATATACACATCCTTGCACAGTAATAATAAAAAGCACAACTGAAGACCTGCACTTTTGGGGCTACAATATCCTCTGACTACTGGAGAGAGGTGTCGCTGATAGAAAAAGTTTAAGTAAGTGCTTAGCAAGAACCTGATCTTGTCAATCTTTTGATTTACCTGTAAAAAGGCTACTAACTATATGTTGTATGTGTGAATATTTTTTGCTATATTTTTGAATCTTTTCACAATAGGTTTTTAAATGAAGATGCACTACTATAAATGGATTTTTGAATGAAGATGCACTGTCCTACCAAAAGCAAATATCCTTGTGTCAGGTTGTTTTCAGTCCCTGAGCCCAGAAATCATCTGGGTAAAATGCTTGGCACACTAAGTTGACCAGTTCTCATCCTTTGCAAAAGCCAGCAGTTTTCCCAAGGTACAAGAAACTTGAGCCACCTTATGAATTTCACTCATCCCTACAGAGGGAGCAAAGAGAGGTGAAGACAGCTCTCTGATTTGGCTGTTAATGTCTCACTTGACCATTGACTGAAAGGACAAAACCTGTCTAAGCTACTGAGGAGAGTGGAGTTCTTGCTCTTTTATGAAAAACAAGTTTCTTCATTTCTTCTCCCTCGTCTTCTCCCCATCCCATCCTTATCTCCTCAGGCCTGATTGTGGGCAGAGGAGAAGGGGGTAAATGACCCTCAGACCTGTGGCATGCGTCACCTCTGTCTTCCAAATCTAGCAAGAGGGAGGAGTTGGCATTACTTCATCTGTCCTTGACCTGAAAAATGTGCTTGGGGACAAGACACTGGCATACTAGGAGGAGCAAAAATGAGTTTGAGAGGCAAGAGACACATGTGAGTGAGTATAATTAGTTGCTGAGGCAAGGTGCTGGCAAATGTAAAGCTGGCAAAGGGGATACCTAATGAGGGAATAGCCAAGTTTGGGGAATAGCCAAGAACTCTTCTGCACTGCCTTGTAACCAGAGAGTACAGCAGCAACAGGAATCAAAATTACTGAACTCTCTAAAATACAGCCCTGTAACTGCTGTGTGTGTTACAGTAGTGCAGAAAGATCATCCTCAAAAGATGGTAGAAGAAAACTAAAATGCATTTTTAAAGAAAGTTTAATGATTTTTATATTTTTGACTAGCATATTACAAGCAAAAGAACTGTACACATGCTTACTGTTAAGCAAGCACATCTTTCAGTGTTTTAACAAGTCTGACACCAAATAAAATTTTACATACAGTTCAATGTATGTATGATGTTTGTTCAATGATGATGAGAACTGCATTTCATTTTATCTAAGCTAGAAGAAATACCTGATCTATTTAGGTAACATCATGCTACTACCTACTGCTTCTTCTACCTTTAAAGTTATCAGTTAGTTATGTTTTCTCTTGAGATAGGTATGCCTCATAGTCACAGTGGGATTTTCAGCTGTAAACGCATAAAGATAGAAACAGATAGGACTTAAAAAAAATACCCTCAAAAAAACAGCTACTGATATTTGCATCTTGATCTTTGAAAATCCAATTACCTCTTTTTTTTTCTTTTCTTTCTTTTTAAAAAATCCCTTTTAGAAGCAGGATACTTAGAACCTTTCTTGAAAATAAGTTAAGTACATTTTCTGATATTAGCACTTTAAAACAATGCTGCCTAGAATTTCTAGGCAGTTGGGTGAACGTTGGCTGTTTTGTCTAAACACATTGAAATTAGTACAAGCTGCTGGAATTTATAAAATCTTGTCAGGCCAATAGAAAAACCTTTTTATCTTATCCATTGAACCAAAGCAAACAATATGTTTCTAGTCCTAGTTTCTTATACACTTTTGAGGCCTAGCTTTTCCCAATTAGCTCTTCATTATGAAAAGTAAATAAAGTATCTTTTTGCGAGAGATCATCTCTGCAAAATTCCAGACAAAAAGGAAACAGAATCAACAGGATGACAATGAAAACCTGTGTAATAATAGGAAGGACTTTCACAGCAGTGGTAATGCAGCTGTTCTAATACCTTAGTGTGTCTCTAGAAAATGTTCACAATTAAACCACTAGAAAAAGATGTTTGTATGAGTTTACAGGTAGGTAACAGCTATTGCTGCCTTGTAATCCTAACAATTAGGCAAATACCTGTGTGAAAGGTTAAACTAAAATTACCTTTTTTTTTTTTTTTTTTTTTTGCTTCAAGTATAATCTGCAAGGGGTATATTTAAGCAGTCATGCTTACAAGTGTTGTAACTCTACTGTCCGTCCTAGTCTTAAAAATTCTTAATGCGTGCCTGTGCACTGAATGGGATTAGTCATGTGTGGGAACCTGTGTAGTCAGAGACTGCTGGTACAACGTATGTTGTAACCTTCCTGAAGCCTCTGACCTGGCTGTCAGGAAACTCACTAGCGTGTATCTGGAATGGCAGGAACCACATAGGTGACCTCAGAAGTTACCGACTTTGTTAGAATATTCTGCAATGTATTTTGTAAATCCTGTATTTAAACCTTTACAGAGGTAATTCTATAAAGTTATATTACACAATGTTAACTGAAGAACAGGTTACACTCACTAATAATTATCTTAAAATTTGTTACTATTGTGAAGGCTGAGCCTCTGGAGACCAGTATTAGCTCAAACTCCTTTTTGTAGCTAAACTTTCAACAATCTCAGTTGAATCTAGAGCTGTGGTTTACAGAGGAGGCAAGATAAAGCATCACAGATCCGGTAGAGTTGGAAGCAAAGCACCTTACTCCTGTATATTCTCCAGGAAAGATATGAATCATATTTTATCAAAAATAGTGGTATGATTCATATAAACTATTTTCTTACATCCTTGGGAGGTCAGATACCAGTGTTAGGCTGTAGTTATGCACCACTTACATCATCATTTTTAGTCCATTTTTCTTATTTAGATAATTTAACAAGACAGCTCAATGGAAATATGACACAAAATATTCTCAGTGAAAATAGCAATGAAGACAGTCTTAGAGTGGTCTCAACTATTGTCAAGTCTAAGAGAATTTTTTTTAAATATTCTCCTTCAGCAGGAAGTACTATGAAACCAATGTCTCTTAACTAATAATGCAGTTTTGCTTCAGAGCTCTATTCATTATATAAGGTTTTTATCATGCTGTTAACAGTTTTTCAGTCATGGATGAATAGATGAGCAGCATAGTTTTTACTTGCGACCCTAAAATTTAGTGTCTCTAACTGCCTTAGTTAAAAATACAAATACTTTTTATCCACAAAATAATGCTTTATCAACTTCCCAGAAGATAAAATAGAAATAGGTCCAAATTAAATATTCTGAAGTCAATCCAAGAAAGAAGTTGTGATGCAAATCACCAAGATAGAGATTCTTGAAGAATTTTGGAAAAATATTTTTATAGAACAATCATAAAATAAATCCCAGAGGACCTCCCTTAGCAACCTTCTGACCCAACCTAGGGACTTCAATTGATCTACACCTAATTTAAAGATTTAATTAAATTTTCATATAATTATCTTGTCAGGGGATGTCGAATCAGTGATCAAAGATCTGCAAGTTAAAAATTGAATTACTATCTCCCCTTTTAAAAAATAAAGTTCAGAGTATAATTTAGTCACTAGTACTTTTTTTCTCTTTTGATTAGAGGTTTAATTAGAGAATTTCCTTCTATCCAGATGATACATTAAGGCACCTTCTCGTGTAAGTGCTGCCTCATCTAAAAATTCAGGTGCTTGCCCCTCACAAACTGCTTCAACACACCTCATGTAAATGATGAGGCTGTTTTTGCTGTTGGGGAAAACATTAAATATCTCTGAAGAGTGACCCATGAGAAGTTCATGTGCTGCTGAAGAAGCCAGCGAGAACCAGGCAGATGGAAACATTGAACCCTGCAAGACTTTATCTCTAGCTTTGGACTGAAGATGTGCTAGCCTCAACAGTGTGCAGATCACACAGGGTGTGATCTGGGTCTGTGATTTCACGTGTCACCGAACCCGTTGTAACTGTAGGCTGCTACCAAAAGGAACATTATTGCAACCTTCTTCTCTGTGACTTTCACGTACAAGTTCTGGTGATCGGTGCAGTGCCGTTGAGTGTCAGATGAGGAAGTTCTTCCAACAGAAAGGTAGTGAGTGAGTGGCGGGTGGTTTTCTGTTAGACTGATTGATCTGCCTTGCCCTTCTCTCCTCCCTTCCCCACACCCATGCACTGCAGCCACAGCGATGCTGTGAAGAACAGGATGATGCCAAGTGAGGAAGAGCCAATTTCTAGCTGGAAGCGGGAGGGGAGCTGGGAGTGCCTCTATGGTAGCAATGCTCAGTTAATTGATTTAGATGCAATATGAAAAGCTCTCACTTTTCCAGTTGTTAAACCCCATGGCTACATCTCTCCTCAATATGCTTTCCTTTATATTTGCCTTTGTATTTGAGGTGGTCAGTTAATTGAGCTGAAAAAACCTTGAAGGCCAGTTTGGATTTTAAAGCATTTGTTTCAGTTTCAATTCAGTTTCAACCTTAGGATTCTATAATAGTTTCAATTCAAACTGCTGGCTGGAAACATACCCTTCATTACCTTTTTATTTCTCCTTCATGTTTTAACCTCAATTAAGCATTTTAGGTTAGGTGGCCTTCCTCTTCCTTCTCCTCGTTTTCCTTCTCCACCCTGCACTGGGCCTTCCCCAGGAATTGCTGAGGGGATGGATGTGTCTGCCTGAAGTTCGCTGGGCCGCCTTACCGTGGCTCTGCTGCTACTGCAGGCAGATGGCTTTCTCCTGCAGAAAGCGAGGGGAGTGGGGCGTGATGGGTGTCTGGGAAGGAGCCAGTCAGTCTCCCTCTGAACTTCTGAGGTTAAAAACTGGGCCGAATGTGTAATGCCACTCTCACAAACAAATAATGAACTTCGAGGTTTATTACTTATTGCCATTACTTATTTTTCTGTAATCTTCTAAGTCAAGTCTATTGTATTTGGTATACTGTGTGTGTTAGGCTTTTTTTTAGTATAGAAGTTCATGTGTTTCTGCCAAATGTATTGTAAGTATTCAAATTTTGTTGTTTATTCTTTCTACCTTTTTAGTGTGTTAGAGAGTGGGAGTGCACAGTATTGTAAGTATTCAAATTTTGTTGTTTATTCTTTCTACCTTTTTAGTGTGTTAGAGAGTGGGAGTGCACAATCTTGTACTTTGACATTATGCTTTTGAGCATCTCATCTCTTCTTAATCTTCAAAGTATGTATCCAAGGAAGCTATCTTTTTTGTGAGAACACTATTTTAAATGATTATCCAGCAGTGTTTTATTTATACACACAAGCACGTGTGCAGGTGTAGATACATAAACGTGCACATGTGCGCACAGACACACGTGTATAAAGACACATAAACACTCTAGACTGAGACGTGAGAAATTTTTTCTTCTGTATTCTCGTATTGCTTAACTTTCTAAAAAGTAATAACCTCATAGTTCTTAACCTCATTTTTCTGCCTTCCCATCACTTAAGTGTTAATGTATCAGCCCTGTCTCATTGTTCTTCACAGAAGTATTCTCCAGACTTTGACACTACAACATTCTTCTGTATTTCAAATGAGGAAAGATTGCAGCAATCTTAAGTCTTTGCCAAGCCACTGTTGACCTATGTTTCTGTGACATTTGGCTTACAGTGTGATTTAATGTAAAATATCAACATACATATTGTTACCTTATTTTGGGAGAGTCATGACATAGTTTAAAGAAAGCCTAGACCTTCAGCTGAGAAAATGGCTTAACATAATTCTTACCTGTTATGATCATGCTGAAAGTAATTTGCAGCTTCTTGTAGTGAAAGAGTATTTCTAAATGAATTAAGACTAGCTCTGAGAAAGGAAGCAATTTCACCGTGTAAAAATCGTAGCACATGTGGCTTTTTGTTGGGTTTGTCTTTTTTTTTTCTTCTGAGACTGAATTAATTACTGCAATGATTAGAGGCCTCTTGCTTCAAATAAAAAGCTGAGGTAGTTGGGGAGGAGTTCATTAACTTTTATGTGACGTGTTTGTTTTCTAGTGTACACAATGATGCTATTGTACAGGCTTTTGGCCTCTTAACTGATAAATAAAATTTATATTCAGTGTGGCTTTAAGTTACATGATCATATTGCAACTAGCTATATGCAGAGAGATTCATAAATGGGTCATTCACCTGAAGGATAGTTGAAGAAAACTTCCAATATAGAAATACCTGCTTTGGTCTGGGAAGTTGCACAGATTATGCAGTACTGTCTTTATTAGTCCCTCTTGTATGCAGAATTGAAGAGTTTGATGATACCTCATTGCTTGTGACAGAATGGTGATGTTGTAGGATGAGGTAGAAAATACTGAATATATAATCTTCATTTATAATCATATCACGTGCATCAATATAAATTTCTTTTCTTCTCCTTTTTTTTGTATGCACTGATGGTTTTCCCCTTTTGCCGGCTCACTGTTAATGGGAGTTTCTCAGTTTCCCTTCCCTTCATCTCCCTTCAACATCTCACTGTTCATCATTGTGGGGAACTGTGTTTTAGATGTTTAATCTTTTACTGTTTCATCCTTAGGCAGGATAGTGTGTTGCTGAATGACCAAGTGAGTTGGAAGTTATGGTAGGCACTGTGTTCTATTCCATGCGATGGCTATGGATACTAAAAGACCTTTTTGAATTAGCATGACTTGTTGCTAACTTCCTTGCTTTGTTAATTTTTGCCCTCCTGTTGCTCTTTAAGACATGTAAGAATAGTTAGCTCTACTTCATGTTTAAAGAGAGTGAATGTGGCTGATGTGTGCTACCGTCTAGGAAGGTCCTGTGGGAAAAGGGATGGCTGAAGGATGATTGTTCTGAGTGGTCTTCAGATGATGGAAAAACAGCTATTTGGTAACTATTAGCAGTAGCAACTTTATCTGAGATTCTTAGACCTCATTCCTCTCCCAACAAGATAAAATGTGCTGACAGCTTCTCAGATCATTTTATTAACAATTAATTTGTGTGATGCACTTCTCATGCAGAAAATTTCACCCTTTTTTGGTAGTGCCTTCTAAGCTACAGGGAAGCTATAGTGTTAGCCCTGGCAAGAAAATAAGTTTGTGTTCATAGCAAATACAGCATTTGCTTATTATATGTTGTATAAGGTTTCCTTTGAACTTGATATTTGTGATATTTCATGGGATACTGGAATATTGTTATTTTTTGGAAAGCACTGTCAGGCAATGCAAATATTACTGGTTCTCAAAATCCCAGTTTATAGGAACACAGTATTTTCTGAAATAGGCTATTTTAAAATGATGATGAAATGGTGACACAAATGAATAAAGCTAGGGGATTTTCAAAGCGGAGACAAGTCTGAAACGTCTCTCTTTCAGTCTTCCTGTTGTGCTCTGGTACTAGCTTCTGCTCAAACCTTAGTTTTAGTGTCAGTTCTAATTCTTCTGAATTTATCTGTCAGATTTATCTCTGTCAACCGCAGTATTTGTGTGCCATCTCATTCTTTAGTTTCTGATGTCTGTACTTTACTGATTTGTTTCCTATCTGCCTAGTCCATCTTTTCATTTTTGGTAAAATGGATTTATCTTGTTTTTATGATTAAATGGAAGGAGCTTCTTAGGAATCAGATCTGGATCCTTTATTACATTTTAACATCACTCTTTGGAAAACTGATTATATCTTACAAATTAGAGTAACATCTTGAAGGTAATAAATCTTGCAGAGCTTGTTAAATATCCTTTTTTTTTGTTTCTAAATTCTTACTGAAGCAGAATTATATTATTCCAAACTTTGTTGAGTGTTCTACTGGTGCTCTGTGCCTTGGCTGGTAACCATTTGTCATGCCAGAAGGACAGAATTATTTTGTCTCATAGACTCTGCATTCAGAATATGATTTCATAATTGTCAATTAAATATTGACTTTTTATAATGATATTTAAATATTTTTCACCTTTGAACATAAGCAGTTGTAAAAAGGCAGGAGGTTGCTTTTCTAAACAAATTCAAATCAATGTCTGTTCAGTCTATGTTCATCTGCCACTTGCAACTACATGGCTGATATTTCTTTTTTGTTTTTTCTGATGGGCTATGCAATTCATTTTTGTATTTGTTGCATTAAAAATGCACTATACAAATGTGTATTTTGGTATTGTAATTGGTTCATTGGCATTTTGCCAATAACAATTTGGTTCTAAGACTTTATGATATAGATCCATTTGCATTCATGAAATACTTCTAATTGGTGTTTCTGACTGAGAGGTATTCAGAGTGTGTGCATGTTTTTTCCTTCTGTCCTGCCTTCTAAATATATTATGGCTTCATTTGTGTAAGTAAATCTCATTAACAAAGAGTTCCTTTGAAATTTTCAGCTCTGAGATATTTCTTAAAATTTCTCAGTATTTTTCTCTGGTGAAGCTCTTGTTGTTTCTGAGAATAAGACACTAAAATGGAAATACTGCCGAGAGCTCATTGACCTTGTATGATACCTTTGGACACAGTGTGTTTTCTGTCATGTCTATACGAAAATCCTGAAAAAAAAGATTTTTTTTTTTTAATTAACCACCCTTCCACAGTTCAGATTTCAACTTCTTATAATTGATATTGGTGCACCTGAATAATCAATAAGTTTCAGAAAGTAGATTTATGATGTGGTTGCCTCTGACGGCAGAGCTTATGCTCAGTGACTCAAAAAGACCAGGAGGATTATTTCTTCAGCAGATCAAATGTACTTTGGTAATGCTTACTTTGAACTTAGGGTTTTGATGGAGATTTCAAACACTGGGCTGGAAGAATGATTCCAGCTGGCAAGGAGCGGGAAATCACAGTGCTGAACTGAAAGAGACAATTGAGAAGTTAAGCACAAAAAGGGATGTGTATTTAGGAAGAAAACAGGAATGAAGAGTAAGTAAACAGCGTGCAAGCATTGCTTCTAAAGAAAGGGAATTCCTGCAATGTCATTTAAATCAGTGGATCCAGGATTTCTAAGCCATGAGGTGATATCCAGGTACATAAACCAACTGTGACATGATGCTGTATTAGACAGGAACCAAATAGGCACCAGCCCCTTCATCTTGATTTCCTCACCAAGGCAACCTGAGTGAATACGCTGCAGCTTGTGGGTAGGCCCAGGGAGGATGATGTTCAGACAGGCACCTCTTTTCTGCTGCCCACTAACAGAGATGTGGGACTGCTTAATCCTAACCTCTCTCTCTCTCCCCTAAACTGTAGAGAGATCTTGAGGTGGGGCACCCTTTGCCATAGGATTGCTGTTCAGATGCCCCCACCGGTTGCTATGGGTTGTCGTCCTGGAGAGGAGTTAGTGGTGGTGAGGGAACAGTGCCATCTCCCCAGAATAAACGCAGCGTCCCCATACCGGGCAGCACTAGCAGGCTGAAAGTCAGAGAAGCAATTAAATGAAGAACTGTTCTTGTTCTGCTGAGGAGTCTAAGATAGGTTGCCTTCTGTATACAAGCAAGCTTCCAGCAGTTACTGAAGTGATATTTGGCACTAGTTTATTATTATTATTATTATTAAACTGGAAACTCCCAGTTTAAGGTAGTAAAATTGGACGTTAACATGGGGTGACATGCTATTTCTTCACTTGCAGAGCTTCGTAAGAAGAAATGTGACTTTATTAGTTTTTTTTTATATAAGCTTGTGAATATAGTTCTATATATTGTGAATATAGACCTTCAAATTAATAGTAGTTTGTAATGAGTATCATTCTTACAGTTTTTTTTGTCCTTAATCTCCCCTTTAAAGTAAGCGTGATTTAAATAAGATTTTTTTGTTGTTGTTGTGGCTTATTTAGATACAGAAGCAAAAGTGCCATACAGAGAAAGAGCCAGGACTCCAGTTTAGCGAACTCCTGTTGTGCAGTTTCTTTAGCCATCATAACTCACAGCAGCCTTAGGTTTGCTCTAATTTATACCCCTAGGAAATGTTTCTTAGATAATGCAATGTAGCGAAAGATTAGCGACACAGGGGATCTCTGCCCTGGCTTCCATATATTTCTGTTGATGCTGCCAGGGAGCGGCCAGGGTAGGATAATACTGCTTTACTGGTTTTGTTTGAAATGCACGTTCCTGCGCTTTAGCACAGTTGTCCTACACAGCTGGAAGAGTTGTCAGCTGCCCACTTCCCTTCGCAATCTGTCCATTACCTGTTACTTGAACTGCACATAGGGCTGAGGTCTTATTTTAGTAGCCCTACTTGATGTTAGCATGTCATGTATATGTCTTTTAGGCTCTGACATTTCTGAAATTGTATGCTCTTGATCCATCTAGAGTTGCTAATTGGAGAAGATAGATGAAAAATCTTGTGTGTATTTCAATTTCCAAGATTCCCTGAGCTCTTGGCATATAATTCATTACCAAAACAGCTGAGAACCTGCACTTAAAATGATGGGATAATATTATGCTACTTTGTCAAGGCTTGTACTAGGAAAAGAGAAAAGAAAGAATTAAGTGACTATAAGAGGAAATCTTTCCTCCCCTTCTCCGCCATGCTTTATTTTTTATTTTTTATACTATTTTGAGTGCAAGAAAATTACTCTTTACAGACAATATCTGGTTGCTTATTTAATCTCTAGTGCACAGGATGGCTAAATATAGGAATGCAAATGCAATATTTATGTTGCTGTGAGAAAAAGATATGCTCTTATCTAGACTCAATCTGAAAAGAAGAAATAAAGCTTTTTGTCAGGACAGCTCAACTGGTCAGAACTAGTATTATTTTTTTGACGTCTATAATCACTATGCTGCAGCTCCTACTGCTAACTGTATTTACTAGTAAATCATATTTGTCTTTCCATTTGGGATTAAGCTAGAGCCATAGAAACACACAAATATTGTGTCTTGACAAAAAAAAAAAAAAAAAAAAAAGTGCTGAAATATGTAAAAGCAATGCACATTTGCTATATAAAGTTCAAAATCTCACCTGATTTTCTGAGAGGATGCCTTTAGCAGTAAACTGTTGGTTTGTGATTCATGACCATTAACTGATTCTGCATTTTCTTTTGAATACTCTTTCTGGCAAACATCGTCTCGCAGGGCTCAGCTACCAAGTCTCAGAGTAGGTCACTGGAGAAACTGGCTGCTTGTGAGAGTGTCCTATATAAATCTGGGCCATAAAAGAAAGAGGTGAATTCTCAAGTCAGTGGAGTTCTGCAGCAGCTCCAAGTAATGATTTAGCTGACATAAGCTTCAACACAATACTGAGGAAAATGTGTGGAACGCCAACCATCACAGGTCAGGGGGAATTCTCCATTTCGACTTGCCTGGTAAAATCATAACCACAGTATCCATATTCTTTGCGGGGAAGAAGATCCTCCTATTAGTTTCAAAGGGATTACAGTTACAACTGTAATGTCGTATGATAATACCAACACTAATACCAGCAGTTTAATAAGAGGTTTTCTTTATTTGGTTTGCTTTCTTAGCAGGCACCGTTGGGCGTTTCGCTCCAGTAAAATCACCCTGACGTTCCCTCAGTTTGGACTGGGTCATTTTAACTGTTAGACTGCAAATATTTTGATTAAGGATGCTTTGACAGTATGTACAAATACTCCTTGCAAAGGAAAAAAATAACTGAAGATTGAATTAAAAAATCTAATTTCTCTTGGATTAATAAGATAAAAATTTTAAGCCTATTATTAAAATTTCTGGGTTTTTTCTAGTTTTCAAGCGTTTTGATTCCTTCCTCTTTTCTCTGCTTCTTTGAAAGGAGGCAACTTACAAGATGGGAACTCAAAACTGAAAAAAAATTAAAAAAAAATAATGCACCAAAAATACTCACTCAAAGGCCCTAAAACAAGTAATTTTAGTGCAAAAAAAAAAAAAAAAAAAGTTCATTGTAATTGCTTTTATTTGGATGTTTCTTTTGAAAAACTGCAGTGCTTCTCTAGGTGTTGAAATTAGTGTGGGTCTTGCACAGTGCAAGAATTTGGAGTACAGCTTTTTTCTCTTTTTTTTACATTTACCTTTTGCTATCTTAACATGATTTATCTGAAAACAATATATTTACCTCGTTTTATAGTATCTTTTGCTACTGTGGTAATATTCTAATGTTGACTCAGTATGTGAGATTATTACGACTGACTTACAGCAATGTCTAGCCAGTAGCCACTGGTGCAGGTGATGTTTCAGGGGAATTAGGAATTACTCCTTTCTCCAGCTCTTCTCCTCTGTATATAGCATCTTAAATTATTTGCAGTTGTTTTCAGTGAACTACTGAATTTGTAGTTCTTTCAGAAGGCATCGCTTATTTTATTTTTATATTCCTGCTCAGGATAATTGTGATGCAGGCGCCCATTAGCGTGCCCATTTGTTGTGAAGGCACAGAGATCTTAAAATAAATAACTAGTATCTTTCATCCTCTTTCTGGGGCCATAACTGGATAACATAGCCTTTTGAGACCAATATTTTTCTCATAGATGTTTGACCCATATTTCATGTAACCCCAAAGAAAAAACATATTCCTGCATTCATGATGCTTGCTCGGATAAGCATTTTTCCTGATTGTTGAGGTGAATAGTCAGTCATCTGCATATAGTAAGAAATTCCATGAACAGAATTACTTGCTCTCAGAACTGTAAAGGTGTCCTATAGCTACGCTTTAAAATCGTTTTTATGTTTATATAAAGAAGTATTTTTAGGAGAAAGCACTCCTATGTGATTTATGTGAAGCAGTAAGAATTCTCCAAAGTGTTTCTTTTTAAAGCCTTTTAAAAGTCTTTCTTATTATGCAGCATATGTCTCTTCATGTGTCTAGACTAATTTTCAGAGGTCTTGACTGATCTGTTTAGTCTGACATGTGTATTAAATAAAATATACATAGATTAAAATTCCCATAAATTTAACTTCAATTTTATTTTGTTTTTTCATTAATAGTTCCTGCATGGAATAATATCAAGTTGTATTTTTAAAGATTTTGTTTTTCCACGCTGATACTTTATGCTTTTCTTTTTAAACAATGAAAATGGGTAGAAGAATCTATTTTAATACTTTGGCTCTCATGCACTAACAAAATAAATACTGTACCATTTGGCTGAAACTTCATCAACAGGCACTTATTTAGGTCCAGACTGATAGTTTGTGTTAGGAGTTATTCTGTTTTTGAGTGATGGAAATATTTCTGCTGATCTTTCAATAAAACTGTAACTTTGAATTGTTCAACTATATGTTTTATTCTTTGGAGGCTCCCCTATACTTTCAGTATGTTGAGCCTGTACTCAGCTGTATTACGTTCTTAAGAGGCTAGATCTACAGGGGTCAAAGATTTGACTGCGGCAACCTTGCCAAATGTCATTTGTGATACTGACTTTTTTGGTGATGCTGAAGAAGTTCACTGGAATACCATGAATATCCTAACAAAAGCCATATTACCTAGTTTTTCTGTCAACTGCTCAGTGCCTGAGTGGCAAACTGGTTACTCTATATTTAGAAATTTAATGGGTAAGTGTGGCATGAGTAGTTTCGGGAAATCTTAATTACCTATGCTGTTGCTTTGATGGAAAATTCAAGACAATAAACTGAAGGAAGTAATTCAGGTCTTCTATATTGTGCTTTTGATCTTCTGAACAAATTTTAAGTTATTGTAAATTGACCAAAGTTTAGAAATGCAAGCCAAAAATATAACAGAAGTTATGCCCCCAGCAAACCTGGTAAAATTCCAGTTGTAAAACGTTTTGAGAGTACTGTTGTAGTTTTTTCCTTCCTTTTTATGGACATTAACTAGACTGTATGTTTCTGGTATGTGGGCCATTATCTCACTTGACATTTGCATATGCTGAGTGCTTAGGCGGTGTCATACCTATACCTTCCTCACATCGTACAAATGCCTCACTCACAAGATACATTCGTCACAAGATACTCTCCTCCATTAGAAAAAAGAGTGTTTAAGTTTATTTAAGTGCTTTAGACTCTCTGAATTTGAAAGGAATTAGGCTCTTAAACACAGGTATAGGGTCTATGTTGGGCCTATACTTTTTTTTTTCTTATTCTGACAGTTTTGGTGTGTAGAAGTCCAAAGATTAAAAGGTAAAGTGATGAGCTGTTGGTCAGATCAGTGAGGAGGAGTGGAACTTGCTCACTAGAAACGGAAGTATTGATGATGATGAAATCTGCTGAAGTGTGTTACGACTTTAAAAGCCTGTTTCTTTCATACTAACATCAAAAAATAAACAGTGCTCAGATATAGATAATTCAGTATTCTTGAGAAATTAACTCAAAGAACAAACACCAGAAGGCAGCAATGCAAACTTCCTTAATTTAGTCTCATAACTGTACATCATCCCTGGCCAGAAAGGGTAATTTACTGTAAATCACTTTAATTCTTGTCATTCTAATAATACTGCTACCACATTGTCAATTGTGGAACACTGCCTGCTTGGAAACTGCAGTGTTTCCTTTAGCATTTATACTTACAAAGTTTTGTAGTATGCATTTATATGTATACAAACTGTATGCCTTATTTGCCCATCTATGTAGGTATGTGTACTTTCCAGCTAGGAATATGGTGGATTCTACTGGTTGGACTTTGGCAAGATGTTCAGACAGTTGCATTCCGGTAAAAGTCACTTCTGAAATCTTGAAATCATGCTAGTTTTCTGTATGCAGATTCCATATTGAAAATTTAAAAATATACATCTCTCACAATATTTATGTCCTCTGAGGTATCAGTATATAAATATTGTTTACCCAGATTCTAACTGCAAACATCAGAAGATACTCGCTTAGTTTTCAAATTATTTGCTTTTTGTTGGAATAAGTTAAATGTATATGCAGTTAAAAGTGTATGTATTTTATATTGACATATCTTATACCAAAAACTTACCAGAATTGAGTCTAGTATTTATCTACAATTTAAATGAAACATAGTTTTTTCCATTATCTTAAAGAAAAAAGCTGAACTGTAACATTCAGAACTAGTTCATGAGTGCTTGTGGCATGGGGTAGAAAACAGTCTCTACAGCCTGATGTAGCTTGACAGCCTGACATGGCCTGACAATTTCAGCAAATCATGCTACTGCACGTTAATAAAATACTGGCTGTTACTGCAGATTAATAAGACGCGGTCATCGGCAGAATTGTCGTAACTGGTTGTACACTGGCTTTTTCATCACTTCAGTTGTAAAGTAAAAGGCGTGCACTCAAGCCACTTTGAAGATCTCCCCCCCGCCCAGCTGCTAAGTGGGAAGAATGTGCACCACTGGCTGGTTGCAGCTGCTCAGCTGTCCAGCAGTAACATGCTAGGTCATGCTAATACAGGTGTCACTGGTCCCTTCCGTCCGTGATGCATGACAGTGCGCTGGAAACATAAATATCTGGAAGGTATTTATATTTAATTTGTAGAAGTGATGTAGTGGATATATTTGTCTACAGTTTTTGTGAGGTAATGCTGGAGGCACTGCACAGCTCCACTCTTTCATTTTTGTGCACTGCTGTTAACCCTGACTTTTACATCTCTAGGTCCCAGCAGAATTCATTTTATCTGCCTTATATATATTTGTGAGCTTTTCCCCTTACTAGTAATATTTCATCTGTGAAAGACAGACCGTAGAATGGAATTAACCTGAAATTCTAAAGGTGTATGTGTGATACTGAAGGAAAAAAGAGAAACTAAGTTCAAATATAATTAGGATATTTATTTTCTTAGAAGAAGTGGTTGTGTGTTGTTTGACTAGAATGCTTTCCTTAGTAAAAGAAAAAGACCCCCATGTACTAGCTCCGTGGAAAGTGCTGGCTCTGCTAGTTGCTTGGAAGAAAAAGTATTTTTTGGAATGTGACTGCAAAACAAGGATGGCATTTTTGAGGCAATTAAGAGATTTAAGCATTAAGGGAAATCAGTTCATGTTCTGTCTAGTTTTATTAATGTTTATGTTCTAGCCAAATTTTTTTTTCCAAAGATACGTTAGTCAGTGGGAATACGTTGGCATTAAGAGTATCTGATTATTAATAATTATAAAATAAACAGTAACATTTGAATAGCTACAATACCCTGTGTTGTGTAGGAACCATAAAGCTGTGTGCCAGTCAGCTCCTTTGTCCATCATCCCTCTTTGAATTTGTGCTGCTGCATTTTTAGATTTTTTTTTTTTTTTTTTTTTTTTTTTTTTTTGCGGGCGGGGGAGATGTGATCACTTTGGCTGTGATCTAAGTTTTAGAATAAGAAGAACACTCAGATTAAAAAATCAGAATCTTTAAAACATTTATCAGGAGAATTTGTCAGGGTGAGCAAAAACTTCGGTAGAAGCGGAGATAATGGAGCAGTTTTTGTTCTGACAACTCAGAACAAGTACGTGTAGGAGGTGGCCTAAAACCTAGAGGCTTGTCTACATGGGATCACCACAGAAAGGTAGTTTCGGTGCCAGCTGAGGGCATGCAGATAAGAGCAGGCCATGATGAGTCCACCGCAGCTCCAAGCTGGGTGGATGTTTAGCCTTTCTAGGTATAATCTTTCTAGCAGGCTAACACAATTATGTGGTGGAGGAGAGAAGTGACTGTCTATTACTATCCATTTAGAAATGGCTTTTGAGTGTAGGCACAGGCATTTGGCATGAAGTAACTGGAGTACCCTTGTTACTGTGCAGTGTGTAGTTCATCTGTTTACTGCTAATGTTTGGAGGTGTATATTTAGGATTAAGAATCAGGAAGTCTCAGTTGCTAATGCAGCTCTGCAAGCCTCAATGTCTGGTCTCAGATAGGTTCTTCTAATCTTTATCTTGATATGCAAATATCTAAAACAAGAAAAATATCTGTTAACGTCATAGGATGTTGTGCAGATGATTTAATGGTTGGAGCAGCCTGAACTAGGTAAAGTGCTGTAATACTACTACTAAGATGACCTACGCCACCAGTGTGATGCAGCTGTGGAAAAGCCTAATGTGCTTCCTTTTGCAGTGCATTAGACATGCTATTTTTGGAGAGAAAGAGAGAAACGCTGATAGCATTTTACAAGATCTCATTTGGAATATTGTGTACAATATTGTTCACTTATATTTGGGAAGATAGGCTTAAATTGGAACAGGTGCAAAGAAAGACTACTAAGCTGATCAGAGAAATAGAGTAATTTTCTTTCAAAAAATGAATTAGAAAGCTTGTATTGTTTAGCTTAGGGCAATGGAGATTGAGAAGGGATACAGCAATTCGTTGTAAATAAATTTATGGATAAACATCAGGAATGAAGAGCTGTTTCAGCTAAAGAATAATCATTTTTGTCTGGGACTGATATTCTAAATGCATCCTAAATAAACATAGGCAGGAAATTATAAGAACATTTCCAACTATTCAAGATGAGAAGGACTGTGGGGCAATGAACCTAAATTTAGTTCAAAGCTAGAATTTAGTAAGTTTTACAGAAGGAGATTTTATTTCTGAATAAAGGCAGAAAGTTAAGCTTATGAGATGAGATTTTAGATTTCAAGTATTTGAAGTATTGAGGTATCCAAGGTGCTTGAAGGGAGACTAAAACTGATTTTTTCACTGTGTTTATTTGGCATTAACAATGTGCTTCAGGGTTTTCAGTGGTTGGTTGTGGGTGTGAAGTATGTTTTTAATGCTCTTCTCCTCCCACTGCCCTGTAATAACAAGTTATCTTTACTCGTTCCCCCCTCATCTCCTTATTCTTGCATTCACAGTTCAACTGATTACAAGATTTGGGATCAGCAATGAACATCAGCCCCTGGGGAAATGGGCACGCAATGATAGACATTGTTATCCATTTCTGTTGTATGATGCTTAGTCCACTTCCTCTGATCATTTGGGGGAAGTTCTTATCTTGTTATTTTCTGCTTTTTAAAAAGATTTCTGCTCTTGCAAAGACATAAGATGTGGACAATGCCCTCCGTCTTCAATTCTTCCTCTATGGTATTCTGCACTCATGGCCTTTCCTAAGCACTTATGCTCTTTGTAGGATACAGAGAAGCATTTTGTGGTGTTCAGGGCACATAGATTGTAGATACCATGGAAATTTCTGGACCAAACTTTCTTTTTGTGGCTGCCTGCGGTTGCGTAGCTGCATCCCTTGTGGGGTCTCCAAAGGGACCATTCTGCATCCCAAAACTGTGCTTTGAGACGCATGTTGAAATATCACGTTGTTGATCCACATAAGGAGTTGCGTTGTTTTGTCGGGATATGCTCTTCTGTTATGATTTGTGTGTATATGTATATAAATATGCATGTGTGCATGTATGAATACATCTATTTGTCTTCTCCTCTGTCTCAGGAAGGCATTTTCTGAGTAAGTGATGTCTTGCAGTTTGTTTTTCCCTCCGGCTTTGCATTTGCAGCTTTTCTATGAGAAAGTGAACTTCCAGGGAAATCAGCAGATCGTCAAAAATCTCAGGTTGAAAGGGGAAATATGGCAGGAAAACGAGATGTGAAATTCTTTCACAGGGTCTAGCTTTGGTGTTGAATTAAGTCATCAGAATGTGGGCCGGAAGTAGAGAGTGAAGAAGAGCAGCACATCCATTAGGTTGTCGTGGTTTTTGAAAAAATCATACAGTCTATGAATCTCTTAGTATTTATAACACATTCATGGCATAACTACTTGCTGCTAAGTATGCAACAGGAAGAAGTGCTGTTCCTAAATTAGTAAGTTAAGGTCACAATTAAAACAGCTGGTAAAGGATGGAGCGCAGTTCTCTAGATTTTATTCTGAACAGCATTTAAAGAGAAGGTTTCTTTTCAGCCTTTTGTTGATGGGCCATATTGAAAAATAAATTCTTACTTCTTAAATTACCATATTTTTAGACTCAGGCCATATCATGCCAACAAACTTTCAGCAGGCTTTTATGTGAAAAGAAGGACTCTGTGCTTTATGTGACTAATATCATAATAAAAATTTGATTCTTATGTATATAGGGATCACTGTAATATAAACTTGAGTATTTATAAAATAAATTGTTAGGCAGTAGAGAACTTGTAAGAAAGTGAATTGGTAAAGCAGACAATATTTGTGCTTTTAACTATAAGGTGCCACATGATTGTGCACAAAAAAAGGAGACATAATTTTGAATGGCTCATTATTTTATAATTGTACCAAGTTGGTGTCAGTTGAGCCTCACTTATTTTTCTCCCTTAAAAATACACCAGCTCCAATTTAGGATGAATTCTGTTTTTAAAATGAGTTGAATTCAAAAGAGTGTACCTAGCTGTGCCAACTAAATTCAATAGGCAGTCCTTTTGAAAATTTTAGCCATAATCTTTGCAGTATAGTAGATGGTTAAAAAAAAATGATTGCATAGTTTACTTTGAGATATGACAAGAAATACATGCTAGGAGAAACCTTTTTAATCAGAGGGACTTACGTTGTGGTAAATTATTTTCTCTCCATTCAACACCTCAGAAATTATCATTCTGAAGAGGAAAATGCACCTGGAACTTTGTCTTTCATTGGCAACTGTGTGACAGCAAGTGTGCTTTTGATATTTAGACCATTGGACTATCTCTGCCACTTCTAGGCTGAAGTGAACTTCTAGCAATGCGCTTCATGTTGAGTTCCTATAATTAATGGTTTCTGAAGTTACGAGGCCTCTAGCACTTCCTCTCTCCCACAACTCTGTGAGCTGTGGAGCTCAGGGATCAAAGAAATATTACCTGTATTGGCTTTAGGATGCATAAGGTATAACCCTGTATCACTTGTGTTTGCTGAAAAGTTCAGTACTTGCCTGTGTGAGCAAGTTAACTAGCATAACCTAGAGTATAATTGCTGTAGCCATAATGTTAAGATTTTCTTCTTCTGGTATGAAAGCCTTTTCTATTTTAGCTGTGCTTACGTTGGATGAAGTTTGTTAAGGCAAAAAACTATTCAAAAAAAAAATCATGGGAGATTTAAACTACTGCAGTTTATGATTCTGTTATTATTATACTGGTAAATGTTCAATGTCAGCAAATCTTTAGCGTTGTAAGAATCATTGTTTTCCTTCAGTCCTGTAGACCTTAATGAGGTATAGTCCGGTGAGTATAGCTAGTAGGATGTGATGAGGGAATTCTTGGCTCCATCCTAATAATTCATGGGGGAAAAACGATGCGAACTTTCATTTGTAAATTATTCTGTTGACCTTTCTGGCAAGGAAGTATGTGTGGGTGAACAAAGTGTCTTTTTCATGTCACCTATGATAGAAACTAGACTGTAAACACTGTACTACTAGGGATGTCAGGAACTTAAAAATGTGAACAAGAAGATAGAACAAACTGAATGTTTCGATAAAGTATATGGAAACAAATACTGAAATCTGTTTTATGTTATTTTTATCAGTTTACCAGTTTTAAAAAAACAAACTTCAACATCAATCTTCTATAGTTATGTATATTTATGTAACTATTATTCTAACTATCAAACAAACGCAAACATGTTAGAGAATAAGAGAAACTTACAGTGCCAGCCTTTGACAAATGTTCAGGATCACTAGTGCTTATTATCTGCTGTATGAGTTATCACCACCGGATTATTTAGGTTTTGAAGCGTAGTTCCAAGGTCATGATTCATATTAACAGCCCCAGTTACTCCATGGGATATATAAGTGGTGGATTTGCAGTGGAGGTAGGACCCAGGATAACTGAATCTCATTTTGACTTTAACATTAGCAGGCAGTATACCACACTGGAGAATAAGAGACAGTACATTAAATACATTGGTGTGACTGTTTTGAGACCTCTTCAGAAGAAATAACTGTTAATAAAATCTTATATTATTCTGACACATTCCTTTTAATGTTCTGCATTTATCAGCAAGATCTAATTATTTCAAACTTTTTTGTTTTCCTATTGCATGTTCGTGGTCAAGTAGAGATAATTACTTACCACTTTCAGCATTAATTTGTGCTTAACTTAGGCTGAACAAAAGAACGAGTGATTTATTTGTAAATAATGCAGTCATTGATGATATTGCACTTATGTTTAATTTTTAAGCATCACATACACAAACTGTGTGTTGAAAGGCTGTCTTGTTGAAGTGTATATAAACATTCATCATTTGTTATTTAAATATAAAAAGTAACATGAGTCTTTATTTCCGATAAATCAAATAGAATTCTCTTTCTTCTTAGTCTTAATATAGAAAGAATCCAGGTGTAATAAAATTCCTTTTCCACATGCAGCTTTTAGAGTTGAATCATTTATTTGTACACATTAAGCAAATTAGGTTGTTATTAAATGACCACTCGGTATCAAAGTAGCCACAGGAGGGAAATATGCTTTCTTCACTGAATCTACTTCATTTCAGCTGAACCTGATGTTTTAAACTTGAGTAGGGGACTCAGTTGCACAGATTTATTACAGGTCATGAGAATCCTGTAGCTCAGACCCCCCAGGCTAGATTTGAAAGCTGCCTCTCCTGCTTCTGGCCCTTCTCCCCACTTTTCCCTCCCTGCCGCACACACACTCACACTCACACTCACCAGCCTCCTGAGTGTTGTTTTAATGTGTGGCATGTTGGAGAAAGGATTCAGGAATAGACCCCATTAATTATTTGGGATGAGTAGGATTTAGGGCAGAAATTAAACAACAAGAGTGTGACTGAAGCTGCTAATGTCATCTTCAAGTGACGGTGTTGCATTTGGTTAAAGAGGAGCCTGGATCTGTTGCTCCCTTAGGAAGGAAACAGGAGTAATGTGACCAGCTTCTGCTTTATCTTGATGAAAGGGGCAAAAAATGAAGAAAAGTTGTGACTTTTTACACTCTTTAGAAGGTATTCTTGGGAAACAAACCCAAGGTTTAGTCACAGAGAAATTTACCAGCACATAAAGCAAAATGGCATGTGAAATGTGCTATGAAAATATGAAACTCTGTGTGTTTGAATGAAGTTGGGGTAGAAGAAGAGGGAATAATACCAAGAATAATCTCTGGATTGCATAAATAATAGATTTGGTTTTATATCCAATGCTACTTTCTAAAATTTGTATTTAAATACAGTAGTTACATCAAACAAGATTATAAATCTCAGGAAGCTAATTACAAAGGTAGTGTGAAAGATTAATCTGCGGTTTCAAATTATACAAATTTAGACATTTTCCTTTAGGTTCATCTTTGTATACTCTGATATATCAGTTCTGAATTGTATTATTACTAATTATTACTGTGGGAGGAGGTACAGTAGCAGGGACTATGAGAAAGAGACTAGATCTTCCCTGAGACTTTGTAGCTGTGTGCGCAGAGTGCTGCAATGGATGGATACAAGCTCTTCAAGAAGGACAGGCAGGAAGGGAGAGTTGTTTTGTGAGAGAGCAGGCAGAATGCAAGGAGGTCTGCCATGGGACAGGTGAGGGCTTAGCCAGCTGCTTTGGGGGCTGGGTTAGCAGGTGACATTGTATTAGGTGTCTACTATGGACTGCCCGATCAAGAATTCTTCAGACAACTGGAAGAAGTTGCTTGTTTGCAGTCGCTGATCCTCATGAGGGACTTGAAACACCCTGATACCTACTGGAGGGACAGCACAGCAGGGCACAAGCAAACCAAGAGGTTTCTGTAGTGTTTTGATGACAACTTCCTAACACAGGTGATCAAGGAGTCAATGAGGAGAGGTGCTCTGCTGGACCTTTTACTCACAAACAAGGAAGAACTGGATGGTGGTGTGGAAGCTGGGGGCAGCCTTGGCTTCAGTGGCCACAAAATGGTGGAGTTAAGAATCCTGTGAGGAGAGAGCAGGGCAAAAAGCAGGATCACAACACTGGACTTCAGGAAAGCAGGCCTTTGGCCTATTCAGAGACCAGCTTGGAAGAATCCCATTGGATGTGAAAGATCCAAGGGAGTCCAAGGGAACTAGTTGATACTCAAGGATCACCTCCTCCAAACTCAAGAAGGGTCCCAACAAGCAGGCCTTAAGATTTAAGCAGGCCTAAAGGCAGCAGCAGGCCTGTGTGGATGAACGGGGAGCTCCTGACTAAACTCATGTGCAACAAGAAAACCGGAGGTACTTAATAGCTTTTTCACCTCAGTCTTTACTGGTTAAGACCAATTTTCAGGAATCCCAAGCTCCTGAGAACAGAGGGCAAGCCTGGAGCAATGAAGATTTACCCTTGGTGGAGGAGGATCATGTGGAGGAGCGCTTAAAACACACTGGACATGCACAAGTCCATGGGCCCTGATGGGATGCACCTGTGAGTGCTGAAGAAGCTGTATGATGTCATTGCAAAGCCACTTGAGTATTTTGGAAAGGTCGTGGTGATTGGGAGTGGTTCCTGAGGGCCAGAAGAAGAGCTATCTATCCTATCTATCCTACCTATCTTCAAGAAGAGCACGAAGGAGATTCTGGGTAGCTGTAGGCCAGGAAGCCTCACCCTGATCTCTGGGAAGGTGCTGGAGCAACTAATCCTGGATACAATTACTAGGCGCATCAAGGACAGGAAGGTGATCAGGATCAATCAGCTTAACCAACCTGATAACCTTCTTCAATGAGGTGACTGGCTTAGTGGATGAGGAAAGAGCAGTAGATGTTGTTTACCTTGACTTTAGTAAGGTTTTTAACACTATCTCCTCTAACATTCTCATAGACAAGCTGATGAAGTACAGGCTAGATAAGTGGTCAGCGAAGTGGTCTGAGAACTGGCTGAATGGCTTGGCTCAGGTGGCTATGATCAGTAATGTGAAGTTCAGCTGGAGACCATGCACTAGTTGTTTCCCCCAGGGGTCTTGGAGCACATGTCGGTTGTGCCCCCTGGAACGGGAAGGCAACTTCATTCTTCATCACTTGAATGTTGTATTTAAGTATCACTTGGATTGTATTTATGTGAGGAAACTATGGGGGAAGAAACAAACTGTGGGAGGTGAATGGAAAAAAGAGGAATTATGTGAGATAGGGAGATTTATAAAACATGAGAAAGGAAAAAATAAGGTTGAAAGGGAAATGAGTGGGAGATCTGACATGTTTAGGATACTCGTGTAAATGCATACTGGGAAAAATCCTAGGACTAGCTTTTGGTTTTCACTGATAACAAGAAGCTGAGATCATCTATTGTATATTAATCTGTATTAAGTTTTGTCTTCTTTTTAAAAGATACCTGTTACAAATAATGGTTAGTATTAATCTGCATGTCATAAGGTAATCCCAAGAACCATTTTGGGGTATTCAAAGGTGGGAAGAGGTTCCTAATGCAGCTTCTCATCATATTTTAATTTATTGTGTAATTCTGACTTCTAGTTATGTTGGTGTAGTCCAAATTCTCTTGATACAAACCCTATCAATAACAACTCAAATATGTAAGATGTTTTCAAAATAGGACTTACAGAATAAAACAAATGTCATTTCATTTACTGTATTATTTCACATGTTGGGTGAATCAGCCTCTCGCAATTGTATGAAACAATCTTAAAATTGGTCTCAATTCCCCCCCTCCTCCACCCCCCCCCCCCCAAAAAAAAAAGGAAGACAGGGTGGAAGTTGGAGACAAGACAGGAAGATGTCTTTAGTTGGTTTGTGCTTTCTGACTAAAATAGGTGAAGGTGTGCTATTATCTACTTTCTTCCAGTGGAATAAACACACTTATTCTTGCTGAACAGTGCTATGAAAATGCCACTCATAATTTAAAAAACTACTAAAACTCTCCCCACCCCCATGTTTACTCTATGTGACGGAATCAAGGGCAGTTTTGTCTTCAGAAAGAATGGCTCAAAATGCTGGCATTAACTGAAATGTAGAGTGAGTTTATATTGAAGATTTAAACTCCACCTGACTTTGTTTGGGTTCTCTCTGTAGGAATGGAGACTGGTATATGTAGCTGAGATAGATAATGTACAGTGCTGGCTGGTACTAAATTACATCATTTTGTTTTAATTTAAAAGAGTAGTTGGTGTTAATCTAATGTCAAGACTGAATTACCCACTACCCACAAAACCTTCATTTAGCTGCCCTGACTTGTGAACACTTACATATTTATATTTTTCAGTAGTGAAGGATTTTAGTGACTAAAATTCGACTTCTGACTGGATAGCGCTGCTGTTTCAGCTTATCTTCTGCCTAAGTCCTTCTGGGATCCACAAATTAAGTGTTCCTGCTTGTGAGCGCTTGTACAGATTTATTTAACACCCATCATTGCAAATGAGTTCAACGTAAAGCTCAGCAGCCATGACTGTGGCACACTGATCACAAAGACTCTGTAGGAGCTAGAGAAGGAAGTACGGAAGAGTCAGGGAGTGAGTTGTGGAGGATATATTTGAAAATCAGTAGTGGGAGAGGCACGTGCAGGGAGGCTGAGTGGGAGAACGCAGCAGTGGGAAAACCGCAGGAAGGTAAAAATCAGCATGAGGAAGATGACCCATCTATCAATGAGGGGACGGCTGACTGAGAGATGAAGCTGCAGTTGGAAGGAAAGATGGTGGACGAGGGCTGAAAGCTAGTGGAAACAGGACTATGGTTGGAGGGAGGGTTGGGTGCGACATATAGTATGACACACTTGATGAAATGGAAGCGGTTACTCTGAAGAGATGGGGATGAAGGACTCGGAAATACGAGAAGACTGAGCTTGATGACAAGGAGACTGTGGTGGTGAGGGGAGGATGAATGTCCACAGGATTGGCACTGATACGGTTTGGAGGAGAACAGTCGGTCAAGTGTTGGGGGAGACTGAGTGGTTGTATTCAACAAGATGAAACTTCTGTTCTGTTACTTTCTTTAAAAGAGTTGTCAATTAAATGAAGCTCAGAATCTGCCTTATAGAATGTTATTACCATTACAAAGTCAAACACTGCAAAACTAGGAAAGTGAAGAATTAAGGTTTGTCTAGAATATTTTAATTGAGTTCTCTTGGACATATGTGTTATGAAATAGTTTTAAATTATATGATCTCAGAATGTTAAGGTCCCTGAAGACTGTGTAGCAAAGGAGACACGTCTTTGAAAACTTGCTTTGATTTGCTGTAAAAAGTGTAAGTTAGATCGTGAAGGGGGCAAAGCACCTACCTAGTTAAAGTAGGTGAATACAGATTCCCCAGAGCATCGGTTTGGAGTAGGACAGAGCGTTAGGGACTCTGAAAAATTTGAGTTTTGAGGATCTTTGGTTGAGCATTTGTCATGTTTTTAATTCAAAAGTTGAATTAAAAGTTTCAGTTCGCTATGGATATTGTATCACATAGCACACAGAGGACTGTAGTGCAATCTACTATCTCATGACAGTATCAAAGAGAAGCTGTATGTGAGAACTTGCCTTTCTGTCTTCAGAGTTCTGTTCTGAAACAGCACAGAATAAACTGAAAGAAACTGTAAGCTGTACTGTGACTTAATACAATTCACTTAATGTGTAGATCTTCAATATTCTGTTTTCTTCTGTCTTCTGTATTCACTGGATGAGGTAGAGGTCCTGTGAAAAAAATTGCATGCCATCACCTAATTAAGCAATGTCAGACTGGGTATGGACAAGGGAGCCCAATTAATTCTGAATACATAAAAAAAAAAATGAAAATTGGGACTTCTCAAGTGCTTATTTTAAATGTTGTAAGCTTCCACTCCATCAGTTACCTTTCTTAACATTTTATATATGAGAGGATGTTAGTGTTTATATATAAACACTAAGTGTTTATATATAAAAACTAAGTTTTTTTTTTTAAATGCATGCTTTCAATATATTTATCCTGGGAAAATCTGGATGCCTAATGTGCAAAGAAAACTTAAAAAAATAGGAAGCATATTTACAGTCAAGTTTTCAGTTTCCACTAACTTCTAGTAAATTCTTCTTTGAAAAACTCTAACTTGCTTGCTTTTTCAGTTATATATTTACTTGCATCAAGTAGAAGACTAAAGATAATTTTTCCTTTGACCCAATGTATTTTTAATTATTTTGGGAGAAAGTAATTCCATCTTTTGTCCTTTTTAATTTGGCTGTGGTCTGATCATGGTCAGCTGTAATGTAGCGATTATTATTTGAAGAGAATAGTTTCAGCTGCTGTGGCGTACCAAACGCATTGTTTTCTAGCCTATTGCTGTTACGGGGGCTGCTCTAAATTAGGTGGGCTAATTCAGACTGGGAAATCTGAATCTGTGCAGGTGGACTTCTGTGTCAGCAAAGCCACGCTTATTTAATTGGAGCTCCATATGCCTGCAAAAATCGATTCCATATGGTAGAATAGCGCATTTTGGAAATGTTTCTTTAACTCGTATTAGTGCCAGGAGAAGGCAGAATAACTTTTTAGTTCCTCCTTAACTAAGTGACAGTGCACCTGTACACCAACCGTCTCTCAATTTCTAGAGTGGTAACTGAGTAGAGACAGGATTTTCTCAACCCCTGTTAACAGTTTTAAGGTAACTTAAGGCTGTGACCAATGTAACAGCATTGCTTTCTATTTGAACTCCTAAAAACAAGTGATGAAATGTACCTAAATCATACAATCCCAGCTTCTACTAGGCTGAATTTACATGAGGTTTCTCACAGAAAACTCTTTCATTTAAGGTTGTGCTGAGCCTGAAAAAGAAAATACGTAGAACTGGTCAAATAAAGAACAGTCTTGTAAGATGCAGAGAAAGAGAACTTTTAATTTGTTCCCACTTATGTAAACTGGTGGGAAATAATACTTTTAGAAAAGCTAGGGATCTGAATTTTTAAAGAGCTGCCAATTTAAAAGGTGATATGATCAAGGGATGAAGTGAAGAAGAGTTATGTAAATTGTTTTTGTTTTTTGATTGTATGCAGGTACCTAAGGATAAAACTGGCCTGAAAGGAAAATCTGGGGGAAGCTGGGAAGCTTGACTGTACTTGCACCTGAGTAAGTGAATGCTTAGCTGGAAATCAACTTTCAGAATGTTAAAATTGTTGAATATTTTTCAGCTCCTCCTTGCCTAATGTAGACTGGAAATGGAGACAATACTTAGGGTTTTGGATTGAAAAAGACTAGAAATACCAGCATTAGCTAAATGGAATTTTATATATAACCTTCACGGCTTTATAGTAGTTTCGCTTTTTATTGCTACCCTTAACACCTGCATAAAGTTAAATGTACATTGTATGCAAGATTTCTTGGTATTATGGCATTTTGCCTTTTCAGTTATTTGAGCCAAAATGCTGAATTTGAGGGACCTCTCCATTTCTTAAACTCAATCTTGCTGGTTTGCGACCATAAGGAGGGATTGAGATTTAGAAGGACCGAAGTCCTATAAAGAGGCAAAGTAGAAGATCAGCAGAGAATGAAGGTCATGAAGAGGACCTCACAGTGGCCTAATATGGTTGTCTTGCAAGTGATGATAGCTTATTTCACATTGTTTGAGACAAAAGCTATTGTCTCAGGTGGAGTAATTTCCCATAAAATGAAAACAGTCTTTTCTCATCAGCTTGGGTGGGGTATGTAGCAGAGCTTGCTAGACTTTTGAAGGACCCCAATAATCCCATACCCAGCCTACCTAGATTTCTTAAAAGTCAGGGAAAGATGACTAATTTTCCAGTGATAGTGACTATCCACTTAACTTTTCCTTTTCTGGCAATCCAAGCACTATTCTGTTTACAATAAATTATTTTAGATGTGAAAAAGGTAATTTATTGTATTATTTAATGTATTTATTTATTTATATATGTCCATATATGAAATACATGTAATTTTGATGAATAGATCAGTTTAGCACTAAACTTCTTTTTATCAGTAGTGTATTTTTAATGATGTGTAAAGTTAATTGAGTTTTGTGAAACGACTGTCAGAGCTGACACCTTTCTTCCTGCTGGTATTTATCATGTTAAAAGATTTAGTTCTGGAAGGCTTCAGTAAAGTGAATAATCCTGTATTTACATTAAATTTTACAAACTCTGTTTCTCAGCTCAGAGTCTCTCTCAATTTAATCTAATCTAAACTTGTTATCAGTGCATTTTATTCCAAATCTTTGCTGTGGTCTAATCATATGTACTGAATGAATGAGCTTATAATTTGATATCTATCATGTCACTGTGTAAGAAAGTATGTTTCATTTTGCTATAGTATTTACCGTTTCTCTCTTTTCAGTGAAACAGTAGGCAAAAAAATGGTTTCTGTTTAGTTGCTTATGATACTAAAGAGAATTAAATAGGTAACTTAAAAATATTTCAGGCTATGAAAGCTATACACACATAAAACTTTTTAATTCATTCTACAATCCAGAAGTGAATCATATCAGCATTTAGCATTACCATTTCTGAGAAGTATTTTAAAACTCTCGGATTTGTAAGTCAGATAGTGAATCACATTTTAAATGCCTGAGACTGTATTTTAAGTAATTGGTTGCTTTCTTGTCTATTTGTAGTTCTCATTACAATTATGGTTCCTATACATGATCTACCTTACCATGTTAGCACTCAGTATGCACAGTTGCAGGCATTAAGTCCATGGACTAGTGAACAGGTATAAGGCTTATTAAAGGATAGAAATTCAGTATTCTTAAATGATGATGGCATGTTTTTAAATCAAAATTGGCTCAGCAGCTCTGTTTTAAATCCAGCAGGGACCTCTGAGAGAGATTTTTTCCTTGTTTCTTTTAACTTTTATACTAACACACAGCAAATGTTTTCATTTATTTCCTGTGTTATCAGTCCTACTCTGCATATTTTAGTCTATTGCTTTTGACAGTGATGAAAGACAGGTATTTCCTGACCTTTTGTATTTTAGGCCCTACATAAGTTCAGCTGTTCATTTCAAAATATTTTCTTCTTATGCCTTGTTCCTGTTTTGTCATTTTGAATGTAGCACTAGAAATTCCAGGTGCAATTGCAATCTCTTTGGAATTATAATTTAAATTTTGTGCTCTTTTACGTGAGAAAGAAGCTTGCCCATATGAAAGAAAGGTTTTCATTCAGCGAGGCTCGCGTAGTGGGTCCTGCTTTGAAACAGAGATCATGTCAATGTTATGTTTCTTTTTACTGGAACATTGTCCTTAATTGTTGTTTGAGGAAGGCAGAAGTTAAGAACTATTGAACTAAGAGATGGAGATAATCCAGTTAAATTGTGTAGTCTATTCCTTTATGAACATAGGTTTGATCTCTACAATAATTTGGGTGTTTCATCCAGTTTATTATTTGCCAGTTATTTGTAGTCATTGTGTCATGCACAGTTTTTTCTCATTCAGAACTGAAATTGAGTGCCCTGGGGGCAAAATTTTCTCAGTTAAGCATAGAAATCAAGTGGCCGTATTTTTGAAGGCGCTCTGCATGCAGCAGTTCTTGTGCGCGTTATTCTGGCAAGGTCTAAGCTTTTGTGAAAGTCTGCTTGGTTTGAAACAATATAAAACGTATTAGTGAGGCAACTCTCTGTGCTGTGTTACTCTTCAGGGATTATTGGGTAGTATTCAGTTCCTTAGTTTATGGGCTGAAGTGAAGCCAACTGACACCTTTGATACAGCCTGTTGATACTATAGGATGAAGCGCTCTAACTTGTTTTAGGAGTTTATTTTTAGGAGAATCGATGTTATTTTTGTAAATTATATTCTGCGGTTATGACAGTTTTTAAAGGTATCACACATTCTGTTATTCCATTAGTATAAAAAATTGTCTGGTATTCCCTGGGAATTTAAAACTGTTTCTCTACAATCTCTCTCTCATGGAGGTAAATTAATTTTCTAATTAGACCTCTATCAACTAAGAATGTACTGGAAATGTAAGAACACTGATGTATGGTGAGGCAATTCTAGAAGGTTTTCTAATCTTAAAAGAAATTTTACTTTAGTTGAGGAGTTTTGTTTTTTATATTTTTGGAGGGGGTTTCTTTGTGGTCATGAATGTAGTGATTGACTTATGCAAAGCTTAAATAGCTGAAATTTTAATAAAAATGAACTAAATACAATTATTCAAAAAAATTTATTAAAATATTTTTCTGTTTGAGACAACAAACAGAACTGTGGTTGCAACTCACCCCTTGCTTTCTGTTTTTAGAAGACAACTTGTTTTGGTCACTTAAAATGTTAATGAAATTATACCTCTTTCTTTTAGTTGCCTGAAGCAAAGTGTCACAGCTTTTCATTGGTGTTTTGAAAGTTGTATATCACTAAATTTGAAAGATACAAAAGTCTCGTGGTTGGCCTCAGCATAAAAATATATAGACCCTTCTGCTTTATGAGGCTGTAAACCAGGTAATTCATCACTAGTGGGAATCTGGAGATAGATGTCAGCTTTTAAAGAACAATCTGTTATATTACAAATTCGTTTAAAGGGGGAGTGTTTGTTTTTAGGGATTCCCGGAGAGTGGAAGCCTATTTTGATGATACTGTGCATGTAATAAATCATATGCTTTGCCTATTTTTTCCCCAAAGGTCTAGCACCATTTAAACATTCTGTCATAATAAAAATAACAAGTACTATCTTCTCTTCAAACAAGGAAGAAGGGGAAAAGAAGGATTTTTTTAACAGGTGCAATATTCTATAATTAATATGTAATATATATTTGTGTATATATATTATATATATAATTAAATGATAGTATGTCTACAGCAACAAACATTAAAGATGAACAGCAATGTGGTTGTACTGCTGTTGTCTTTCCAAATAATGGGAAAGGAGAAGGAAAGACGGATGATAAGAGGGATTTGCATAGGAGTGCATTGTGATATGAATGAGTTTACGCTGTTTTTTCGGGAGGTGGGGGGGACAACTCATTACAGAATGCTTGATCTGTTTGTTTATTGCTTTGTCATATTTAGAAAGCATCTATAGTGATCCTTCTTGCAAAACAGCTCATGCAGTAACTGGCAAAACAGAAGCAATTAGTGGTGTAATCTCAAAGGGAATCTCAAGCTTCACTTTAAGTGCAATGATTAAATCCACTAAAATGATAACTATTGCTGCCAAGAACTCCTGTAATTGGTCACTAATGTATTTTGTTGTAGCAGTCGATAACTACTAGATTTCATGCATGTAATTAGTAATGCATACACGTTTGGTCAGTAGAATTGAAAATCCTAATAACCAAGGCTAGCGGGGGTAGAAAGGAGCACAGAGCTGGAGAACTGAAATAGCGCTCTGTTGATAGTACCTAACTAGAACTGTACGCTTCAATAAAACAAGTGTCCTACTGTGCTGGAATACAAATGGGCTGTCTGTGGCAGGATACAGCAAAGACATTTGGCAAAGAGGGATTTGAGAGCTTCTGGCATAATGTAATTGAATTGGCCATTTCTTTAAAGATACAGCAAATTGTTTGTTGCAGCATTCATCATCATAAGGAAGGTCAGACAGCTTGCCAAACATATGATATTCATAATAAAAAATAAAACGGTGCCGCTTATATTTAAACACAAATCATGTAATCATATTTGTAAAAGCTGTGGAAATGAATGGGAATATTTTTGGTGGCGCTGATGCATTAGCGATTTAAGTAAGATTGTAATTCAAGAGGGGGAAAAGCATGTAGTCAGTGAAAACACCCCCAAGGGAATTCAGCTAGTGAGCAACATATGATCCCTCTGACTTGAGAGGATAGTAGGTGTTTTGGCAGGAGTATTGCTGACTCTCTCCTCTGATCACTAGTGAGAAGATAGACCTATATGATCCTGTTTTTTTCCCTTTCAAGAAAACAAAGTAAAAATAACAAAGAGGAAGGACTTAAGGAAGTGCTTAAAAAGAGACAATCTAAACTGAAGTATTGCTGGGTTTTGTTAGAATCAGTTATATTGTGACAGAACAAGATGATGCAACAAGCTGTAGCATATCTGAAATGTTATATGAAGTGCTCAGTATTGATATGCTGGAAAAACCCTCTCAAGACACATCCAGAATGCTGAACATAAATTGTATGGTGACAGAGGCTTTGGGCCACATAGTGATGCCTCAGCAAACGAGTAGTTGCTAGCTTTTGGGTTTTAACACATTTGAGAGACTGGCATTTTGATTTCTTGCACCACTGCACCACTGATAGGGTTGGAAATGGGAATCAAAATAATTAGATTGGATATACAGATCCCAGCAAACCAGCCAAGAATGCAGATGGAGTGGGAGGGCCGCTTTGAATTCTAAAATGTATCTGTTATTTTTGAGAAGAAAGGTGAACTAGAGTGCAGATACTCACCATTTATATTCAAAATACATAATAATTGAATTATGCTTCCTCCTATCAAAGCTTGTTAAAATCAGTGATAAAATATATTAGTATTATATTAAAAAGGAGCACTTTTTTAAGTAATATATCTTAGTTACAGCATGCACAGAATAATACAGGAAAGCTGGGAACCTGCCTTTGGCATCATCTGATGCATTCCTCCTTGCTGATATAGGATTGTTCCCATCAGTGCATTTTCTATTTTGTCCAGTAGTGGCTTTCCAGCATTCCCTCTGGCAGTTTTTCCACAGGCCAATAGCCCTTCCTTCCCAGAAGACTTTCCTGTTAGTCATTCAACATTTTCCATTAAAACAACCCAAAAATCCTCATTCTATTTATTCCTGCTTGTTTTCCATACCTGATAGAAATAGCCTTCCGTTTCTGCTATGCAAGTTTCTACCTTTAGGTATTTGTAAATTATTACCCTGCTTTGTTTTGGTTGTCATTTTGCCACCTATACAAATTTTATCTCCCAGTCTTTACTCAACAGTCAGTTCTTCAGGTTTTTGCCATTGAGAGAATCTCCTTCATTTAATCAGTAGATTCAAGATTCCATGTACTATAAGTTTATAAAAAATAACTCTTTTCTCTGTTAGCATGTTTTCCGATGCTTTTTGTAGATACTGTCCAAAAATGTTCCTTTTTAAAAATTCTCTTATGAACCTTGCTGCCCATAATATACCCTACTTCATTTGTGGCTTAGTGCAATTTTAACATTCCTTTCAATGTATATCTTCTATTTTTTGTTCCAAACCTGTGTATCTTGCACTTTCTCAAAGAGCATATCTTTGTTACAGTGTATCCTTTTCATTGTGTTAAATCTTCAGCCTTTCTTGTCTCTGCAACTTCGCCTAGTCTATGTTAAGCATCAGAGCGCTGTACCCTAGTGCTTTCTGTGTACCTCTAGGATGAGAAAAGCAGTAGATTCAGATATCAGTATCTCCCATGCATTGAAGCCAGAGGTGCAGGCCTGTGTCTCTTATAATAATATATGCTTTTAATACATGCTTAAATATTTGTCTGCTTCTGCAGAAGCCTGCCCTATATCTTGTCCTTAAAACACTGTCTGCATTTGCAAGAAAACTAAGCAACTATTTGATCCAGTTGCAGTTACTGGAAAAAGCTGTTGAGCTGTTTCTGAACATCCTTATTCTGAACCAAATACCACCCTTTGCTTCTTCTCTATTTCCCTACCCTAGGTCTGCAAGCGATTTTAGATATTACTTTTCATGTTCTGGTTATTCATTATTTCACATTACGGAATTATAAAGACAGTAATGAGGAATAGCAAAGCGGTGTCTTTTTATCTTCATTTGTGCATCCCATAATAGCTAAAGCTCCTTCAGAAGCTGTTATTTGTGTACCTCAAGGTGCATCAAAGTCATACCGAATAGTTATTTTATGGAAGTCTACAATACAGTGATACGGCTAAAAGTAAATATGATGTTTTGATATGTAATTACATGACTAAAAAATAAAAGGTGTATATAAAGGTGTATTATCCATATGGAATGGATAATACCATTACAGGAATTAGTGTGGCGGTGCAATACTCATACTGGAAGGCCAGAGTTCAGAGTATTTAGATGTATTCAGGAAAGAGATTAGTAGTTAACTGAAAGTGTGATCTGGAGGAGCACATCTTTCTGGCAGCGAACTGAGAAAACTCAATCTCTTTTGTCAAATAGAGACTGAAATTGTGAATTGGTCATCATTTGGTAATAAGTGTGTGAAGATTTATGATATTAGAAGGTATTTTTGTTTGAAAGATAGGGAAATATAAAAGACCTCCTGGCTATAAACTGAGGCTAGAAAAATGCAGACAGGAAACAGATTTTATTATTCCCCCAATATTCATAGCTATTTAAAGTTGGGAGATTGTTGAAACTGAGACGATGCACTCTCCATGAGCGGAAGTTTTACATCCAGTTCTGATGCACTTCTGAAATACAGACTTTTTTCGGTGTTTCAAAGTTATATTTAATGCAAGCATTTTGTTTTTGAGTTCCCAAACTTGTGTTATTAAGGAAATCCAGTTAGATGATTTTATACTGGTCTATTTTGGTCTTCATATTGAAAGTCTTCAGTTAAGATTTCATACATATATATGCAGATTATTTGACTAAGATGATGGCTGTATGTTTTGCTTGGACAGCTGCAGCACAGTAGTTACTGTACAAGTAAGAAATAGTTCAGTAGTTTGTCCTGTTCCAAAAATCACCTCTGTGATGTCTTTTGCTGAGTGCTTCTGCTGTGGTAGATAGAGCCTGCTTAGAGGAGAGCCCAACATTCTGACCAATATTCAGGGTTTACTTGAACGCTTGGCACTGATGCTTTGTGTAAAGAATTTGGAAAAAATTACTACTTTGTGGTTTTTCTAATTTTTCCCTTGACCTTTATCTGCAGCGGAATTGGCTGGCAATATCACAGCCACACTAAATGCAACATTTTATTCATGGCAACAGTTTTATGGAAGAAGAAATCCCACGGAGTTTGGGAGAAAAGAGGGAATGAAAGAATCTCAGTTTTTCTAGATGGATAATTTGCTGAATGTGAACCAATGCAAATGCAGCTGACTTGAACAGAGATCAAATTTAATACCATGTACGGGTTCTGTGTCTGTCTGCAAGGACTTGCAATGCTTGATCCCTCATGTTTTAACAGCTGCCATTCAGTCAACAGTATAGCAGTGCATTTTATGTAGGCTATCATAGCAAGGCAGTGTGCTATACAGATTACGTTTTCTATATCTGTTAGTTTTAAATGCTATTAAGTATTTCCCATTCCAATGTATAAATAACCTTCTGTGTCATAAATTCTAAGTAATGGAAGCACCTTACATATTTCAGCACCACAGGGTGCTATTTATTTTGTCAGGAGACCCACAGACAGCTTTAATCTTGTATTTTAAGTTATTAAAATCATATGACCTAATCAGCAGGATGCGCCCTATAGCTAACTTGATTGTACTGTAACTGAGAACAAATCAGAGTGACCATTTCTTCCTTGTCAGAAACACTTTTCAATGCATATTGTTGTCTTATCCTTGGTTGTTGGAACCACATTTATGTCTTTCTTCTACAATAATCTTCAAAATGAATTACATTCAGTGGATATTTTATCTTTTGCAACTTTTCACTACCAATGGACATTATAATTGGACTTCGTCTTCTGCTATATAACTAATGAACCCAAATCTTCATTATTCAACGTTGTTTTCATTCTTGAAAGCCATGAACAAACATATATAAAAAAAATGTTCAAATCCTTTTGCTTTATCTGATCTCTTATGTCAACACTTAGAAACATGGTGAGTTAACTCCTCTCATGCAATAGTATGAAATCAAGAAAACTGCTTGGTTTCATTCTCAACTAGTGGAGAAATTTCATTTACACACACTTAGCTGTAGAGAGCCATGCAGTTTGTTATTTAAAAAGTAAATATCACAGTGTTATAAGACTCAATTTTACCAATGGACATTGAAAATGGTTTTGTATTTTTGAAAAAAAAAACAGCTATTTTAATGTGATCCCAGAGGAATTCATTTTTGAAGCTTGCTTTGTAATTGCAGCATTTTTTTTTTAATTTAAAACATTAGTTCTTAAATGACTAACACCTACCTTCTATCATGGACTATTTGGAACAATTAGGCTAGTTTAGGAAATGGTAAGTGATAGCATTAATATCTCCTCCCTATCTGAGGACGTGCTCTCCTTATTTTCCTTGTCCGTGCCCCTCTCTAGGAACAAAAGCAATACAAAAATGCAGATGTTGAAAGGTACAAAAATGTGCTTAAAGTATTTTCCTTCTGTCTTGGAACAATGGTTGCTGTCAGCATAGAGGCTTGCTTGCTTGCTTGTTAAAATTAGATTTGAATCATCAGTGTAATAGCAGCAGGAAATTGTAGGATGGAAGGATGCCAGGAAGCCTATCTATATCTGTCCTTTCAGTAAGTGTAAGGTGGTCCCTGAATGACCTTAGCTGGCACCTTAGTTTAGAAAGCTTGTCCTATCTGACAAATTATAGGTATTAGTTTAAGCACCCTTAAAACAAGCTATTTTGTACACAAGCAAAAGTTGCTTAGGTGGGATATGACAAACAAACACACAACTTTTTGTCAGCTAGACAAGATGCTGTTACAACTTAGGCTTCCTAAAAGTACGCTTCTTTTTGGTTCTCCTACCACATTTCCCTGACCAAGCTCATTACCTCTCACCATTTGCCTGGACTAGGATAAAAAGGCCGTCTTTCGGAGGTTGCTTTATTGGGGTTTATGGATTTAGAAACACTGCATAGTTTTCATGAGCTAGTTGTGAGTAAATTGGAGGACTATACCCACTCTGAAGGTACATCATAGTCAGCAAAATTCTGGCTTATTCTGTTTCTCCTCAGCTGTTTTATGGCAGTGCACCACCCAGTTGCTTCCTTGCTATAGTTGTTACCCATCGGCTTTGTAGTAATCCAGTCTATACAAGACAGTGACCTCCCTGTGCGCCTTACAGCCACTCACGGAAATGGTTGTAATTCTGCTGATGCAGAATGCAGCTGCCTATTTAAATCTCTTTTTCTTACAGAGAGGCTGGTTATATCTGTGCTGTGCCCTGGCTTCTATTTCATTTCTGGTGTAGTTTTAACATTATTTCCATAAGCAGCTTGGTTCCTGATTACTTCAGGGAGTGCTTTGCATGATATAATGGTAATTGATATCAGCTGAAGTGCTAAAGCTACCAGTCTCATAATTTAAATTGGTGCCAGTTGGATATAGTAGAGCTAAAAGTCACATTGTGCCTCAGAAATAGCTCTGCTTTTGGAAATTTTTTAGTTTGCTGTCATGCTAGAGTAAGAATTTTCTGACCTTCAGGTCATGCAGTTGTTTTTCCTGGGTGCCAAAATGGAACCAAAGTAGTCATGAAGGGATCATCAAGGAGGCATTTTAGTTTTAGTGTTAAGTGATGTTTAGCACATTACTGTTCTCTTCATCAGTGCTATGAATGCAATCAGACATATTTTAAAATAAATCTACATAAATAACTGGCTTATAATAATGCAGCATTGGTTTATATCTTTTTATATCATTTGTTTATATCTACTCCATTTAACATTCTCTCTTATATTGTATGTATGTATGAATCCATCTATCTGTGTATATCCAGACTTTATATATGACATTTATTTATTTTACTGAGACACAAGCAATTCTACAGCTGGACTGTACTGTTTATAGATATTATTTGTTAATTGTTAGCAAAAATTTAGGAGGTGCAGGACCACCAAAGTTTCATGACACTGATACAGCAAACTTGACTGAAGCAAGGAGAAAATGGGAAAGCGTTGCCTGAGTATGAGGAGCTGCCATGAGTTGAACTGCATATGTCTTAAGACAAGGACAAGAGCCATTCTCGTAAATATCCCTGTTACATGCTTTTTTTCTTAAATGTTTTTCCTGTTTGTCTTGTGTGTTTTTAAATGTCTAAGTCTAACCTAGAATATTAAGGTTTTTATGGTCTTACTATTTACACTGTAGTTCAACTCAGTGCATCGTGATATTGCATGTACTCTTAAACATACTGTTAGCCAATATCATCTTCAAACATATTCCATGTCCCCTGGGTGTCTACCTACCATCTGTTACTTTATCCCATTAGATTTCCACCAGATTTCCCATCTTCTCTCCAGCCTACTCTGCTGAAAAATAACCTCTTTATATTTTCCCCTATTGATCTCCCAGTTTAGTCTTAATTGCACAGCTAATCAGATTATGGTGACTTTTTCAATTTCTCACCTCTTTGTGCTTTTCAGTTTGATCAAAATATATTAAAGAATTGTTTTTCCTTGTGTCTGGCACTGATTCTCTACTGTTCTGCACACAGGCATCTATGCGTGTGCAGGATAGATATAAATGATTCTTTAAAACACTTTTGTGGCATGTTATCTATTCCGTTCATTTTGTGTGGTAGATACGAAGCATTATTTGGGTCCTAATTCTTCATGACTTCAGCATCTGTTCCCGAGGAGGGCTGGAGACATTGCTCCTGTCCTTTCAGCCTGCACTTCCTCCTCTGGGCAAAGGGAAAGCAACCCTGTTCTCAGCTGAGATAAGCCAATGTCAGTGCGGGCTGCTCCCAAAGGGACTGTCCTGCCCTCCTCCTGGCCCTGACCCACGCTCCCGCTCCAGTGTTGGCTCTGTACTTGTGCTGCACAGTGCTGGAAAATGGGTGTATTTGGGAGGTGAGCTTTCTGTCAGATCACCAGTCCCAGGCAACTCATTTCCCAGCCACATGGCAACAGGAGGCTCCTAAATGAGCTTAGGCTGGCTATTAGTATGCAGTGCTGAGTCACTGGTGAAAGCTTTAGCTTTCTGCGTGCTGTTCGGAAGCAGATTGCTGCCAGTTCCTGTGCACATAGGACATGCGATAAACGGCCGTCTTTGGCCACTGAGCGAGGAGTTTGGGGAGCAAGGTGGGCACGCGTGGAGAGCTGCCCCTGCCCGTGTATCAGGGCCCAAAGAAAAGCCTGTGCAAACAGCGCCGTCATGAAGTTGTCCAGTCAGAGAAAGTGGCACTCTGTTTTCTTTAAATTTGTGAGAAAAATTAGGTTTCTCAGACAATCTAGGAGAATTATTTATAAACCTTTATGTTCTTACAACTAGTATGACTGATATCAGTAAACTCTCCTTTTGTTGTTAAGCTAAAAATAGCTTAGCAGGCCAGAGCAAAAATGTGATAACAGTTCCAAACAACTGAATAAACAACTTTATGGTTAATTGAAAATTTCCTTAGGTTGGGTGGCACTGTTTTGTAAGACAGGAAGATGCTCATTCACTACTCATTTTCTGTATTGTTAGACAAAAGCTTACCTGATAAAACCCCTGCTTTTCACAGCTAATGAGCTCAGCCAGTGCTTGGTTCCTGAGCCAGTGCTTGGTTCCTGTCCCTGTACTACAGGAAATAAACCGTATGGAGTATCACTAGTGAATATTTAGGTTCATTTATAAATACAAAGATTCATGTGTACAAATTGGCTTCAGCCTTAATTGATTTAGAATACTTGATTAGACAACACAGCTGAGCCAATGTTGCGCTTGCTGCGGCTGAGCGAGGTGGTGCTACCCTCTCTTTTGTCTTCCCTCCCTTCTGGCCTTATGGTGCTTGTCTGACTCCTTGCAACACCACCAAACTCCTTCCTGGCAAAGATCGAGCTGTTTTATCTAGTTTGATGGTATGAAACAAGTGTGAGGAGCTATGCACTTTCCATCTGGCAACAGCAGTTCAGCACAAGGGTTACAGGTCTAAAGAGAAAAATTCTAGTGCCAAAAGGTATGAGCTGTATTGATACAGGTTCATTTGTACTTACTGTTTTGAGCAAAAAAGCAGTAGTCTAGTTTTACATACGTCTTCTATGATATATTTTTAGACATTGCCACCTGCACATGATATAATAGTGGCCAAAAAAAAAAAAAAAAGAAAAAAAAAAAGAATGGCATTTCTAGCACAGATGGTGTGATTGACAGAGTTGTGGCTTTACATACTTTGAATTTTAGTGGAGTGAGGAGATTTTCTACTCTTAAACTTATACTATCCTGCATTCCAAAATAAAAGATATTAAAAAATGCGGTGATGCATGTATATTTGCAAAGAAACAAGGCTTAACTTTTTTTATCCAGTAAAAAGCAGTGATTACAGAACTAAAATGTTCTTCACTGGCTAATCATATAGCAATTGGCTATGTTTCAGTAATTTCTGTAATTCATAATGGAATCACATTTGAAATATAGGTACTCTTCGAGTTATGCTGACTTTCCGTTTTACTGGGGTTCTGCAAACTAGCAAGATTCACCTTTGGCATAGTGCCATCACTTATAATAGGCACGCTGTGCGTGATCCAAAGTAATATTGGGAAACAGTTCTACAGTTTCTTTTCTTTGATGGTTTGATACCATCTTGAATTAAAATGGCCTTAGAAATCACATATGAAAGTGCAAATGGTAAGGTTGCATTGGCAAGCGCTCGAGGTCTGGGGCAAGGACTGGGACAAGAAAGTTTTTGCGAGTGTTGCCTGAGTCCTGCTGTAGCCAGTTCACAGTGTGGGCATGGTGGTGGGCTGTGGCAGGGACGCTGTAGGGCTGGAGCAGCTGGAGGAAGCAAGGCACAGAGGATACAATAGGTTTCAACATCTTTTCTAATATTTAGGATCTCTGCAGTTTTAATAGCATTTTTTATACTGTTGTTTATATGTCATCTCCTTGGCTCTCTTAAGGTTTTTCTAAAGAAAATGGAAGCTTATGAGGTATAACTATAGAAACATCCTACCCACCTAACATTGACAGCAAAGCTATAGTTGGGATTCCTGGCCATCAACGTTGGTGTAACAAAACTTGAGCTAAATTAATACCTTAGGTACCAAGGTTGTATTGTTACCTCTTGGGGACCAGCCACTACAGAAAGATGTTTGAGTTGCAAATAATGAATTAAATGTGCCTGTGCACCAGCAGAGCCAAGTCCATGGCTGGGTTTGCCAGACCCTTTCTGAGAAGAGCTGTGCCTGAGATTTGGGTCCTCCTTGGGGAGCCCCTTGGCATCTGTACTGGCTCTGGGTGGAGAAGGAGGTCCTGCTCAGCTGGCGCAGTGCACCGGTGGCAGCCGAACGGCAGCAGTGGGAGCCAGCCAGGCAGCCTCCTGTGTCCCCGACTGGTCGGGTTTCCTGAGGCCAAGCTGGGCCTGGCGAGCCAGCGGGGCTGCCGGCTGCCTACGGGCTCTCTGAGGCTGTTGCTTGCGTGTCGCTTGCTGAAACGAGGAGTCACCTCTGCTGACAAAATGCAGATGGGGATTTTTCTTTTTTTCCCAGCAGCTTTAAGTGTAACTATACCTGAACACATTTTGTACGCAGACTGAAAAGACATCTCCCTAAGCCTAGGACTACTCACCGCCAAATTTCAAAGCACTGCTGCAAAATAGAGAGGTTTAGAAAAACGAACGGAAACAGGATTTTAATGAAAATTAGTAGTAGACTTAAGTACAAATGGCTTCTTGTTTTTGTGTATGCTAGGACAGCCCTTTATGTTTTTAAGATTAGGGATTTTGAGTAGCCAGGTTTGTACTCTTTAAGGAGTTAGTAGTGTTTAGTGGTTTTGAAAATCTGGACCCGTAACAAATTATCTGAGAGAGGTAACTTACAGCCAGGTCACTTATGCAACTTTGTCATGGATGTACATGCACACAGATGTGTGTGTCTTTGCAGAGTGCATATTAAAATTGTTTTCTTTCCATATTTATCCCTAGGTTTTGAGGTGTTTTTAATATTGTGTATAAGGCAGCGTCTTAGACTTAAAGGCTCTTTAAAAGCAAAGTATTTTATAATAATGGTAACAATTTTTGGAAATGCAGAAGAAGTGAAGGAAGCAAGATTATTTCAAGGCTGCTGGATTTCTAAGGTTTCGTAGGGACGAAGCGTAGAAGCAGCAAAGGGGGTAAGGCCGGCGCGTTGCCCGTGTTCGGATTTGTTCGTACGCCGGCCTCCCTGTCCCCTGCCCTCCCCCTCGCAGGCCCCATCTGCTGCTGCTGCCTCCTGAGTCATATCAGGCAAGTACAAAAATGGCTGCGGTTGCTACCTGTTTGTGGGTGATTGGTTGTTTTTCCCCTCCGATTGCTGCAGGCACAGAAGAGAACAGCAGCTTATCAAGCACTTCAATCTGGTTTGCTGAGTGTAACAGCTTAAGAGAAAATGGCTGCCTTGTTTCCAGAGCTGTCCTAGGGATGACCACGCAAGAGAAAATGAGGATCTGAGCAAGAGAAATCTCTAAGTAGTTTCCTGGGCCATTTAGCATTTATAAATACACTACAAAGGATCTTTTTTCTTTCCAGGTAGCTGCATGACTTAAGTCTTTTAAGATTTACCGTTCAGCACGGTGACTGTAGCTGGTCCGCTTGAAGGATGGCTTGTTCTGAATATACGTGGAAAAGGAGCTCTTCCAAAAGGTCATAAATACTCCTTGGGAACCTTTTTGATCTGCGTATTTGTATCTTTCTCCATACACACACACACACACACACAAACAATTTTGTGTATATGTATACATGTGTATGTATATGTAACAGGTGAGATTTAGATTTGAAATTTGTTTTGCAAGGTGTTAGTAGTGTAATCACCAACTCTTTAGTAGTTACATTAAGGAAGTGTTGTTTTCCAAAGTGTATAGTGCCTCTCTCCCTAAAAATAGCTTGCTTCATTTTGCCACATTTTGAGTAACATAGCAATGCATTAAAAGCAGTCGTTACGTGACATAAACTAGCAATGCATAGAACTGCTACACTGAAATATCTCTCTAGGCCAGGACTTTTTTGGTATTAATGCACAAATGACGTGCATAAAACAGTTGTCTCTGAATAACCTGCTACGATATTGTATGCTGTTGAAGTGCATTATCCCATTAGTAGATGGGATAATAAAAACAATTTTTACCAAATTGTACTAGGTCTATTGCAGTGGATCAAAGGATCTCAGAATGCTTTAATGAGTTAAGTCTTTCAACTTCCTTTTGACAAGGTAGAAGCTTTATACAGAATTCTGACTTCTAGCAGAGCAAGAAAATAACTTTTTTGGAGTATCAGGGGAAAGCTTTTTAAAAAATGAGCAGAATCCTTGGCTTTTGGACCTTTAAAGTAGGAGACTGGCTCATAAGCTCTGGTAGATTTAGTTGCAGTGGTTTTAGAGGTGGCTGCCCCCAGTTGCTGACCTGTGGCTAGAGTGGAAGCAGCATGGACCTGTGCCTCAGTCCCCTCCAACTGGTATGTTGAGCATTGGGGCTCTTGCATCTGAAACTACCCAGACTCTTAACAGCAAGGCTCATAATGCGCCCCATGCATTTAGAGCATTAAGAGGAAAATTAAAAAAATTAAATTTAAATGTGAGCTTCCAAACAGTGTTTGCAAAACTGTTGATTTCAAGTTACTACAAGCAATTTCAATGTGGTGGCATTAATGTACATTGGTTTATGAGGGTCATTTCTTCCCTTGAATAGAATTTTCCTCATCTCTGTCATTTGTTTAACACAATATTACAACAAACCTTTTTTGTAGACTTGACATTGCTTTTGAGTATAATCACAACCTATGCAGTCCAAATCAGTTAAAGGCTGAAGGTAGCGTACCCTCTTCATTTTGTAATGAAGAGCTGTAGGGAGAGAGATGTCCTGGCCCCTGTTTCTCAGTTAAATGTGGCACTGCCAAACCCGTGCTAGTATATGTCTGCACGTGAGCTGGGGACGCTGGAGTGCTCATGTACCTGCTTCCTTCTCCCTTGGTCGCCTGTGCTGTTTCAGGGCCACTGCAAGTTGCTGAGAGCTCACCCAGGGATCAGAACTGAAAACTCTGCTCAGAGGGGATCACTGCAGCTCTACCAATATCAAACAGAAGATATGTTCTTGGGAATTAAACCTTACTGTATTTCCTTTGTGTTCTCCTGAGCTGTCTTGAGGACCTTTCTTTGTATTGAAAAAAGGCTCTTCCAAGGAATTACCCGTTCAGTTTGGAGACGATGTTACTGTTTATGCCTTATTTACTGCTTCACCACTGTCTTCTTTTTCTTGTTGTTGTTGTTACCTCTAGGGGTAGAGAGAATAGGGAAAGAAAGAACTGGAGCAGGGAAGTGTGAAAATGGAAGCGGAAAGAAAACTGTACTTTCTCTTCTGAAAAATCCTTTGGAGAGATTACCTGCTTCACAGTGCTCTGCCAGCACAGAAGCTGGCAGCACTGCTCCTTCCCAGTGAGCAGGGCTTCACTGCAGTGCTTTTCATGTTCAGAGCTTGTTCCACAACTGCCTGCTTTCATTAGTCCCCATGTTTTGCCTAGGTCCCACGAGGTCTATCCATGGCAATATGAATTTGGGCAAACTGCGACAGTCTGATCAAGTGATGTCAAGTCTCAGAGGTATCTTGAAAATCCACTTTAAAGCAAAGGGAAGCAAAGTATCACATTGAAAATGCTGACCAATGTTCGTTGGCTCAACCAGCATTGCTGCACAGTTTTTTTTTTTTTTTTTTTTTTTTTTTTTTTGTACAGTAAGTCCAAGTTAGCATAGTTAGGAAAAACAATGCAGCATCTGTAGGGCAGTGTTTTCCCTGGGCCAATTTGACTTTACTACAGGAAAAATTAAATAATGTGGAAAGTCATGTGCCTTGCAGTACTCAAGCATCAAGAGATGAATATCTCTTTGGCAGTGTGGCCTGGAGACATAGACAGTTTTCTTATAATTGCCATCTACTGGAATACATCTATCCAGTGTCTCTAATATTATTATTAAACTGTAACTACTAGGAGCAAGGATTATCCTGTCATTTTTTTTAATGTGGTGTTTTCTAGATTTTAATGTCATCTAGCAAAGAGGAATCACTGCTAAGATTCCTAGGCAGCAGCATAATATAAATAATGGTAAATGATTATTGATCAAGGCTTGCTGTCTTTTTGTTATATCTTGAAAACAAATGGCTGGATTGAATGCTTGTAAGCTGCTTTATATTGATAATTCCTCTCATCAACAATTCACCAGTTTGTGATTCTAAAGAGAAGAATAAATAGTTAAGATTATGCTGCCAATTTTTATTTGTCTTTTGTAAAAAAGCAATTTGAGATTTAGGCCCATGTACATTAAACCCAAATATTTTAAAAATAGAAACATTATGAGATGATTATACTAAGGTACTGTTTTGCTCCTCAAATATTTCAAGGGATTAATAGTGTGGAGCAGCTTTGGAAAGACCTTTGCTGATATTTTTGTAATGCAGTGTGAGTGTTAGGCTGTGAATGCTGGGCCTGGAACTTGACCTACTGTAAAATGTTTACAATTTTTTATTCTCTGTGTTCTAAAAATGGAGCAGCTTTCACAGTCTCTTATTCTCTTATGAATTTTCCTTTTCCACACAATCAAACGCAAAAATCAGCTGCTTGCTTTGGTGGGCTGACATGCATGCTGCTTTATTTTTCAATTTCATCAGTAATAGGCTTTTCCCAGATTGTAATGTTGCTCCATTGACATAATGAAGTTACTCCTTATTCACATACACAAAAATCTGGTAAAGTCTCACTACCAATTCCACAGTCTAATTTATGTTACAGCAGAATTATGTAAATGAATAAAAAGATTCAGATTAATCTAACAGCTTTAATTTCTCAGCACTCTATTCAAAGTTTTCTTAAAATAGAATGTACATGTACAATGGTGTCCTAGGATATATCGAGTCTTCCTGTCTGATATTTACCTCTCTGGCTTCTGTGTCAGCTGGTCTGTGAAGTGCAGTGTACTGTGCACATTCTGGTTTCTGTAGAAGGAGTGGGGAAGGAGAAAAATAGAACTCTCTTCAGGACTTTTAAACCCTCTTAAAGAGTATAGCATTAATGCATCTTCAAAGTCAAGAGTATTCTGCACGCCAGTCTGCACATAAAACAAATATAGTTAAATTACAGAGGGCTGTTGAAAAATGTGCCTGTAAGCACAGTGTTGGAGCCCCTCATAAGAATGGAAGTTTCACTGTTCTCTTTCCTTTCTGTAGCATTTGGCACAGCTTCTGCGGATCAGCAGCGGGTGATTAGATGAGGGAGTCTAAAATGGGCTCAGAGGACCAAAAGTTGCGAGGATGTTGACAGCTCCAACACAAAACAGAACGGTTTTTAACAAATATTCTTATATGAATGAATTTGCCTGCCAGCATTACCAGGTAGATTCTATAGCCATGCTTATGCATGCACAGTGATACATAAGGCTTAAGCAGTGTGCAAATGGATTTTCTTTTATTTGATGCAGCAGTTGTAGATTGAGAACCCCAGAGACAGAGCTTGTTTTCAAGTTTGAACTCTCCTCTCTTTAAACTGATGGGAAAAACCCCAACAAAGAGTACCTTTTTTGATTGTTTTCCTCTTTCATTTAGGAGCTTTTCAGTTGTTCATTTTATATGCCAGTGTCTTCATTTTGGTGCTCTGTCTAGGTTTTGAGACTCGAAGTACGTTCCCTGTTGTTGACATTGTGTTCCTGCATGGCCTTCTCTTGTTTTGCAGGTCTGTTTACTGTCCCCTGAAAGTGTGGTTGCCTTTTGTGGCTTGGCCTACACCACATACCTCCAGTGACAAGGAGTGGAAAGGAAAAATAGCATCTACCTCTCCACAGTGCTAGAAAAAATGCCAGCAGAGGCTCAACTGTGCTAGGTTGTGGGTGTTTCTGTCCTTTTAGCTGGTGTCATTTGGGAAGACAGTGGGTCCTTCAGGGCAAAGAAACACCTTCTGCTAGTATACAAGGTATCTCCACTATGCTGGAGGAGGCTTTCTAATTCTCAGATCTGAAAATCAGACCTCTTTTGGAAGGTCTTGCTATCAGAACTTGAGCCAGAGTGGAGATGCTATTCCTTCTTCCCTGTCCATTTTGCGAGTGAAGTACTGTCTGGCTTTAATCATTTCCTTTGGTGAAAGTTATTTTGCACTGCTGACGTCAGTCCACAGTTAAAGGTTATTAACACCTTTGGTCACTAGAGCTTATCCACATTAGCACTGTACTATTAGCTGCAGGTAGCTGAAGGCTTTTTGGCTACTATGGTTGTGGTTTCTATTTGTTTATGGACATGTACAAACAATTTGATTGCAAAAGGCAGCTCAGACCTACTCTAAGTAAAAAGGGGCCACATTTATTGAACTGTAACTACTCAGAGTATTTCTTTAATGCACACACTTGGACATGGTTCTCTTTGTTGTTACTTCTGTTACCAGTGAACCTACAGGAAATAAAACTGAATTGTATTTTTTCTGGCACAGTTTTCAAGTAAGGATACAGCTTGTTACTGTGAGATAACAAGTTATTTCATGTCTAGGAAAAAGTGCAAAGGTAATTGGCACTGCTTTGTATTTGCCATGAGCTTAGAACATTTGCATAGATACAATCACTCAATTCCTGTGAGTAATAACTTATAGGATGTCTACAGAACGATAGTTACTAAGCCTTAAAATGCAGTTCTGTCTTGGAGTAAAGGCTATGGAATCATATTGAAGTCAGTGATGTTCACAAGTGTACCTATGCACAAAAGGCAAAGGTGATGGGATTTCTGAGCTGTGACGGAGAGCAGAGTAACATGTTTATTGCTGATGCTCTGAGGAAAGATTTCTGACATTTTGACTGTAGACTGAGTTGAGAGGGCTGGCAGTTAAAAAGCCGTTTTTATCTATAAATTGAACAAATTTGATCTGGAACACAGATCAAATGTTTTTGGGTGGAACACAAAAAGCATGGAACTCAATAATGTTGTCGCTAGAATCAGTTTTCATTTTAGGAGACCTGGATTTGAACCTCAAATTCACCAGTGAAAATCTGGAATAGCTTAATCTGTAATTTGTTTGATTCTCTCCAGATATAGTTTGCTGTAACTGAGCTCAGGCTGAGCCAACCAACTCTAGATTAAATTGTTAACCTGTTTATTCACCTATACAGTCTTTCAGCTACTAACCCACTGACTCGCGCAAAAATTTCCTGTAAAGCCAGAAGACATGAGTACATTTTATGAAAACATGGAAATCATGAAACTTATAACTTTTGACAGACATGACAAATAAACAGCTTTGTGCAGTAACCAGTTCCTTGAGTTTCCTAGTATCCTTTCTTTATGTAATTTCTTATATACATTAAAAAAAAAATGTGCTTTTCATTCATTATATATTATTCATGGTATTTATAAGAGGTCACATTTTGGCTTTTATTTTTACTGGTGGCTTGTTTATTTTAAGACAGTAACTATACTTAGTTTGTTTCCTTGCTGTAGATTTTATTTTTTGTGCTTTTTTCACTGTATGGTTTCCCATTTTATCATCTGGAAATATTATTAGAGGTATTATATACCTTTTCCTTATCCAAAGCCATGGTGCATCTGTTGACCTTCAGGGCATATTGCAGGGGCCATCTGGTTTTCAGGAAAGCGGGGGTCGGGAAGGAATGGGGAAGGATTTAAGGTAGAAGGAGATATTAGGTTACTCACTTATTACTTGATTAAGGGTTTGTTTTGTTGAAGAATAAGGCTGATTGGTACTTTATAATAGTGTTTGACTTTTTGCATTCTCTGTTCTTCCTGTTTTTTTTGTTTAGAAGTTGTGCTGGGCACAAAAAGCTGTGTGTTTGTGCAAGAGCGTGTGTGTATCAGAATAAATGAAACAGTGTGGCCCCAAACTGCTGTAAGGTGGTAACCGTGTACTGTAGCCGCGTCCTACTGTATATAATTAAATTAAATTGTTTAGAGGATTGTTGCTAGACTTTGTTCATCTCTCACTTGGAGAAGATGTTGGCTGCCAGTGAGGAATTAGCACGATAAGGTGCTGACTCCATTTGAACCTAGAAAAATCAGTTTCTAGAAAAAGTTTGTGTTCTCCTTTCACCCGTTTTCCAAAAAAGAACCTGATACCTTCTGCCCACATGCAGCTGCCCAGTTCAGTTGATTCTCAGCTCAGCACATGTATAGGAGATATCATTTCATTTCTACTGTTGTCTCTCCAGAATAAAAGCATCTGACATGCTGATGTGGCTCTAATTTGAAGCCGGAGGCAGAACAGGAAAAAAGGAATGTTATCAGCTGTTAGTGTTCCCAGTTTTTCCAAATGACTTACCATGATTGTTGTTCAGTGGTTTTGATACATTAAGAACTTCATTCTTTTTCTCTAATGTCTAATACCAGTAAGAAAACATTAGTTGGCAATATAAAGTGTAATTTTTTTTGTTGATATATGTTATATATCATGAAATACCTTGCAGCATATAAAAAGTTTCATTTTCATGTTAAAAGCTGTTACAGCTCAACTAACCAAATTCTCATGCATGAATTAAATACATTGCCCACACGTTTGTAGAAGAAAGAAAAGGTCTTGTAGGTAGATTTACAGGAAGAAGTACTTCTTTCAAATGAAAACAAGAAACAGCTGTGTTGTAAGACAGACGTTTAAACTCACACTTTGGAAACAATCTTCCATAAATTAACAGGGAGCTAACTTAAATTAACACAAAATTCTCAATATCAATTGTGTTTTCATATGTATACTTTCTGAGGGAGCTGTTTAAAAGAAAAACTAACCATCCCCAGAGACGAGTATGTGCATATGTGGGTATTTCTAGTGAAAGTTTAGACCTAAATCCTTCTGCTTACTCTGTAATCTTCCATAACTGATTTCCTCCAAAACAAGATGATCTCCCTCTCCAACTCCTCCTGCCCCTATGCACATCTTCTGATAACCTGTAGGAAATCAAGTGTCTGGGTTAAAATTGTGAGACTATGATAATCATGTTGTAAACTCTTGTATTCAGTAGTGTTTGTAGCATTTATTAAATATTCAGTTTATTGGCATTTTTTAGAAAGGATTTATTTCTTCATTTTGGGCACAGTATTTTAGGTGTAAATAAGCCAATTAAACAATATAGTTTCCTTACAAATGAATCAGTGTATATGGAGAGGAAAGAGTAAAAGAAACAACCCTTCTTGGTAATGTTTGATCAGTTCTGCCTGAAATGAGGAGTTCAAAAGTGTGTGTGTGTGGGGGGGGGGACTTTTGCTACGAAAGAAAAAGCTAGGAAAGAGAAAACACATTAGAAAAGTTTGTTTCATTGATTGCGATTTCCAGGGATATTTCATATATAAGTGTTGCATGGGTTTGATGTGTCATTTCAGCCATGCTCCTGTCTCTTTTTTTCATTCTTCAGTTAGGTAAACTGTAAATTTGAGAGTGAGGCAAAATGTTTTTAGAAATGTGGTGCATATTTTGAAAGGTTGCTTTGATCTTCTCCTTTTAAGGTTTATCTAAATAAAGTGCACTGACTGTGACACTTCTCACTTTTTCTTTTTCTTTTTCCTTTTTTAGAGGGGGAGGGAACAGGAGGCCAGGTTAACCAGTCTTAATTTTGTTAGCTGTTGTGGAGCAGCAGCGGTGAGAAGTTAGCAGAGCATTGTTTTGCCCTGGGATTTCTGGTGTCTGTGATCAAAAGCCTTTCTCATGCAGCCACGCACGATTTTGCAAAAATCCCATGGAGGAGTCAGAGCTGCTGGAGTTAGAAACTTTGCAAGACTATGTAGCTCTTCTTAGCAAAACATGTTAAAACAAAGAACATCTCCCAAAAGAGCACTTTGCTTGGAAAGCTTCTTGAAATGCACCTTGGCATTTCCTGCTTTGGCAGTAGTGGTTTTGTGTGGTAAGCGTGGAAGGACCAGGAGTAACAACGCTTGGACTCAGCTTCTGCAGGGTATGTGAAGGTGTTGGAGAGGCTGGGCTATGGATATATTCCACCATGCCACAGAAGAGTGTCTGAATCCACTCTGATAATTATGGTTTTTGCTTTTTTTCCCACAATATACAATAACATGAGACACAGTAAGGACACGAACAAGCAAGGAGTCAGGTTGTGTTCAGGAGAGCACAGAGTACAGAAAGTTCAGTGCTTAAAATTCTGTCTTACGGGACTGAAATTCTGTACTCAAGATAAATTTGATCTGGTTTTATTCTGTGGGTCAGAGCCTTGCGTTCTTTGTATTTTAAAGTACTGAGTTCCTGTCTACCGCTTTTTTTGTTCCTGTAAAAATACTTACGGACTTGTAAGCTGGATTCTTTGGCTCAGGCATCTAGACAACTAGATCATTAACTAAATTCCAAATGTAGAGCCAAACCTTACCCTGGGTGTCTCTGTAATGTCAATGGAATTACAACAGGTGTGATGGCAGAAGAATTTTACATGGAAAATCTTGATTACTTCAGTGAACCATAAGAGAGAAGGTGTCTGACTTTCAGGTTCAGATTGAATTCGCAGTATGTGAATCTGGAAAAAACCTTATAAGCTGAACAGATTTGGTGACAAGTCATAGGACTCCCTTAACCAAAGCCATTCTTCCCATTCACTTTGGAGGTGCATTTGGAGGAACAAAATGGCTGAAAATTCTACTGAATTTAAGAATGCTCAGCGGAATGGCATTGTTTAGAAATTAGTTAGTTATTTTAGCCATTAGTTAGAAATGTTATTTCTTCTTAAAGCTTTTTTGTTTTTCTTCTGCCAAAATAAAATAGGAAAATTTTTCTCCAAATTTATGTAGTTCAAGTATTTTGGGGGAGTTAAAAAATAAAATTAAGCAGGAAGGAGATCATCCTGCTCTCATTTTCTGTATGGTATAGAAAAGAGGAAATGCAATGAAAAGATCATTCCAAATATGATGAAAGACAGGGTTTTTTTTGTTTTGTTTTTAATTCACCCAGACTTTTACAAAGCAAAAAAAGGTGCATTCTCAAGTGTAAAACTTTTTTCTCTTCTTTCTTACCATTTTATGCTTAGAAACATTGAAAAGCTCTATAGATGTGTCAGAGAGAGAACTGCAGAAAATCCATGCAAAAACAAAGCCTACGAATAGATTACTTAAAAAATAAGTGAAAGAGGGTTGTTTTACTTTTTTATGTTACCTTAGTGAACTTATATATCTTCTGTTTGCATACTATGATTTTTATTGTACTATCTAGTTACAGATTAAGGCTGCTTCGTGTTAGATACTGTATCTGAAGCTTTCTTGAAAAGATCGAAGTCTAAGAATGAAAGAAAAGACAGCAGACAAGCAGACAAATGAACTAATACCTTACTCTTAGTCTTAGCCTCTTGATACATTTTCAGTGTACAACATAGTAAAAGGAAATCCTAAAGAAGTATTAGAGGGATCTTGGTGAAGTAGCTTGATGAGTGTTTATGTGAAGCATTTTCCAAGTGAGAGGAGAGCACGTGGGAGAAACATGAAAATTACTACCTAGAAACATAATAGGTAGATGAAGGTATTAGCAGACAAATAAAATGAAGGAGCTTAGATAAGGACTGTGAAAGGCCTCAAGATTAAAGAGGGGCTGTTTGTGTTTGGGTGATTCGGTGGTAAGCTGCTTAGAAATATTGTAATAAGAACAAAAAGCTATGAAAATGATCTTTGCATAAGCTTGGTGATAAATAAAAGTAGTGTTTGGAAGTTATGTTAAGAAATAATGCTTATATAACTTAGAGATGGAGATCTAGAAAAATGTGTTTGTTAAAGACATATTTACCGGGGGCTACAAGCCTCTGTGACAAACAAGATGGCTGTGATGTTGACAACACTTGACAAAAATACAAGCGTCGCAATAAGGGGGTGCACAGTGACAGGAGGAAGAGCGTTGAGTGCTCAAAGTGGTCCTGGAGTTGACAGCCAGAAGTACTGATCACATCAGAAAGGGACTGAGATCCTGGTCTTCGGAGAAAAGACGAATATGGAGCAGAGAATCCATCTATAAGTAATAATTAAAATTGCTTTTGGATGAGATTCCCTCGTGAGAAGGGAGTCAAGGACAGAGCTCTATGGAATCCCCAAAAGAACTATGAAGCACAATGAACAGGAACAGAAAAAACTCAAAAAAGACTATTTTATTCCACATTTCTTCTTTCAATTAATGTATGGGTTTGTGCAGCATTACTGTTTCAGTCGATAGTATTTATTTTCATGCTATTTTTTGACTTTAGGATCCAGTTTTAAAAATACAAAAAAAAAAAAAAAACTAAGAGTACAGAGCAATACTTGAAAAAACACTAGAAGTTGGATGAAAGAAACCTGCCATCTTCTGAAATGCTTTTTATATTTGCAGTTTATGTTCATTGCAAAGGGGAAAAGAAGTTGGTTTACTATCTGTTGAGTTAAATTATGCACCAGATAGCATTAAATCTCCATTAAACAGGAAGGAATATTGAGCAAACCAGTATGTTTACATGAGAAGGTCCACTAAATTCCAAAGACACTGACAGTGAGTAAAATAAACTGTAATAATCTTTATCGAAAGGTACAAGAACAACATGGAAGCAGATTCATTTGCATTTTTTGTAGCTGCATAACTCTCTGATTAGAAATTACACACACACTTTTACATACATACATAGATAAAGAGAAAAAACCCTAGAAGACTGTCTGTAGTTCTACACCCTCAGCTGTGTCCCTGTTACTCATTAAAACAAGGTCTCTGTGGTGGGATCGTCTCGCCTCTGCCTTCTCAGGTTACACAGACATCTCCTTCTAAGCCATCTCACACTGATCTCCCTTAGATGCCCCGGAGAAAAGCAGGTGCTCCCGGGTGGGCCTCTCTCCTGCCACGTCAGGTGGGTGCTGCTCCAGGAGTCCTGTCCTCTTGACTGGCAGAGGAGCCCAGCGCAGACATGAGTGTGTCTTGCACGTGTGTCAGAAAGTAGATGAAATCAATCCTGCTGTTAACTACTGTTGCGTTTCACTAACCTGAATGATTGACTCCTCATAGTTTCTTAAATACTTGATTTCATATAGCTGTGTTTGCATTTATTGTATCTGTATTTTTAATCGGCTATGCCAGCTGGACAGGTTTGTTTCTTACCGTAATTGATATTTGATGTGATGATGTATGTGAAATTGAAGTAACCTGTTATAAGGTACTTTCTAAGAGAAGAAAAATAATGTACGTATTTAAGGCAGAGAGAAGACACTGAGGCCAGAACATGGGTTCACCATCAAAAGAGATCCCATACCAAGGATATTGGAAGGCTGTTGAATGAGGGTGGTGTAGTCAGGGGAGGAGCTGAGTAGTTCTAGGTATTTTTAGAACTAATTTTTGAAATACTGAAAGTGTATCTCACATTATAAATGACCATATGTTCATTAAATAACTGAAGAAGGAAAATCTGTGAAAGGTTTGTCCAGACATTCTTTTTTTTTCTTTTCTTTTTTAAGAGCGGATGATTTTTTTCCATATGATTTTCAGGTAAGAAGCTATTTTTATCTCTTGAGACAGTTCATTGTTGTCAAAAGCTGCAGAAAAAGGAAAGAGCAAAGTTGTCTTCCACCCTTAAGTACAAAATATAAAAACATTTTGTATTTAATCAGACTATTGGTTGGTTGATGTAGCTTTTACTGTCTGGCAGAGATCTAAAGCATAGCTCCATGGCAAACTTAATTTAACTTCTTTCTTTTTCTTGAGTCCAAAGTGACGGTTGAATGCCTGAACGAAGAAGTGTGTTCATTATGCCTGCCAAATTGGAGATGAGTTATTCAATACCTATTATGTAATTCATCCTCATCTTATCTTAAAGAATGTACTGTTTCTGTAGTTCAGATTTTTTATTCAACCATAATATAGATGTGTACCAAAAATGATAAGCTTTATTTGAGGAGTGTACAATGAAAGTGTATTCATAAAGTAAGAGCAAGAGTAGTTGACAGTGAAAAAAATGAAATAGATACAGATTACTCTGCAGACACTATTGTAAATGTCAAGTAGATTTTGACAGCTGGTAGGTTGGAGACATAATTAAAAAAAAAATCCATACATGTACAGACTGCCTTTTAGCATGAAGAATTGGCACATAGCAAAATAAGAGGTGAGTGGCATGTGGGGGATTAAAGCAGCTGAGTTTTAGTGGAGACTGGAGGCAAATAAATAGACCTTTGAGACAGCTATAGTGGTAGTACCAGTGGTGTGTATTTGTTGATTCATGGCCTAGCAATCTACACTAATTAAAGAAGGGTTTGTCCCGTGCAGTCTGTATTCGCAGTCACAGCTGCTGTAAGTTAGAGAAGAAGGCATCAAAGGAAAACTCTGGAGGAGGGGCAAAGATGCCCTGTTAACACACTGATCTGTGTGACAGAGCATTTTGATGGGAGGGAGAAATAAAGTCTTTGCATAGTCAGCTACTTTATTAGATGTTATAACGACTTTATTAGATGTTATAATAGAGTGGATTATTAAGACATTTAAGAAAGATCTACTTTTAAGCAAGAACTGGTATTTCTGTCACACATGATTTCTCGTATTTGCTTTGCATTTAGACATCTCCTAAAGTACTCTTAGAATATTAAATATTGAAGGTGGAATACTTGTGTCTTTGAAATTTTGCTTCCATATATGTTTATTTTTGGCTTCAGTTTAGATTACAAATCCAGTAGCACTTGACTGTAACCCTACAGAGAGATTAGTTTGCTAATGTAAACTATTTTAGGAACTGGGCTGTGCATTTATTTATGTATCTTTGTCTTCAGTCTCTTATTTTGATTCCTCTATACGCTTGTATTATAGTTGTACTTACCACTTCCATTTTTTTTCAGATAAGCTTTTTAAATTAATGTCCTACAGGCCTGGCAGTGTTGCCTGACATACTGCCTCCACTCAAGCCTGTTGCTGAAGCATGAGTAGTTCTGATAAATCACAAAGGACAGTTTGAATCTCTTAAAAATAAAATGGCTGCATTTTTGCTAGAAAAGGAACATTAATGCAAAAATTATGGCATATCATTAAGTTCTGAATTTCTTATATTCCTTATTATAATGAAGGTAGTATTCTGACAGTAGGCATTTCCTGCTGAAGTTTTAGGGAAAGTCATCTGCTTAATTGCAAGAAGACTCTAGATATACATCTGGACCTGGCCAGGGTAATAAAACCTCTTTTGGTAACTGTAGCTTTTCCAGCAGGTGAAAGGCTTTTCTTCGTTTCAGCTTATCAAGTTTAGAAAATAGCTTAAAGATGAGAAACTGCTTGGGAGATTACAAGGCGGGAAAGTCCCTCCTTTCCCCAAGGTAGTCACTTGATGAGAAAATCAAAAAAGAGGGGCTGAGATCTACAAGTTTTAAAATATTGGAGAGTGTGGGAACCAGAAATACTCCGTTCATTTCACTAGTTATGGATTATTCATCTTGTATTTACTGATTTTGTTCCAAGTGCAGAAATGTTTTATTAAATGTTGTGCACATTTTATATAAACTTTATTCAGTAGTAAAACACTATTTTAAAAGATCTCATTGTGTTTGATTTTTACATTTTGATTGAAGTCTAATTTCCATTTTAAAAAATGATGGTCTTGTATATAAGAACAGGTCATTCATTACTTTCTAGCTAAATAATGTGCAAAAATAGTAAGTTTAGGTTAGCTTACATTGTTCCTTAAGTATGTATATATAATACAACTTAATGGTTAGCAAAATTGCAGTATCAAGTTAGTTTGAAGAGTGTACTTCATTATATATCAATCAGTATGCACTGAGAATTTATAAATAACTAAAATGTCAGTATGGTGACTGGTTGTACAACACCCAGAGTATTTTTGGCAAAACTGTATTTCAGCTAAATATATCAGAAAGTGTAATATCAGGAACGCCTTATGTAAAAATTATGTTTTCCATTTGAAATCCTATCTGTTCTGCATTACTCAGAGGTATTAATTTTATGCTGTGCATGGATTAAAGTTGAATTACTGTGTTTTATAAATACTAGTTTGTTAAACATAAGAAATTTAAGAGGCTGCCCAGAATAGAGCAGTAAAAAGGCTATACAGAGTCTTCCACTTCTAGGTCAGTGGCTTGACTAGGTGTCGTTATCACTGTTTATTTATTTAGCACCTGAAATTGCTACTGTTGGACTTGCAAGCCATTTCTTGCCAAGGCCTATTAGGAAGTTTTAAGTGTTTCTCAATTCAGTTCCTACCAGAAGGGAAAAGCAGGTGAAGAGGTACCGCAGCTGCAGTGTCTCCTACTCTCTGTATGGATCTGACTGCAAATATCATGGCAGGGCAGCACAGGGAAAATTTGCATTACTTCCGTTGAGTCTTCCATTCCTTGGGAGCATGAGTCTACCATCTCTCTTAATACTCTACCGATTAATTGTAGTATGAGAAAAGAAAGAAAAAATACGTATCTTGTGGGCTGTGGGAGATTCTAGAAATTTTCCTCAAATTATGGGAAAAATGAGTCTTCCTAACTCTTCTGTGCTGAGCAGAATTCAGGATCATATTTATTAAATGTGTTCTTTTTATTGTTTTATCTTTTCCTAGTGCAGTCACACAGTGAAAGTTTCAGAAATGGTTTAACGTAGTATTTTAAACCAGAGTGATCTTTTTTTGTTTGTTTGTTTTTTTGTTTGTTTTGAGCCCTGGAACATGTGAAGAACAGGAAGTTAGGAAAGAGTGGACTGAGAAGTGACTGTTGGTTGCCATCATATTATAACACAAGGCTAAATCCTGGAGGTCAGTTTGAATTCTGCTGTGCATCTGTGCATGTATTGCGTGTTTATGAATGTGTAGTGCACATTTGGTAAGAAGTGTTGTACAATGCAAAAAAAAAAAAAAAAAAAAAAATTAGTCTTCAACTCTAAAGAGCTTTTTCCCTCTTACCTTATCCATTCTGCCTTGTGCAACAGTTGCCTAAGACTAATTCCCTTTTATGTGATATTGATTAACATCCATGCTGAGTCTAGGACTGTCAGAAGGACTAAAAGGTATTTAATTATTCAACTAGAATAAAGTAGAAGACAGTGTAGCGGCAGCTGTAAAATAAGAAACTGAAATCTAGTCATTTTAACTCCAAAATACAAGAATTGTTCAGTAATAATGTAGCGATTCTGTCCCCTTGTGTGAAGGAATTTTATGGAAGTCTAAGGACTCAATATTTGGAGAATGTGAGTGAGTAATGGGCTTGTCCTCAAGATCACTGCATACTTTGGGTATGTTCTTGGGCACAAAGCAAAGTGATTACCATCACAAAAAAGAAGAGCAATTTAGCAGAGATGCAATGTGCCTGAAGTCAGATTTTCAAAAAGGAAGAAAGGCACAAAAGCTTTCCTATGGTTAATTTTCAGATAGGTCCATCGCTTCTACGGATTATGCTTTTGCCCACATACGTGAAAATTTGAACATATGGTTAATAAATGTTTGTGAAAATCTCCAGTCCTCTTACATAACTTTTACGTGCAGATTTATTGTAGAAATATTCACATTTACATGGTTTTTGATTTGGGTCCTACTTGCAGGTTCAGAAGGAGCTGAATGCTAGAATCTCTTTGATACTTTGAACATCGAATAAAGCACGAAGGACAGGGTTATGTTCAGCTAATAGCATTTAGATAGCTAAAATCATGGCCAGGTATTTTGCCCCACAAGATTCCCAATATACCTGTTACAGTTCTGCAGAAGATGGATTTCCTCCTCCCCCCACCACTAAGGTCATAAGTTGCAAGTACTTTGCATTTGTGTTCTGCTGGTGTGGAACCCTGGTGTGTACGTATACTGGTGTGTTTTGATACTGGCACCATGAGGAGGTCCTGGAGCTGCAGACCGTTGGGACCTGGGGGAGCACCGCTGTGTCCTGGTTTTGTTCATACACTCTTCATTAGATTTCCACTTTTGGTTATGGTCAAAGAAGAGATACTGGCTAAAGTGGATGTTTGACTTGATGTAAGAAATCTGTTTTTATGGTCTTTCAATTTTAAACTTAAAATAAGTATAGTTTACTATACAGAATTGAGTTTTATGGAAAATATTTATATTACAACATTCAAAATTCTTGAAAAGAATATCTATTATAAATATTAGAGCATGAGTACACTTTTTATGAGTACACTTTTTTACAAGACTGCAAATTGCATTTTATCTTGACTAAGCAGTAAGAAGCCTCTTTTTTAGAATGCACTTTGTGAAATCAGAGAATAAAAATGGTGTTTGGTACTTGGAGGATGTTTTTGCTAGCATGTTTTGGTTCCTCATTAGAAGAAGAGGCAGCCCACTCCAGAGCTGTAGTATTTCTGTCCTCGACATCGAAGAGCTTGGATGTGATGCCATTCATTTCGGAAGGAAGATAGAAAACACCAGTCCACTGATGTTTATCCAGCTAAAGGGTTTGGAGGCTGTTTTGTTTAGTTTACATATGCTCATACTCAGTCTTGAACAGTGGATGTCTTTTTCGTTTTCTTGTTTTGAGGTGGGGTGAGATGGTTGGAGAAACAACAGGAAGAGAAACCAGTAACTAGTTCTTGGTTTTTGATCTTTTTTTAGCTAGATTTTTTTTTTATATGCAACTCTTCCTGTTTTATGCAGCCTTTGTAGTATCTATGAAATCCTAATGTACATATGCTTGGGCTGGGAGGGAGAGTTCAGGAAGAAAATAGAAAAGACACTTTGTGGGTTTCCCATGAAAACCTGTTGAAAACGTTGTGATACCTTGTTGAAGTAAAACTAGACCGTAGCAGTTTGTTCTGTGAATTATTAAACCAAGTGGGCTCCCTTTAGCCTTTCTAAGTAATGATTATCTCGTAAGAGGCTGAGATATATTTTAGTCATCCCTTTTTACAGATTAAGACTCGGCAGAATAAAGAGGATAGAATGAATAGATACTGCTTTTTCTCATAAAATAGTTTACCGCCTAGTCTCTCCACCTAATGAATAGATCCTTACATCCTTTATTCTCCATCAGATTAATTTTTCTGTTAAGGGTTTAGCTTGAGGTTTTAGGAATGTGTATGGAAGGCAGCTTTCTGTGCCAGGGTTATACAAGTCATAATACTCCACTGGAGATTTTGTACTGCCTGTGAAAGCTAATGACCATATAAATCTGAGATAAATATGTAGAACTTGTATTATACATGCTTTTTCGTCTTGTGTGTATGATCTTCTACATCAGAGAAATCTAAATCTATTATTTTTTATATATATATATATATATATATATACACATACACACATATTTATACACATATACACGCATGCACACACATGGAGTTAAATGCAAAGCTCGCCACACACTACTTTGTGCAAGTTCACACAGGTTGGATCACTTGGAGCAGTGGCTGTTCCTGTAAACTGTGTTTGCCTTACCTGTCCCACGGTTCCTCGTGGACATAGGAAACGATGGTTCGTTCTTTATGTCGGGAGACTCTGCAGTCGGATTAGGCAGGAGAGTTGGAAAGCATAGCAGGAGAGTGAGTTTATGGAAAACTTCGAATGTTAGTATGCTGAATGCAAATTAAAGCCAGCTTGTCACTGCTTATATAAGAGGTGAACTTTACTGTGACTGGAGAGTAGGTCATGAACCTAAATAATGTCCTTGTTTTACTCATTAAACTTGCAGCATCGAAAGAAACAAAATGTCCCAGTAGCAAAGCTCACTGTCTATGCTCATTCTTTTCAGAATTAGATGAGTTATTGCTGTTAGAAAAAAATAAATCATTTTAAATTAATTCTTTGCTTGCTGCTTCCACAAGTAGGTATTAATTAATCGTTACGTGATCAGGATTGCAAAAATGTGATAGATCCAGTTAATAGTACAGGTCAGTTGCTAAATCTCTGGAATGACTGATATACTGTCCTATCCATTAATACTTATCCATATCTATGCACACATTTTTTTAAACTGATACTGGGTCTCCAATCTGTGGGTAGTTACATCATTTCACAAGCAATGTTTGATCCTAGAGCAGTGTATATAAACCTCTCTATTTAATGTGTATTGTAAACCACTGTCAGAGGTATGGTTAAAAGAGTTTTTCAACAGTGTCATTATTATGTCAGTAATGTTCACGATATGCACCGAACTGCTTTCTTCTGCGTATGAATTCCATATCGTGATAGAAGTGAGTCTCTCAAAGCTGTTCTTTTCAGTTTGATTACTATTGCATTTATTGAATGATTAAAGTTACTCAGCCTTAGGCCTTGAGCCTTCGTAGCATGCCTCAGGTGGTAAGTAAATTGCCTACAAGTGCACTGCTTGTCATGTCTTACTGCTTAATTTATTATTTGGAATAAGCACAGTCTCCTAATAGGCAGGCACATCATGCAGCAAATAAGCATTAAACAGGGACAAAATATCAGCCTTGTAAAGCCATTCTCAAAGTTGAGTCACTTATCTTTCATAGAAAGTAATAAATACCAAAATTAATGGCATGCTTCTGCTTTGAAGAATTTGCAGAATGTTTGCATATTGCAGCAGACTGCTTATGAATTACCCCTTTGCTAGCCCAGTGGCGGGTGTCTGTTGTCGTCGGATGATAATATTTGGTCCCCATTTTCCTGGGAAGGAAGAAGTGAAGTGCAGTGGTAGAGAGATGGCTGTGTCAGAAAAATCACCAGTGAATTACAGTATATTCATCACCTTTAACGGTAATGACAGTTTAGAGTGCATTTTTAGAGTCATGGAGTCAATACAATACAAATTTTTTGATGGTTTATTTTTAACGTGTTATTTCTGAAAAGTCACACCAGTGCCTCTTTTGGAACCAAGATATTTTTTCCATCTAAAAACACACTTCGTTCTGTAATTTTGGGTAGCAGAGCATCTCAAGAAAAATAAAGGAGAAACAAGATCATTTAACCTTTGCTGAACAAGTTTTGTTTTTCCAGAGCTTATATTACAATGCACACAACATAGAAATCACTCAGAGATCAACCATGGCTTATGTAGTTAAAAAAAAATGATAGTACTATTACTTTATGGTAGATACCTTCACACATTGCTCTTCTTGTTTTGTATTACATCGCAATATATCTTACTGTTCTTTGGGATGTGACTCTAGATTGTAGAATGAGCTATCATTACTGATGGCACAAAATTATTTAGTATCCACAGATCGTTCATGAGATAGTATGCTATTATACCTTGCTACATACAATAAAACTGAAACATATTTGTAAGTCTGCATCTATGGTAATTGTTGTGGATGATTGATTTAAGCTTACTGCAGCAGTTGTTTTTTTTTTTTCTCCCCTATATATTTTATTTATTAATGCTTTATGGTCAGAATGGCAAAACATAGTGCTTGGTTCCCCAGCATGGACTATTAAATAAGACACCACTGAGAACCTTGGGACCTAACAGAGAGTTTGTTTAGATATAGTAATGGAATGGAACATGCCACTACTTACAGTTCTGAACATAGTATACGTTTTGGTAGTCCTTGTATCATAGCATGAAATTTTAGATGAGTTTTTATCTTCTAAAATGTAGATCAGAAGGACCTGAGCCCAAAAGAGTATATGGAACAATTTCCGGTCTTAAAATGTGGCAAATATAATAGTATACTTTATTGCCTCCATTTGGAACATTTGTTCACAAGGCTTCTTTTCTTTTGCACAGAGAGCATATTCATGTTAGCCTGTTTAACAATAAACGGAAAGAATTGGTCACTTGCAGTCATTTTTGCTTGGGTTTTGCAGTATATTTCAAGGAAAGTGATTCTATGCACGTGGAACAGTGGCTTTCATATGTAGTATTTTCCCATATTGTGGCCATTAGCAACCACAGATAAATTTATTCATACCACTTAAAAAATATGGGAAGCCATACAGAGTATTAATAAAGTGAAACATCAATTTTTAAGCTTTAAAGGGAGGCTCTAAAAAGAAATTGATTAATCGCTGTGTTATACTGTTCACAGTAGAAGGTAGTGGATTAGTATCAATGTTGGAAAGCAGTAGTCTCCTTAAGTCTGTTCTGGCTCAGTAGCAGGTTTGATGTATGCTAATCTCTTTAGGATTCCTCAGGCTTATACTCATCTTGTCCCTGACTTGGTTCATGTGCATGCACATCCACACTCTACACATACGTACACATGAAATCCTAACCTGGATTTGCTAAGAGCTTTTATTAGTTCACTCATCTATGACAAGAAGATGATACCTGCTTTAACTTCACAGTAAGGAGAAAAGATGTTGAGATGTTTCTCCAGACCTTCCCACAGTTTTTTCTTCCTACACAGAGGGAGAAAGTAGTTTCCCACAGTTTGATGTGAAAGGGCTGTGGAGAGATTTTGTGTATTACAGTGCAAAGAACCATAGTTTGTGCTTATCAGAAATCCAGGTGCTGCAGCCAGGTGGGCCCAGGCACGTACGGCTTTGGAGCACAGTTTCTGACACTCAAGCTACTTGATTAGCCAGGTAAATCCTGAATCTTCTTGGCATGGAAGACTTATAATTTAATCATTTTAATGTTTTCTTTCTTTTTTCTTACTAGTTCTCGGTGGAAAAAATATGATGTAGGGAAAATGGCAACATAGGAATTAGTAATTCTTTATGTACATTAGAGTAGAGTCAGCAGTATATGGAAACAGAAGCGTTACAAGAACTGCATTAGAAAAAGACATATTGCCTGTGAGCATAGTGTTTAGGTCTCCAAAACAGGTTAACATAATATGTGCCATTAAACATTTTTAAAGAAATAAAGGATGTGTATAATATAAATATTGTGGCATCTTAGTCAAAATTAGAATTTGCAGAGTATAGTAAGGGAGGCCTGTGGATTCTGGGAGATTGCTTCCATTTGCTGTTATTTTCATTTTTTTCATGCACTGATTTTTATACAATGAATGAAAAATGAGTTCTCTAGAATAATCCAGCTTTTCATTTTATTTTGCTGCTGTGTCTAAGCGATGAATTTGATAATTCCTTAAATGGGAAATTTGCCAGCTGAGAGAAACCTAGAGGGCAACAAATGGACAGTAATGACAGAATGTCTTGAATGCTGAGAATGTTGTTTTGATTCCAGTCTGTTTAAAAATATATTTGTCTAGTGGAAGGTAATGTTATACAGAAAGATAACACAAGAGATTTCCTAGGTATTATGGGAGCACGTATGTACACACACACACACACACACACACATCAGTATTTGTATTTTTTTTCTGTAAACTTAGTCAAAATAAATTAAATGGCTAAATTGTTCATTAAAAAAAATAGAGACAGGACACAGAGCAGTGAAATCAAAGCAGTTCTGCCTTAGGGCTGCAGAGATTTCCTTATCTTATCCTGCTGTGTCTAGGTATTGCAAAACATATGGCTCACCTTTAGGGGGAGTCTCCAACCAGTGGGAGATGTTACATGCCGCATGTGCTGCAATAACTGGAGGTGCAATAACAAGGTGAACTGAGGACACCAAAATGGCTGTATTTCAAACTCATTGCTGGTTTACTGTGAGTTTTTTTTTAATATAGGTACAATATCGATGTGCTTTGACTTTTATCAAAGTTTAAGTTGTGGTACTGGTAGGGAGGTAATAGTTTTGAAGAAGCTTGGAAGGATGAATCAGGGATGCTGGCTTTCAGGCATGAGGAGGGAGGAAGCCAAGAAACGTAAGCAGAAGGACAGCTTTCGGTGCTTCCCTCCCACTAGTCTGGCTGCAGCTGAATTGGCTGAACTGTCCCCCACAGTTCCTTCCTGCACCCCTGAGATTTAATCGATCATGTAGGCACTCCCCAACCTGGTTTGTTCACTATAGTCTAGGTTAGTATAAACCCCTTTTAACACCAACTCAACAAACTCTGTTGTTCAGAACCGTTCTGACATAAGCAGTTATTCCACAGATATGGAGGGGCAGCGATGTTCAGCAGCGATGTAAGGGAAGAGCGATTACGATAAGGAAGAGAGTAAGTTTACAGCAGTGAGGCTGCAGTCAGAACAAGAAGCACAGCTGCAGCCTGAAATTACAAACTGTAGAGGATAAAATGGCTTTTTGGCTTTTGGCTGCTAGGCTTTTTGCTACCTTGATGATTAAATTTTGATGCCTGTCCTCCAAAATTTCTAAGCGGAGTCTCTTGGCCTTCATGTCACTCAGTTAAGAATTGTTCATGTAGCTCAGCAGAATGGAGAAGTCAGAGACTTAGTCTTCTCTGATGCCTTACAAGTTGAGAAGTAAAGCTGTACGAAAGCAGATTTTTCCTAAATAATTTTGAAGGCTAGAGCAAAAAGTGACTGTAACAACTTGTACGTCCCTAAAACACTTAATTGCAAAGCAAAACAAAATCTGTAAACTGAGATAAGAACAGGCTCTTAATGATCCTTTTTGGTTGCTGATATCCACATCCAGTGATCTGTGATGCTGATGTTCAACTCCAGGTCCTTCTCCTGTTAATGTAATACAAAGAAACTACTCATTTATAATGAAGACTGAAAATTCATACAACCTAGCTTTAGACATCAGCATCCGTATACATATACTTAAATTGGAATCAAAGTTAAATGGTATGAATATTCCTGACATGTTCCATCATGAAATTGAAAGGTTCTGTTTAATTTAATACAGCACAGTAAAAATAGGTATGTTCCTATGTAAATAGTTGCTCTTGCTTTTCATACTTTCCTCAATTTTTAGAGAGTTTTAATTCTGAAGATTAAAAGACTGATGCAGTTGCTTCCATTTTGTTTTGAAGTCACCAGCAATCACACTTCTCAGACCCTGCAAAAAGTAACATTTTAGTGCTAACTAAAAGTAGCATCCAATATGACTGCACAAAATTAGCCTTGAAAATATACTGCTATCAAATTTACAGGAAGGTGCAGTGTTAGTGTTAGTACAGTACATGTAGGTAAGAATTTAAGCAGTCCACATTGTAATTCAGATTATTGTCCTGATCTATATGGCTTTCAAACATACTTCAATTTCTTACTTTCATAATTGAAAAACAGACATAATACTTATGTAATTGTACATCAAATTTATATAATAAATTCTTCTAGTTCTATTCAGTATTAAATACTGCAATGCATTTCTAGGTGCTGGGACTGATAACAACCCTTTCCATTCTTAAGCTCCTTTGTCCTAGCAATTTTTAAAGAAATGCTTTTTAGAGAAAACAACAGAATCAGGTCCTTGAGCTCTCTTGCTGGAGCAGCAGGGCCAACAAGGCTTTGGGAAAAAAGAAAACAATTTAACTTTGTTGTTTCCCACATTCTCCTTCCTCAACATGTTTAATCAATTGAAATTTCAAGCTTTTGGTATGTGTATTTTTAATTAAATTCCAGTGTTTACATTAAGATTTTTCATTATGACTCCAGAACATACTTCACAAATTTAGCTATGTCTGAATATAGCATGAGACATTATAAAACATGTATTGGTTAAATTATTTAGATAACCAGTTACTAATATTAGGATCTCGACTAGTCTTTATGTGTGCCCTTTCACTGAAGTACAGACTGGAGAATCATTAAAAATATATGAGCTTTATTAGCCAAAATATCTCGTATTTTCTCTCTTTTCTCTTTTTCCATCTCTGAAAATACACGGAAACACTAAAAGAAAACAAAGATGATTGGGTCATACTGTTCATGGTATCAAATTGCATTAATATAAAGAACAACACAGATATTAAGAGATGATACTTTGGTCAAATTTATTAGAAGGATTTATCTCAATCTCACTATACAAATAAACTTTTCTCATTTATATTAGTCAAGAGAGGTGAATCTGGTTTCAGTGTAGAGCTATACACCCCTATTTACTCCTGTTAGGCCTATCTAGTAGCAGGATATGAGACAGCTAATATCAAGCACCAGTTTAATCAGATTAACAAATCAACTGGACTGAAACCTAGAGAAGTTAGTTACTATGGACTGTGCAGATGCTAATTTTGAAAATATTCTGTTTTTTTCAGGAATTTCACTTGTATTAAAGACTTTTACAATCTTTTATGCAAAAGTTCAAATTCAGGGAAATATTTGGGTTACTAGCCAACTCAAAGGACTGAGTTTTTTGGACCAAGAAGCTGCCAGACCAGTTCTCTTTACCACAAAGTCTGTGTGATATGTGGGGTTTCTTTTGTCTGTGTATTTCAAAATACACAGCTTTTTTATGGCTGTATTTACTGCAGATAAACTCATGTTCCTGCTCTTTACTTAATGTAGTGTACTTCTCTTGCCAGTATTCTCAGGTGAATTTTTTGATATCTATGCAATATAACCTGTTAGATTACACCATGCATTTTAATTGAAGGAAGGGTTATAAATCGCATAGTTTGCGAGTTTGTGAGCGTCATCTAAGTTAATATAAATAATTCTTACTACTATAGCTCTGGAAATAATTTAAGTAAAGTGAGAAGATAAAATTGAGAGCAATTTGTAGTATGACAAAAAGTTCCTGTGTCTTTAGACTCAGTTCTTCAGCTTTGTTATAGTTTAACCAGCATAAAGTCAGTATGATCAGAAAGAGTATCTCCTGTTTGATACTTTTAAGATCTGTCTGAATTCAATATGCAAGTCTGTGCTATTACTTTTCTTATTAAGCTCTTTTTTTTTTATGGAAGCAGTACAACAGGCATATATGATTTTAAGACACAACTGTAAGATTGTAGGGTAGTTTAGGCAGGAGGGGACCTCAGGAGGCCCCTAACCCATCCTGCTGCCCAAAGTGGGGCCAGCTCTGGGTCTGGCCTGGCTGCTCAGGGCTGCGTCCAGTCAGCTCTTGTAAACCTCCAGCAACGGAGATGGCACAAAAATTCTAATGCTCAAGATAGTTACTGAAAATAGAAGTTAAGTTTTCAAACAAAGAAGGCCTCTGTTTGTAGATTGGTGTATTAGGCTATTTCTGACGTGCTTTCTAGAGCAGCTTTTATTGGCACTTACAAATAGTGTTTACATTTTTGTAGTCTGTAACTTCTTACCATGGCCCTCCAAGCATACACTAACTACTGTGTATTTGAAGTATGACTCCAGCTGTAAGTTTTATTGTTAAATGATTCCTTTTGTCTCCTCAAACTTTTATTTTCTTCTTCTATTAAAAAAAAAAAAAAAAAAGGGGAATTTAGTGCAAGTCTTTTTATATAAAGCAGCTATGTATTTGCCCCTGGCTTAAAATAAAAGGAAGAGCCTGTTTATGTAGTAATTTTGGAAATACTTTAAAGAGATTGTATCTACTTCAAAAAATAAAGATTCATTTCAAATCAGAAGTAGCACCAAGGAAATTCAACTTCACTGATAATAAAGCAAGCCTCTTAAAGCATCTACATGCAGGTAGCGTCCCATTCCCCGCGTGGCAAACAGTGTCTTCCCTTACCTAAGTTGATGACCAGGATCTGTTTTATTAAAAATGACTGAAAGAAAAGTTCTCAACATTTTATATGTCAAAATGGTTTTAAGATTACATCTGTTGTTTATTCTGTTTAATGCCACTGACTTTTTAAGGAGTGTTTGAAAATGCATGTGTAAAATAATGTATTTCATGTGAGCGTATGGCTGACAAGTACTGGGGTTGTATGGCTTGGGGCAGACTTTGCTCAGGTCTGCTCTTTGTAGAGGTACAAAATATACTAACAAGAGGAAATGAAGCTCAGAAGAAAGGGGTTGGCTTCGAATGATAGGGAAGTTGGCTGGCTAATGCAAAAGTCACTATCTCTGGAATTAGTTTTCCAGTTTCAAGCCGGAAGGAAGGAGTGGGAGGAAAGCGCACGTGAAATTGAGATTTCTGCTGCTAGGTTCACACAAAGAAATCTCCGACTCTCCAGCAGCTTAGTATTTAATAACCTGCTAGGTATTTTACCAGACAGTGTAAACACCTGTGATTGTATTTTCAAAAATGAAGTCTGGTAATGTCCCAATAGCTGCTATTCATTAGCCACCTTCTCAGATTGCTGGTTGGTCTGTGATTCTGGGAAATGCTGGCTGTCTCTCATCTTTCTGATTCTTGCTTTACAGCTAAATCAGTTTGGTTTTGATTCCTGAATAACTGTATTTCAATCATGAGTTCCACTGTTAAATATTTAAGTAGTCGTTCTTTGGAAATCAATTCATACCGATGTCCATCTTTCTAGGTAAGGAGATGAGATGGTGTGTAGATAGATAGAACAAGACAGACTGGGAAGATGCATAAACCTGGACTTTTTACCATGTTTCAGTGTGTTGTTTCAGAGTGAAGTGGTGGTTTTTTGCATGTTCTTAGCAAGTTAACATTTCCTGAGGAATTCAGATGACAAGTGACCTGGATTATGTAAAATTTCTTTCTAGTTTTTGTGCACTTTTTATAGACTTCTGTGCACTTATCCTAATGCTTAGCTCTGAGTTTAGAATCCATGTTATCCCTTGGTAAATGGAACAAAATCTAAAACATAGACAGGCTTTTTTCTCTCTCCCCCTATTGTGCTGGATGGAAATTTTCTTCTATAAACTTTTTCTTTTAAAAAGCTTTTCCTTGTGCAAATAAAAGCAAAAATAGAGTGTGGGTTAACTTTAACTTGTGTTACTTTTAAGAGAATTCGTAAGTGGTAACCATCGGCTCACAAGCAGTTTGCTCAGGCTCCTATGGAAATGGTAAAATAAGTTATTTCTTATTAAAGATCAACATTTTCTATGTCCCTGGTGAGAACATCCAGGGGGAGTAACCAAATAAAACAGTGTTCACACTTTAGCTGATTCCTGATCATTCCAAGCCAGAATATGGATTACTGACTGCAGTGCAATAGGCCTAAGAGGAGGGAACCTTTTCAACCCCACTTTTCTGTATCTTCTTACTAGCCATTACCATTTTTATCCCATATTATTTCCTGTCCCGCACTTTGATATCAAAGAGGCTTAAGCATACAACATTATAGAGAACTTTTCTTCTGTTATTTAAAGGAATAATAACATTTTATGCAAATTTGGCATTTTTACAGTGTCTTCTTTTCAATAGTGGGACACATTTGGGAAGACACCTGCAGTTGCAGTGACTTCAGCCCCTGCAGAGGTCTACTTGTTGGAATCTGTCCGGAAACAAAAGCCACAGGGAGAAAATGAAAGAATAGCTTACATTACATTATGGGAAAACTTTGCCCAAGAAATAAAATTGTGAACATTTATTTGTACCTTCATGAGAATTCTTTAGCAGCTTGCAAAATGCGTAGTACTGTGGCAGTTTGCTGTTCAATTCATATGCGTTTACATACACGCATAGCCCAAGCTTTTTGATTTTTTTTAAATTTCTTTTGTCACCTATTATTCATAAGGATATACAGGAAATGGATACTATGCAGAAATTTCTGCTTAAGAGCTAAGTCAGACCGTCTGCAGGAGGGATATCCCTAAAACTGTCCATTGGTCCAAACTTTCCAAAATGTTTGATTACCTGGAAAACTTCCAATAGTTCTTCCGGTGTTTGCACGTTTCCTTGCTATTTTTGGCATCATACAGTTCCTTAGTATGTACATCTCATATGCATTTTCTGCCTGATAGCTCCAGCATTACACTTAGTGTGCTAATCAAACAAATAACATTGTTCAATACTGTGAAGAGATGAGCGTGTTTTTTGTTTGTTCTTCTCCCCACTCTAAATGTAGATTTTCTTTTGCAAAAATACACTGGATGAGTAATGAGCCCAAATTTTGTCTTGTGAAATATTAGTAGAATGGGTCCGTAGTACCAGTGATTCAGTCATCTGTCAGCCTGATAAATGGATTAGTGTAAGAGGTGTTCCAATGGGGAAATGCAGCCCATAGGGCTTCCAGCTAATTATATTTAAGTTGTTTAGTACTGCTGGGAAGCAGCATCCAGGCAATTACCGAAAGCTTTGATGCAGTGTGCACCATTAGAGTATGTGTTCAGAAACTCATTACCCTTTTGGGCTTGTGTTGGATGGATCCTAGGAAGCTGACATGAAACAGAGAGCAGGAATCAATACATAAGACATTTTAGTTAGCTTCTGATCCATTTCCTGATTCAGCAGCTTCCAGCCTATAATGTTGAGTACAATTGCTGTAATATAAGGGGAAAATGCAACTTGTAGGTGCTAATGATCATATATACATATGATATATGTGTATATGTGTGTATATGTATACTCATACATGCACATCTGGTTGCAGCGGTACCAGACCAAAGTTATAAAGGCCTTTTGGGGACGAGCCGTTCCCAGGTATCCACTTGGTGGGAGCGTCCAAGGTGCGCCTCCCTTACCTGTTTTTGATGAATTTGAATTGATTGCAGTCATTTCTCTCAAAGCCTGGCCTTGCAATACCTATTTATGCGTCTACAACATAAGATTATATTACTGCAATGTCCATCGTGTCCCACCTTCTAAATTTTTTGGAAACTACAGCTAGTCAAAAATGAAGCTGATGATACTGGCAACACACATTAAACCCTGTTTAAGAATAAACTGTACAAACTCCATCTTTGTTGTCAGCTGCAGTTCACACTCCTGTTGCAGCTCTACGAAACTGCATGCTGTATTGTGCATATGTGGGAAACAGCAGCCCCCTTCACGTACTGCTCTTCAGTCGTGTGCATCTAAGGTGCGCATGCTAAAAGTAATGCGGTATTTGTGCAGCTGGAGGCCAAAGACTCAAAGCTCGTTCCTTAGGTTGGAGTGGCACTACTCAGGGCAAAAGTTACCTGAATTAAACTATTTTTTAAAAAACATCTGTACTTTTAAATCAGTTAATGGTGATTGTTAGGACAATATAGAGGGAACTACATTTCTTCTTCCCTTCTGTTCCTTCTATACTTTTGCCTGAGGGTAGGACTAAATAGACAAAATAGAGGGATTACAGTTCAATGCTTCTGAAAGGGATAATTCTTTTTCACTTACCTGAAATATCACAGATTTCATGATTAGATGCTCTTCTTTTGTTCCCCCCATCATAACAATCCTAGACATGTTTGTGCTTTTTCTCTTGTATTTCATAAAGTTAAGCAGAAATCTCATGCATTGCTATCAAGAGACTTTTTTTTTTTATCTGAATTTGTTAATTAGAAAAATACCATTTGATATGCCTGCAGGTTAGTAAAATAAATTTTGTGCTGATTTGGTAGTGTATATCTCTCTGACCCCCCCAAAAAAATTATAAAAAAACCTGGAAAATTATGGAATGCTGTTTTAAGCCACAACACACATGAATCCATGTTATGTGAAAAATGTTCTTACTATACCAAGCATTTTCAGTTTTATTACCTACTTTGGTTACTGTCAGACAACTGGCTTACCACAAATTAATTATTATTGCTGAAAGTACTGGCCTTTCAGATAATGGTAGATAACTCATGTATTTCCAGTCTCTGAAAGTGTTATTTGTGATGGATAGAACAACTACTTCATTGAGCTACACAGCTGAAGGAGAAGACAACTAAAGCTGTTCAAGCATCTGTGCAGGCAAAGTGTTGACTGTAGTAAGTAATTTGGAGCACTGACTGTGTAACTTATTGGCTCCGAGTCTGGCTTTAAGATTGATTGTACTGAGTTACTGCTTTGGAGTAACTCATTAGTTTGGATGTTAATAGTCATTTAGCTGTTTGAGAGCCTGGTATAAAAGGAGTGTCAGAATAGCTTTCTTTTGTTCCAAATTATCGTGGTTTTTAAATTCTTAATTTCATGATGTCTAGTAACTTTGAGAGAGAGAAGATGAAACATGAAAATAATTTTTGCTTATAATGTAGGTTGCAAGTGTAAGTTTTGTATTCGCTAGAGACATATCCTTCAAAATGTCATCTCAAGTCTTAAACATTTTGCAAGCAAAGAACAGGGTGCTGAGAGATCCAAGTTGCTTTGTTGAAATTAAAACCTAACTCCGTGAGGTTTACCTGAAAGAGTGAAGTATTCTGAGGAGAGTCTTTCAAGTCGAAAATACATATTTTAAGATTTTCTTGGAAGACAGTGGTTATTTGTGAGGTGGTGGTGTTTCTTTGTCTCTGATTTCATCATGGGAAACCTTTCTGCACTAGTACTATAATGAATATGTACTTCAAATTTGACTCTGTGATTTCTGGCTGACTCATGACTATTTTGCTTTGCCTCCTTTATTGAAGATGAGCATTCTTGGGTGCTAGATTTAAAACAGAAAGCATTTCTAGATTCCTTTAAAAGTATGCTGTGAAGGAATAGATTGATAAGTACCTAGAGCGGAAAACCTTTATCATAGCAAGCCATTAAAAAGTATTTATTTACCCTTTAATACTTTAGGGCAAGTGGATTAATATGCAGGCTTTGTGTGGGTGTTTTGAACAGAGATTAAAATCTCAATGCATACCTATTCTGTTAAAATGTGCTAGAGCAACCTTGCACTTGGTGTTGAAAGTGGTGGTCCTGCTTTCAGTTCCACTTGCCTGCAGTGTTATCCATAATCCTTGTACAGACTAATTGCTGGTCTTGTCCCAGAGGTAGCCACATTTATATTATACCAGTGTGATAATATTTATGTATAATATTAATGTATAAAAGAAACAAAAAGCCCAGCTCATCAGTAGAAGTTTTTCAAATATTGGAATGTTTCCTTCACTGGTTGGTACACTTTTGCTTAAGTACACAATTGCCTTGTGTATATTTTAAGCAGCTTTAGAAAAGATACTTGGTTTATATTTTGCAGAAGGGTGGCATAATTATTGATGGCCTACTGGAATGTGCCATATATTCCTGTTTTCCTGCGAGTATAATCCCCCAGGGATTGTTTGAAAATACTAAAGCTTTTTATCGAATTGAAAGAGAGCAACATATTCATCTTGTGCACTCCATATCCTGCACTTCTTTCCTAGAGATTGATAGTGAAATCTCTCAAAAATGCTTCTGTAGTTTTGTATCTATTGAAAATGGCCTATTTTTCATTTAAGTCCTCATGTGACTTCAAAATCCAGAAAGGAAGGGGGATAATAAATTAGTCACCCAGTTAATGTTTTTGATTATGAAAAAATGTTGGAGAATTGTCCTGAAAGACAATACTAATGTCACTGTTTGAGTTTCTTTTCACCTATGTTTTTTTCATTTAAAAAAAAAAGGTATAGGTGAAATTATGCAAAAAGAGAATTTAAACATAAATCAGTTTTGAAAAATATTTAAGAATCTTAATCTAAGGAATTTAGTAAGATTTACAAAAACATCTTCTTAAATTATGTGTCTAGTTGCTCAGAGTTTATATCCAAGAGTAAAGCTACTAAACTGTTTAGGTGCTTTTGTAAATCCCTCTAGGCACAGCTGATAATTTTAAGTGCCTCCTATAAATCTGGCCCTCAGTTTCAGTTTCCTAAACTGGTGCAGGTCCCTCCAAAAGCAAATCTACGTATAAGGCAAAGATGCAGTAGATAAATACAATATTTCATCTATGGCTTACTAAAGGTAGCGCCAAATTCTCGTCTCCTCAAAGTGAGTGTCACTTTATTGGCTTGTGGGTCTAAAAGCCGCTGTGCCTTTTGGCCGATACTGAGCTTGCGTTCTGCCGGGCCCAGGGCGGTGAAGGTGGAGGTCTTGATTCACACTTCTGGCATCGGCAGGGGTTTTTGTACAGGCTCTGCGTTGTGTTGAGGTTAGCGTTTTCCATAGATTACCTTCATGGAGTTGTGTCCTGTGGTGTATCTGAGAGAGAAGGTGATCGATGGACATATTTGCGCTCTTTGGATGGTTTCTGTATTTTCAAAAGCAGTGCTACATCCAAAGTCAAACTGCAGGTACCAGATCTGCAGTTAGTGAAAACATATGAAAAATTGTAAGTATTTTTGGTTGATACTTGAACATGGCTAATTTCTCTGGCAGTTTAGCAGCCCAAGGCATAGCAACTGCACTAAAGATAGTTGAACTGACACTTCCACTACCTGTCTTTAAGTCTTTTAAACTTGCCAGCTATGGTGTTTTCAGAGTGCAGTTCAGTGGAACGTTTCAGCCATTTCTTTTCCTTATTTCCTTTTCTTCTCCCCTTCCCCCTTCTCTTAGGTGCCCGTGTTATTTTTGTGCCAGGAGTAAGATGTAGTTGTAGGCGAGACAGCTGGTGCGCAGGCAGGGAGGGCAGCAGTCGGGTGTTACTACTGTCCATATTCCAGCAGCAGCAGATTTCAGCTAAGGTAGAGAGCTGCATTGCTTTAAGCACCCAAATACATAAGAAAAAAGCTTTTTTTTTTGGACCCAGAAAGCTTACTGCCTATGGAGATAAGGCCGGCAAGTGGTTAATAAAATGAAGAGCTATTACTCATTGCTCTACGCTTACGGAGCTGAGCACAGATTTAGAGAGCAGCGTTTGTACGGCCTCGCTTGAGCCTTCCTGCTGACGGCAGACTGGGGAGATCACCCGCTACCTCCCTCGCTTCGCTCCGTCGGCGGAGGGAAGCAACTGCCTGCCTGTGTTAGAAGGCAGCATATTATTCACAGGAGAATTTAGTCCACCTGTCTCTGGAAGGATCTTTGCAATTCTAACTCAACATGCAGCCTGAATGCATGAGTACTTTCTCACTATATGTATGCATGCATTTGTGTGCATATATATGCACATATATGTATACACGTGTGTGTGTATTTGTATATGTATGCGCGTATGCATCACAAAGTATTGCTAGAACCAGCAGCATAGCAGGCACATTGCTTATCACCATCCAGTGCTTTAATTGCAAAGCTAGACAGTAGTTTCAGATCCTAAGATACTTAATTTATGACCAGAAAGGGATGATTAGATCATCTAATCTCCCCTTCTTTGTATTACAGACTCTTTGCCCAGCTGTCTTTCTGTGAAATCTAATAACTTGTATTTGACTAAGAGGTAACTTCTGTTTTCACAAAAATTCATTTTCTAGGAAAGTGTCACCAAACCTTGATAACAAGAAATGAAGAACCTGTACAATCTCCTTTTGTTAATTGCTCTAATGGTTAATCATAGATGATGAAAAATATATGCTTAATTTCTCATTTGAATTTGGCATCAGTTTCCAGACATTGGTTTGTGTTATATATACCGTTCTTTGCTAGATTAATGAGCCAGTTGGTACTTGGTATTTCCTTTCCCTGAAAATTCTTATATGCTGTAATCAAGTCATCTGTCTTTTTTTTTGATAAGCTATACGAGTTGAACTCTCCAAATGTTTCCTATTAAAGTATTTTCTTCAGCCCGCTGATCACTTTTGCAGCTGTTTTCTGTGATATCTGGGGTTTTTCTCAATTTTTCTAAATTGTGGAGATTTTAATCCTACTGCAGATAGTGTATAATATCAGTATTGCCAATGAAAGTCAAAAAATGTAAGTTCAGAAAATATTGCTTTCCTTTTGTTTACTGCTTTCTGTTTCAAACCTTATATTGCCACTTATTGCTGTATGAAATTGGATTTTAAGAAATTAACTTTTCTTTGAGTAAAGCCTTATGGGTGAGGCCATGTGATCAAGCTATGTTTGCATAAAAAGTTCTTACAGCCATCCAAGTGTATGCTTTTGCCCAATTGCAAGGAAAATCTATTTTACTTTTAAATATGACTGACACTCACAGGTAATAGAACTTAAAATAAATAATAATGTCTTTTAATCTCTAATTTATCTCTTATCCCTTGCTTTATTCTTGACTCAGATATTCACACACATGTGCGTACTTACGCATATACACACACCAGCAGTTTTTTGAGTAGGAGACCAGTATAAAATTTTTACTGAAAAGTTGTCCAGCAAGGTAACCAAATCCAGTCTTAACCTTACGATTTGTAACCCTTCCAGCCTCTGTTGTCCGTGCTGCCCATACTGATGCCTCCTGGTCCGCTCTGTAGCGGCGCTGGAAGACGAGTGGCCTCTAGCGATTCCATACCAATGATCTGGTATATCAGATTTGTAAACAAAACAAATGAAAATGTAGCCCAACTCATTTATAAATATAATTAGGGTAGAAAGAACTAAATATGTAGCCAACCCAATATTTTAGTTTACAGTGCTACAATGTTTTTCTTTCCTGATTTTCTACAGTGTATGTTAAACTCAGTGAATCCTACAGAGGCCGTCAGTGCAGATCAGCCAGTTTTTTTCCTGATATTTCTCTCTAGAGAATCCCCAGAATGTTTTAGCTCGTGTTGCATCCCAAGAGTCAGAGTGTTGAATAGAGCTAATTTTAATACAATCATTTTCTTATACATTTTCTATAAGATTTGGAGAAGTTGCAACAGCAAAAGTACTCTAATTCTCAGATATCTGAGAATCTGGATTTTCAGATTATTTGTATAGGGTTTTGTTTCCTGATATGTTATATTCTGCATAAACATTCATGTACCACAGGAAAATGGCAAGGAAAACAATTCCAAAATAAGATAGAGTGATGGCAACAGTCATCTCAGAATGTCATCTGAGAATTACATAGGTAAAGTATGTAGCTCCTAGATATATGGAGGTTCATACATTCAATAAAAAAACCTCAGTAGACAGAGTACTGACTTCTAGCTGACATATCATGAATACTATATGATGCTTAAAAAGTCATTTCTTGTCCCTTGTATAGTCATTTACCTCTGACTAGAAAGGGTATAACACTGTCTTGTATGAGTAGTTGTATTGGGTTAATGCTATATTTGGTGGATGCTAAATTTGTCTCGAAGTGATGTAAATGAGAGCATGTAATATTGCGGACTGAGAATTAGGATTTGGTTTATGAAAGCTATCTACTGATGATGTTTTTAAATATGTTATTTATTAAATTGATTATATTATAAAATGATCCCTGATATATAGTTTTAAAAGCTGTTAGACATTTGTGTGGAAGGATATAATTAATTTAAAAAGTCTCCAATGACTATCTCATTCCACTTTACAACATTTAATTATTCTATTATGTAGACAAATATTGAGCATAAGACTTAAGGCTTGAAATGCAGGACTAGAAAGCTGGTCAGATATAGGTTGAAATATTCAGAGGAAATATGAAACAAGGATTTACTGATCATATTCAGTGGCAGGCATGCGAAAGTCTGCAAATAGATTTATTATTGCAGAAGAATTCCAGTCTATCTTTCATGTGCAGTTTTCATAAAGATTTTCTTCCTGACCTTCCCCTCAAAACTTCAGGAAGGTAAATTCTTTGGCCTACTTATTTCTTTTTTGCACAGAAGTGATGCTAAATCTATTTCAGCTGCTTAGAAATTTTCTCAGGAAACTCTTCTGTGTACCCCGCCATTGTCAGGCAGCAAACAGGCCTGTCCGTACGGGACTCAGCTGCAGTTCCCTAGCCTGTGATCTAGACAGAGTTTTTGCTGATGTTACACTTGACCAGAGGTGCTGAAAAATGTTGAGCCAAGGTCAGGGTATATTAGGATTCTTATAGGTTGTTGTTGAAGTACACCGCTTTGCAAAGTGCTTGCATGCTCTGAGTCGCTGAGGCTTGCTCTTTCCTCTCTAATTCTTTCTGTGGTAGATTTTGTGCATGTATGTGTGTGTGTGCGTGCGTGCGTGTGTGCACTAGTCTTTTTCCTTATGGTACTGCCAAATTTCTGAACTCAGGAGGCAGTAAGAAAACTCTCAATACACTGGAGAATGCCCCAAAAATTAGAAAAAAGAGGAGTCAAACGCTCAGGTGTTGACTGAGTCGCTGTGTCTCTCATTGCAGCCCTCGCAGCTGGCGGATGTGGTGAGCTCCATGGTAACTCAAACCCCCAGACTCTGGACAGCCGCCTGCGAGGAGCAGCATTCAGCAGCTCGAGGGTCTCGCGACCAGGTAAGCCAAAGAATCTCCAAACATGACCTTACCTTGGGGACATGGTTTCCTATCCACCTGCCTTCCAGATTTTCTCCTGGTGAAGCCTCGTGTCTAGCTTGAACTTAAGAAATTAATTCTTAAACTTGCTAATAAAATGCCTACTAGTGCTATCATTCAAGACAACAATAGTCCAACTCGCCCGAATAGAGACATTTGAGGAAATGCTTAAATTCATTGAAGGGTGTTTTTTTTAATGCTACAGATTCAAAAGTTGCAATGTAACAAAGCAGAGAAGAACTTTACAATTCTTTTAAGTGGTGAAATTTAGGAAATTGCTGTGGTAGGAATTAACCCCCAAATAGATCTCTCAGTGGTAAGATCTCTGTTACACTATCACTACATTTCTGTCAGTATTGTCCTTTCATTAACCTTAGGTTTAGGCTCTCTTACCGTCTTGCAATCATTTTTAGAGACTGTTTCTATGTTTATGTAACATTCATAGATACTCTGCTGACTTTTCAAATTTTGATGTGCTCTTTTCACACAAATGCCTTCTAAATCCCTTGCTATGCTAATTACAATGCATGGGATATTCTGGTTAACGTCTTAAGGAAACACAGAATCCTTCCCCTATTTCGGTGAATTGTGGAGAAAACAGTAAATCAAGACCTTTCCTGTCTTGGAAAATGCAGGGGACTATACAGCTATATTCTCTATTCCAGTATCACTAGTGCTGTGAATGGAGACTGTATCTCTGTTCCTATACGTTTATACTTCTAGGGGTTGTATTAACCCCTTTTTGCCCTAAGCTTTCACTGGCATTTGTGTTGAGTTGTTCTTGTGCCATCGTTCTTTCCCCCAAAATCCCTGGTTTCCACGTACCGTTCTGTGGTTATGACCTATATTCATTCTTTCTTCGTACATAAGTCCATTTGGCTGTAATAAAATGTGCCTGTCTTACAAAGCAATCCATATTGCTCTGAATAACACCCTGCCACCTTTATTAACCAAGCTGCTGATTTTATGTCATAAACAACTGCTCTCACCAATGATTTATATTTCCTTTTGTATCAATGATGATACTTTACATAATATCGAGCTGGTACTGACAGATTTTATTGGGGTAACACAGAGCACGCTTCTTCAATTATTATTTCCTGTTGACAGCTACATTTTTGTATTTATCAGTTATCTCTATCTTAATTCATTTAACTTACATTTGATGATACTGATAATATATAGAGAAAATTTCTTAATCTGTGCAGTGTTGCTCTAAGCTAAATGCCTTTCAAAAGTCAGGGTGTTTCATCTCTGGAGTAACTTCTCTTGACCAAAATGTGTAACTTTATCAGATGATTAAATCAAACCTGTGTGTTTTACTGACCTAGTCTCCATAAAATACTGTTGACTGGCACCAGTTTTATTCGTATTATTTATCCTTTATCACTTTGGTCATTATTTTGCCTGAGATTAATAGTTGGCTTAGAGCTCTATAATTCAGATCACGCTGCTTACCATCTTCAAATATTGGCAGAAAATGTTAATAGTCTTACTAAATTTCTCTGGTGTTCCAAAATGTATTGAAAATTAACATCATTGAAATGATGCTCTCTCAAATCCTTTCAGGATGCTATGGCACAAATTATCTGGGTGTGCTGACTTGAAGTTGTCTTTTAAAATTCATTTTGATTAATGGTCTCATCTGTATAAATTCTTTTTTCTACTGAAAGAGAATATTCTAAGTCATAATTTTTTGCACAGTTCTTAACAGTTTTATAGTCTCCGTATGCTGATGGATCTGGACCATAGTTTGTTTCTCTACCTTTAAAACATCAGAAGTTGGGGACCCTCAGCTTTTTCTTCTGTTTTCTTTAGTGCCTAATTTCCTATTTAAGTTAATTTCTAAGTATTCTTTTTATTATTATTTTTAAACATATAATGCATAATTTTATCTAATTGCTTCCTTCAACACAGATGTAGTGTGTGCTTTTAGCCACAGGTTTTGACTTTTTGGACTATTTTATAGTGAGTTTTCAACCCTGATGGTAGTGGGATAAGGGAGGGTCCTTTCACAGTTTCGTCTATGTCCTTTATCCCAAATGCGTGCATTTTCCTGTGTTTCCCTTGGACAACCAACTACCATGCTAGTGATTAACTAATCTTTGCATATTGAATATGCAGGTCCAGAATGCAGTTATCCTTTGAATTTGAAAAATTATTCTGTGAATAAAATTTAGAAGCAGCTGATGTTTTACTACAGCCTGCATGATATTTCTAGCTTACATCTCTCATATGGAAGTACTTCATAATTCTTTTCATGTTTTACAGATAGGTAGCAAAAGGAATAGCTCACCTAATTCTCTGATATGGTTTGGTGGTTTGCTATATTTCACATTAGCAACAGTATATTCTCCTGGAATTTGCTAGATAGCATATTATTTATCTGTGTTCAAGATCTTATGCCCCAGCTTATCAATAATTCTGAGAGGTAATGGTGTATTTAATGGAGAGTATCATTGTCTGTTTCTTTTTACCTTACTGTATGTAACAACAGTAATTCCTGAGAAGTTACAAACACTGATTATAATGTTTTAATCACGGAGTTTGCCCCAACAGTTTTAAGCAATAGCAACTACATAAAATACCTACTTCTATGGCCTTTATAGTCTCTCTTGCTTGTTTCCCAGGCCTCTAGTTCTCTCCACATTTGTTGCCATATATAAGATTGAATTTGTATTACATCTGTTTCAACACTTTCCAGTTGACTTTAGAGCATTTTTGACTGCTGTAGATAGACCTTATGCAGAGTAACCATGTGTCAGTGAGGTGAAGCTTTTTTTATGAATTTTGTTGCTTCTCTCCGTGGATGTGAATTGCTGTTCCAAAACCCAGAACTTAACAACTTTTCATCAAATACATAGCCAATAATTGACCATCAGTCTTTATTATTATTATTATTTTGTGTCGCTTGTAAGATCAGGCTGACCTGAGATATCTTTCACATTCTTCTTCCTGAAATGTGCAACTGTGTTTTTACTAGCTGGCGATTATTAACTTGAATTGGTGATATGTGCTTTAGCACTTTTTCATCTCATAGTAACATTAAGACTTCCATGTCCTAAAGCAAATGTGTCCAACTATTCTGTTGTGAAGATAGAGTGAGAAAAGGTAGAAAATGTGATGCTTCAAAGAAGTTCCAGAAAAATTTCATACAACTTCCTGATGCCAACCACTGTAAAAGCCCTTTGTTGTGTTTTGGTGGGTTAGGAGGAGCAGTCAGTGCAAATCTGCCCAGAGAATTTCATAACAGTCATGTATCTGAACCAGTAAGAGAAAACTCAGAATGTTGCAGGCTTTTCTGCCTGAGTAAAACACATATTTCCAATGGACTAAGAGAACAAATGAAAACAATTAAACAAATTATTTCTCTCCCTTATGAGAGCCACGCAGCATAAGGAGAACTAAAATCTGTTCACATGAACTTCATTCTCTGTCCCTACTTTAATGAAGAAGGGCTTGGCTTTTGTGAAGTTTCCTGTAAGGAGATGATACTTTACAAAATGCAAAGTGTGAAGAGGATCTGTGCTTATGTTCGCCTGAGTTATCTTTCTCATGCAGGAGTCAAGTTTTGGAGTCTAAAGAGAAAAACTCCAGAGTCCCTTCATCAGTAGGAATTTCCTGTTACCCTTCTTAATCTGGTACTATGTCTCTTTCTCATACAGTGAATTTTCAAACTCCTCAGAGACTGACTTTGATTATTTAGTGTATTAATTAATTACTTTGAATTTAAGAACTAGATGTTTTATAAGATAAGTGGAATATATTTTAAACAAGTCAGCCGAAAGACGTGTGTTGTTTAAGGAGCTTACAATGTCACAGATAAAATGGAATAGCAAAAAGTTTCGACTGTTTTTGGTAAAAGTATACGAGCATGGATTAACACTCGGAAAGGTCCAGTATTGGTCAATGTATTAATACTCTTTTTCAAAAATGTTTCCAGAATAGTATTTTTTTTTCAGAAGCTTTTCAGAAGCGTTCTTTTGATATGAATGAAAAGAATGTTTTATTATGGGTCAGCATTAAGATGGTTGATTTTGATGGAGGGTACTTCTTCTAACATGACAAGAACAAGGCATTTTATACAAGGACTGTGAAAGGAACTATCTTAAAGCAGTTGGTCATTGATTTTTCTACATTTCAAATGTATGGGTTTTATAAGTACATTTGTGCATACTTGTTGCCTAAAAATTTTTATAATTTTTACAATTTGTGATTTGTATTTGTTTTAATTTATTTAGAACTTTATCAATGGTATTGGACAGGCAGACAGAGAAGCTTTCTGTGGTAAAAGCAGGTGCTGTTGGCAGTAGATCCTGCCATTTCATTTCACTGGTCAATTAGACTTACTGAAGTAAGATGAACTAGACTAATCAAAATAATTTGTGAATAATACTGTTTATAATATAATTCTTATTTTTAGTTAATGAACCATCTATATATTGATTTTGATTTCTAAAAATTATTTTTCAAATGTTACCAACAAACAATCTAGAGACTATGGGACAACACATGAACTAGCAGTTTGACTGTTCATTATTCATAGTGTGTAGTTATTCATATAAGACAAATGATATTGTTTCTGTTTACTGGAGAATAGTGAACTGTTGTCAGAACATTTTGAAAAATAAGCATTAAAATAACACAAAATGAGCATGCTTTAAATTTCCATCATTTGCAACAGTTTCAAGAATAAAACACGATTATGTTTATACATTCACTGATAAGTCCCTTGCTACTTGGGGAATCGTACTTAACTGAACCCTGCATTTTTTTCATGAAATATTACTGAATCAATATTTTTACCACTGTTCAGCCAAGGCAGAAGAAAATGTATCTAGCTAGAACACGAGCTTTCCCATTAGGAAACAATTTTTATGTCTTTACATTGTGCTGAAGAGATGAAGAAACTACTGTCACTGCCAACCTCTGAGATACTTGTTTTGAGCCTTGGGATTATATGGTAGCATTTTAAACTACTGCTAGTGTAATAAGACTGTTGCTCTTCTTTCTTTTTTTCTTTTTAATACAGCTGTGGTTCCAAGGAGGGTTTTCCTAAGAGAAGCTTAAAAACATTAGCATTCCAAAATCAGAAGATGAAATGCATTATCATGTGTTTTTTTTTAAACTGAACTTGTTATTATTTGAGGCATAACTCAGACCTTTTAGCACAGAGGTGTGACGATCCTGTACACTATGCTTTGATTTGAACAGTTTGTTGGGATTCCAAGTTCAACATGTCAATCTTTTGATCCTGCTACTAATAGATAAGAAGAGTGCAGAAAGTTGATGTACATGCTAATCACTAATAAGTGATTAGTTGGTCTGCCTACAGTGCCAGACTATGTCAAAGATGCATTAGCAATAACTCCACGAGGAGTGAATGAAATCTGTTTTAGAAACTGGCTGCTGCTCAAAACTGTGGAAGCTGCCGTACAGTGGTGGTAGGGGAACAGCGTGCGAGTAGCGTTCTGCATTGCCCTAAACTGGCCCTATGAGTTTGCTCAGAAGAGACTTCACACAGCCAACAACTTCTTTTTCCACCCACAGCCCGCCTAATTTGCTTGGGCAGGACTGGAGAAATTTGCCTAGGTCATTGAATTTAGTTTAAGCTGTGGCACTCTTGGAAAACTCAAGTATGTCCTTGTCCATGCAGACATGGTTCAGGCACAGGATCTGCTGCAGGCTAGCTCTAATGAGGGACGACGCGTGTGCAGTAAATCTGTGTGTGTATGCAGTACATCTGCTACTTCCCAAGCAGAATTAGAACAGTATTTCTCTGAAGAAGAATGGAATTTGGCCATATTTAAACATTTGAGGATTTTGTTTTAAACTGAGTTCTTTTCTTTTATCCCACTAGGCTATAGAAAATGAATTACTACAAGCAGTCTAATTAAACATACTCCTAAATATCTGAACATCTCATGCAGTTCTCCCACAGAGAGACAGAACATGACAGAACATATATTTATTCTTTCAATAAGATGTTCCTCTATAAATTAATACCTTGGAGATGTATATGATCTGTATTGCCATATACTTACTTATAGGGTCTGTACTACCAAAACTGCTTTGATTTAACAGAGCAGTAATATAATATTGGCTATTTTATAGATTATGAGTGTTAAAGATTTGTGCCCAATATACACACATTAACATCAATTCCTGTCTTCTTAGCTATACTGAAGTAAGCTTGGGAGGATTTTCACATAATATTTTACTGTCTAATCTTCACCTTAAATGCTGCAAGTGAAAACAAATCAAATTACTGTTTTTCTTAAAAGTTTAATTAACTGTCCTAGTGAGACTAGAGGTGTAAGTATTCAGTGTGAACTTGTGAGTTTTAAGATACAATTAACGAAAACAGTATTGCAAGCATGTCCTCACTGACAGTTCATTTTTACTTACGCACTCAGGTCGCACGTTCACACGTGGTTTTGTACTCAAGGTACTCCGCTGAGTACCTTGGCCCAAGCTTTTCCTTCGTAAGGGTGATGACGCTGGCTTAGTAAAGTTATCGTAATGCTATAGTTGGAGGTCAGGTGCTCACCACAGAAAAGCAGCGGGTGTTCAAGATCCTCCAGTGCCCGCGCCTCGGCGAGCGGAGCGGAGGGCTTGAGCGCTCCTTAAGCGCGTCGGTGCAAGGCCGGCTGGTTGCCAGCCAGCTGTTGCTGAAGCCCGCTAGAACTTAGCGGGATGTTTTAGCATTTGAGTAGGTAAGGAGAGGTGGGACAAGCTCTTGCTTTGATTCAGCTGTGAGGGGCAGTAGGCTTCAGTTAAGGAGCAGAGGCAAACAGCTGCAGTTCAGGCAAGTTTACATAGTTGCAGCCACTTTTGCAGTCCCAAGCGAGAGTCTGGCAAAGCCCGTTCCCTTTGCGTATTCGTACGGCTTTCAGGCCCTTAGAGGGGAGACGGCTTCCCAGTCCTACATAACGTTATATCTTTTCTAATAAATGGTATCATTTCTAATAAATGGTTCAGGAGATTGGGATATTATGGTTATCCTCTACTCAGAAAATATGTGGGGAACAGGAAAAAGACTCTTTCAAATAATGTATCTATTATAATAAAAAATGCATTTTGTAATTTTTGTTATATCTGAGGTGGTTAATGGTTTATTTTGGTTACTCTGTGGGCTACCGTGTAAATTAGCAAGTATCTCAGATCTCTGCAAAATGAATTGTATTTATAGTCAGCTTAAATCAATTTAAATAAGGTCAGCTGAACTGATGCATGCACAAATTAATTTCCCTTTTATCTAGCCTCCTTCCAGTCCTAATAAACAGAATAATCAATCATAGGAGCCTTCTTCTGTAACATGATTGTGCATCTCTGATCAAGAAAATGTAAAATAGTTTCTCTCTAGTCCCTATTCTGTTCTCCTAATAACGAAGGTGTGTGGATTTAATTACTCATGTTAATTATTTTTTACATTGCCGTGATGGAAAACAGAAAAAAAAATCTTTTTTGAGATCATATGTTTTAATAATAATATAATATGGTATATTAACCACTGTAAAATGGTGAATGTGTAATATATTTATGGTTTCCCACAACTCACAAAAGATGTGAGTCTGACTCACAGTATTTTTCACAAGCAAAAAAGCAAAAATACTGTATTTTGAAGAGTTTACATGGTAGTGGCCTATACCTGTCTTTATCGGGAATAGCTGCTCTGAAGTCAGTGGCACCTTTCTTATTGATTCCAGTGGGTGCAAGACATCAGCTAGGAATTTCCTGTTGTATTTGAAATATAGTATTAGGTGCCCAGCAAAAGCTTAGATTAACATGATGGAAGATACTAGGAATAAAACAGTTAAAGCTTCTGTTTAGTTTATTGACTGAGAGCTGCCTTAATAGGTTGACCACACCGCTTACCTGCTTCTCACACAGAACTGGAACTGGCCTGCTAATGAAGTAATATTTTTACTTTTATGCTGAGTATTTACACAGTCTATTAATTTTCTATGATCTTTTAATTAGATGCATATATATTATATAACACATTTAATAACCTTTTCTACGTATGCAAATATGAAAAATGTATGATATCCAAAAGATCAACCTGTAATCTGTTTAGAGCAGTATAAGCAGTATTTTACACCTTTTTGGTATACTTGTGCCTCTATCAACCAATTCTTTCTTTTCCAATGGCGACCAAATTAAGGCAGACTTACGTTCTAACTGATTTATCTAAAAACAAATGTTCAGAATATATCCAGTTAATTCTAGCTGACAAAATTAGAAAAGCAGCAATCTATCAGAAGAAGTATTCCTACTCTACTAGTTAATACAAACTTCTAGAGGGCCAGTTCAAAAATGCTGTTTCTATACTACCACACACATCAGGATATAGCAGGGAGCTGCCTCAAAATGGTATGTAAGTACAGCTGGAGCAGTCAAAGCTGCTTCTGGTGTTTTAGTAAGGACTTGGAGTTGCTGCTGCTATTTCTGCCACTTCTACTCAATACTGATTTCAAAATAAAATCAGCTTGGGGGAATCGTGGTATAATTCAAACGCAACTGCTGGCTTTCATATAGGAATTGAATTGTATGAGCCATATAAAATCAAACCAGATTTTGACCGTTTTATTATCTTGCCTTAATATTAAGAGATTCAGTGTTAAATATTTGTTTAATATTAGAATATCTTTTTATATCTGTAGAGAAATGAAATGTGGAAAGTACCCTTATTTGTCCTTTGAGCTTTCAGACTATGAAATTTGTTCCAAAAGAGATTTAACATGAGTATGTTTTGACACTGAAATTGATTTTTTCTTGTATATTAAAAATCAAGGATCATCATGCAAAAGTATTAACCTTTTTATTGGCAAAGAAGAAGGACGTGGTGCACCTTTTTGAATAAACATTGCAATTTGGCCATAAACAACACTGCCTAATTGTTATTTACATGATTCTGTTCCATCAACACATATATATAATATCTTTGGTAATTTAAAGCTTAATTTTATGTTTCAAAAAGTTTGTTGTCCTCATATGTGAATTACTTTCACGTTTTAATAATTTATTACTTCAGGTTTTAGCACAGAAACATCTCTTCACAGTGTCAGTTTCATCAGCTTTTTGCAAATTCTTTTTTGAGCTGAAAGTTCAGCTGTGATGAAATATGACTAAGGCCAAATTTGATGTCTGATTTGCTTTGAGGTCTTTTCTGGACATGTTTTCCCAAAACATTGCTTTGGGCCTTTCCAGATTATACAATATAATTCCAATATTTTTGTCAATTTCTTTTTTCTCCCCCCCCCTTTTTTTTGACATCTCTAGCTTTTAGTCGTACTGTGAATCATAGTGGGATGATTTGTTTTAAACAATTTGAGTTCATTAATCTCTACATAGTAGTAAATTGGAGAAAACATTTTTTCCTTTTTGTGTATGCATTAGGTTTCTCTCTAGACACTGATAGATTTTTATAAATTACCTGCTTAAGGGTAGTTCCAAATATTTTGAATTAGACTTTTTAGTCCTAATTGGATAAGATTTTAAAATAAGTAAATGAGTATATACACTCTTTGCAAGCTTCAAAGATTGAAAACTCTCCCCCATAAGTAAAGCTCTAAAATTATGTGGAGATCATTCTAAAGGATGCAACAAATTAAGTAGCAGTTTTAAATCAAATAGACCAGGGTCAGAGCAACAAAAGTCAAGGAAGCCAAAGCTATCTGCAGTGACATTGATCTGAAGATTGTGCTCTGAGGGATGAAGAAAGGGAGCAATTAGATCAGTGAAGTTGAGTGGAATGAGTGGAAGGAAAGAAAAGGGTTTGACGGCGCTCCGGTTTGGTGCTTAGAGGTGAGGAGAACATTTTGGTTCTTCAGAGTCTTTTCATTCCATAAATACTTGATTAACTAGTGCTCCTGAAATCCAGAGATTAAGCCTGTTGTTCTTGCCTAGTCCCAATTTCGTGGTAGGTATAATACCAATCCACCAACTCTTCCTCTTTTTTTCTATAAACTAACGACCCTTCTTTCCTGTGCTATTATATTTTCTATCAATATAAATATTTTGAAAACTTACAGTATATCCTTAATACTATTTCGATTTCTCTTCTACTGTGTATTTCAGTCATTCTACAGTGCTTGAACTGTGCCAGGCCTCTCAGAGCCCTCTCTTCCTAGTTACGGTCATCAGTGCTGTAATTGGTGGCTGCTCTTGTGTTGCATGCAGCACTCTGATTAACGTGTGTGTTAGCATCCTTGGAGATTTGTAGAAGTCTAGCTTCATCTTTGCATTTGTTCTTCTCCTGACTCTTAGTTGATTTTGTTTTAGGATTTCGCAGTAAAGAGAATATTATTTTTTGTGTTACTAAAAATTTTAATGCAAATATATTGGGCATAAATTAGATTGTATTTGTATTGATTTAAACCATTAATCCTATGAAGTGGAAGAATTGCATGTCGCTTGGAAAAAGAGAGTAAAATAGGAATAGTCTTGTCCTTATGGCAATGGAGGAAACAAATTCTAGTACTGTGACACACTGGTCATTACTTGAGTTGATGTATTGAATAAATGTTTTAGGTGTATGATTTCTGCTGTAGTTTTCTCCAAGTTGCTATAGTTCACCATTAAATTTAGCCCTAGGGCTTGTTTACATAGTTTTAATTATACTTTTCAGTAGATTTAGAGAGAGTTTAAACACCAGATTTTATTCATCAAGTGGTTTCTTGATGTTCTAGAAGCTTGCATAGTTCTTTTTATTGCAATTTTTCTTGAAGATATCAAAAGCTTGAAATATGTTCACAGAGAGGGGATTTAGCTGAAAACTTTGTGAAGATAGCAGATCTCAATCTCTCTTGCTCTCATACGAAGACATTACCATGGAAGGCAGATGTTGAGCTGTTTACCACAGTCAGACATGATCACTCAGTTCTAAATTAGATCTAGCCATGATGGTAAGCATGAAGTTAATGAAATCACTTGCATCGTTTGATCTGGTTGCGTCATCTTTCGTTATCAAAGCTAATTTCAACTGCTTTAAGTTAGAACTGATCTGAAATAACAGATAAATTTGTGTATCTGTGATCATGTTTTCCTGCTGTTGTATTTTGTGTAATCTGAGCCTAAAGATTGGATATTTAAAAAATTAAAATCAAATGATAATTTATTGCATATCATATCTTGTCATCTGAATAGTTTTATCATTTAAGCTTAAGTTTTAAGTATTTAAGTATAAGCTTAAGCATTTAAGTTTTATCATTTTATCATGTAGAATAGTTTTATCATTTATCATAGTCATTTATCACTCTTTATTTTGTTTTGAACAATGCAGAATAGATTTTAGTTAACTTTTACAGGTTTTAATTGGTATAAAAAATAAAAATCAATGCTTTGCCCTCAGAATATACCTCTTTTCCTCCTGAATATTAGACAATATATGAAAAGATATTTGGTCATGGCTTTAAAGATGCAGTAAGGCCCTCCTAGTAATTTCAGTTTAACAGCTGAGAACTACAATGATTTCTTTGTGAATAGTGTGTAATGTCACATAATTACTAGGCTTTTCAGTCCATCATTAGAATAAAATAGGTCAATGATTTGCTTCCCTCATCCCATTTAATTTTACCTGATCAGGATAGTAAATGTTAAGTGAACAAACTTGATAGCAAAAATTAATTTTTGCTATCAGTAGAGTTCTTATGACTCTCTTAAAGGCTGTGTGTTTTATAAGAGCTGTATTTAATAGTATTGTTTTGCTCGTCAGCTACGTTTGATTGTTTAGTCTTTACGTTTCAATTCTACAGTTTGTGTCTATCTGATCTATAATAACTTTGATCTGGCTTTTGGGAGAAGTTGGACCACTGAAGGTAAAATAGCCACTGCGACTTGATTCCTGATAGTTTTTGCTGGCATTTTTAATGTTTATCCATTTAATTAGTAAACCACGACTTGAATTAGGCTCACCAAGCTAAAATGGAGGTAAAAGGATGTGGGCAAGACTTAAAAACAAGATGTGGCTACTTATTGTATGCAATGCAGATGTGGCTGGGTTTTGTAGATCCCCAGGGCTTGGGAAAGTGATGACAGGATGCATCTTCTTTCCAAGTTAGTTCAAACTAGAATTGAAATTATTTAGTTCTTTTACCTAGCAGAATAGTTGAGTTATTTCAGAATATGTAAAGACTTGGGAGAGGGAATAATTGAAAAGTGTGTTTTTACATGCTTTGCATAATAATGCACCTTATTTTAACATGTTAGAATCCGGAGTTGAAATAAATTGTTACTTCCCTCATTGTTAAAGGGTATTTATTAAGTTAAAGGCTAAACTGTGTCCTCCAATTTGCATTCAGATTCTACAAAGTAACTATGTAGCTTGTAGCTCAGATAAATTTCTGAGTATCTTTACCATATACTCAGAACTGGTGTACTGTTACATATAATAACAAGTGTCTTTTACTGTATGTTTCACTATTAGCCAGAATAATACTGACAAGAGACAGTAACCTATAACATCTCCTCCCCGTTCAACAGTAGAACTGCTGATCAAACTTCAGTCAGATTCCATCTATGGCTGTTGCTGCCATAGATGGATGTTTGCTGCCAAAAGAAGTATTGCACTTAAAGAATCCGAGCAGATTTCACGTAGAGACCTCCTCTAACTCATAGCAATGCACAAGAAAAAACATCATGCAGGTTGATTTTTGGTTCCCACTTTTGAGGCAGAACAATAAAAAGGCAAGTGCATTTTCTATGGACATAATATAATGAAAAGCAACAAAAAAATCAAAATTCATAATGCCGTTTTTCAGGTCACTTTGCAGTTATGCAGCAAGCACAAAAATTTAACAAGCAGGTCATAATGCTGTAATACTTCTTCCTAACTGTATTTGAGCTCCCCTCGGCAGAGTTCTCCCACTCAGTGAATTGCATTCATCCTGTTAGGGTCATTTGCCGTTGTCTGCTGGAATGCCACAACTTTTCTGCTTTCAGCCATCAGGCATTCATTGAGTTTTCATAAAGGAAATTATTGCAGGGCATATGAACAGTATCGTGCACTACTTCTAACTCCAGCTCTTCTAAATGCCTACATAACCTGGTGCAACTGAGTTTGAATTTTTGCATGTTTTTATGCTACAAATATTTCTATATTTAACTGTTTGTTCTTTTGAGGGTAGTGGTAAATTGTGACCAATATGCACAAGGCAGATGATGTGGTTCTCTCTCTCTCTCTCTCTCTCTCTCTCTCTCTTTTTTTTATCTAATTCTACATGATAAAGAGGAAGTCAGAGGAAGTCAGGCGTTGATTTCGGCATTTCGGCAGATGCTGCAAATATTGTAATGTTCAGTCAACTGTGGCTCGGAAATAGAAAACTGCAAAGTTTCAGCCACCCGAGTGTAAAAATAACCTTTGTTCTGAATACCCCCAAATCCTGAGGGGAAATAGGGAAATTCTAAAAGTGTAACAAATAAAAAATAAAATACAAAAATAATCATGGGTGATGATGTAAGAAAGAGAGCTGAGAACGTGAGGAAAGCAGTTAATTTCTCCACTTACATGCTGTCTCCTGCATGGCGCTACTTCTTAAGTTGTGCCTCCCTTAGCTGAGCAAGAGATGAGGTTCTGTAAGTACAGCAGAACCGCTGTCATGCCCATGCTTTACTTCAAGACGTTATAGTCTTATCCTTTGCTTTAATAACCCAAGGAGGTTTGGAGCTTAAAATGCAAGTTCTTTGGGGAAGAGGCTTTGCCTTTGCCTTTTCTCTCTGAAGGACGTGCCATATTGTGCAACATTTAGAAAATACCTGCTAATACCACTGATGAAAACAAGGGAGGGGAAGGAAAGGCAAGGATGTGTGTTTCTGCAGTTGCTGAGAAATAGCTTATACTTTTAACACTTCATTCTTTTCTACTGAAAAAGTACTTCTGCTCTTATTTTGTTGCTTCTCTGGAAGGTGAACAGAGGGAATAGGAAGATAAGCAATTGTAAAGGGAATTTTCAGTTGTGTAAGTACATATACAAATTAGATTTCTTCTCTGCTTCTTCTGGATATCTGCCAATTAATAATTTGAATTAGCAGGAAGCTGGAAGGTTGAGAGTGTGACGAAAGTTAATCAACCTTGAATTCAAAGTCAGAGTTGTTTTCTATTATGATGATGATGATGTTTCTTGCATGGATTTTTAAAGTGAAGATATGTGGTGGTTTATATCCTTTAATAAGTTTTGCATTTACATAGTGCTTTGCATTTCCATTTTTTCCTGTAAATATTGTCCAGCTAATTATCACAAAACACTGATGAGGTAGGTGAATCCTAAGTGAATTATTATAAAGCACTTTACTGTGCAGAGCAGTAAGTAGAAAGATTAAGTAATATTTCCCAAGGTTCTTTGGTTGGAATTGAGAGTCAAATCTAATCTTCAGAAATGAGTCTTCTGTTTAAACTACTTAGGTCATCTTGCTGTTTTGAATTATAAAACAAGTTCACTAAGGCAACATACAGCAAGCTGTATGTTTTTTTTCAATTTTTTTTTAAAAAAAAATTTATTTACGAGCATATTATGGTTCCAAACAAAGGTAGTAATTTCCAGTTCTAAAGACTTATTTGTGGCACAAAGTTCACTTATATAAAACAAATTCATGGCAAAGGTTTTATCTCTGCAGAGTGCTACTTTTCTATATGGCCCTCTATGAGCGCAGGTGGCTATTACTTAAGTTTTATATATTTCTGAGGTTTCAAAGAAGGAGGGGTTATGCAGACTATGAGAACAAATATGTATTTTTAATACGTGTTTTTAAGCTAATATAAATGGACATGAACATTTGTACTTGATCACTGTCTTTACAGTTGACTCCATTTACCTGTTCCTCTTACTTCTAAGGGTGCTCAAACTATGATATTTAAGCTGATAGGTAAAGGGTGATTGTAAAACCCTAGTGAAATTCTTCCTAAAACGAGAAGGTTTTTCTCTCCTTTACTTTCTGTCTAGTAAAGGAGAGAAAAAATGAATCAGTGTGCCCATAGGTCTCTCTTAATATAACACACCATTTTCCTCTTTAATTGTAAGATACAAGTTACATCTGCATTCCTTGTCCAGGGAGATTTTCTGTGGCCGTTCGGGTGCCGTAGTGGAGAGGGGCATGATAGGAATATTTTCCACTGCCTGGTGATACTTTCATTTCATCATTCACCTGTCAAAGCTGCATTTACTCTCACTTGCTGGAGCTGACAAATTCCCCCAATTCGAGTATAAATCAAGGTCACGAAACATGTCTGCAAGGGAACCAATACTTCAGCGCCAGGCATCCTGATTTTTATCCATTTGTTTTTATCAGTAACTGCTGTTCATATGAAGGTAGTGGCTAACGCTGCCCTCAGACGTACCAGTTGAGGTGTGACTCACAGGGCCCAGAGATGCTGATGCCCTGGTGCCATAGCCTGGAGGCTGGTCGCAGCATGTTGTTTTAACTGCAGGGCAGTGGGACCTCTGGGGCAGCCTCCTCCTGACACTAGTGGGTCAGAAAGCCTGGCCAGCACACACCAGCGCTCCTTCCCTGCCTGCACTGCACCCTTCTGTCCAACACCGGCAAGAGTTCAGGAGTAGGAGCAAAGCAAGCACCCGTGTCCCAATCCAGTCTGCAATTCAGAATGTACTCAAAATACCTACCTGGAGACTTCTGCTCCCTAGTTTCTTTGTGCTACATTAATTAAAAAAAAAAAAATTTTTTTTTGATATGTTTTTATCAAAATGTTTGTGCTGATAGAATACTGATGTGTTTATGGGCACACTTCAGATACCCAAGAGTGGTATTTCTTCATTTAGTTTGCTGTAGAGGCATTTGTTTTCCTTAGTTTTGAGGTCAGAGAGATTAACATGTGCTATATTGGGTTCCAGACTAACTTTCTTTAATTCAAAACTCTCTATGGTTTTAAAAGCAACTTGTAAATTCTCTGTCAGTATAGATTGAGGAGTTTAATAGTGGAAGGTGTAATTTGAACTTCAGACACAGAGAGCAAGGTTTTCTTTTGTGGCCTGAATGGAGAAAGAGAACAAAGTTCTTTGGTTGCTTTTGCTATAGCAACACAGTACTAAAATAAATTCTTAAAATTCTTCCATGAGAGGGAAAAGCATGTTGCAACCTTTGTTTTGTGCATCCTGTGGCTTTATGTGCACTGTAACTTTGTCTTTGCACTTGCCATTTCCATCAAATGTTTCTCGTCTTCTAAATATAAACCTATTTGAAACCAACATGCCACTCATCATCATCATCATCAACTTTTCTTCAAGTTGTAAGTTTATGTAGCACACAGAACTGGAGTAGGATATGATAATCAGTATAACAAGCGCCTAGAATAGTTACCAGATAGAAGTTGTTACAGGCTGTCTTAGTTGTATCTCCAACTCTGTAAGTCTTCTCTGTCATATGTCAATATTATTCATTGATGTGTCGTTTGGTTTCAGTTATGGCCTGGAGCTACACAATAATGAGCCAGAAAGGGCAATTGCAGCACCAGGGACACTTTTCAAATTCTTTCCCCATAACTAACATTTTTTTTTGTAGATAAACAATCCTGTTTATTTTTGTCAGATGGGATCCATCACCTCTATGGTCTCCCAAAATATAGCCCTCATTTGCTCTTTGCTGTTCTTCAGGGTCTCAGTAGTGTGAAAGGATCCTTCAGAGGCCACAAGCATCTTGACTGCATAAAGAACCCATGATTTATTGCTTGAACTTCCACTGTTTGTGTCCATTGTACATGAGTTATTGTTCATTATATAAAGCATTGATTTTACTAAGCAGCAATCTCTGAGAATAACTGATGTTCCTCAGAAAGGAATGTAATTAGTGGCAAGGGTTTTTGTTGTGTTTTGTAGAGGTAGTTGGTTGTTGTGTTTCAATCGGAGAGTTTTAATAATGGCAAGGCCAAAATATTTGAATCTAAAAAATCCAGATTTTTTTCTTGTTTATTCTAAGGCTTTGCAAGGTTTCTCCTAAGGCTGTGCAAGGACAGCCTTGAGGGAACCTTTAGGAAAAGTTCAAGTCATGCTTCATTGCTAGCTCTTCTCACATACCGACGCTGAATATCAGCAGTATCTGCAGTATCATTTCAGAAATGGGTAATATTGCGGGAGTGCTCACTGTCATAAGGGGGTCAAAACTACCAGTCAACTTCCGCATGCAAATTGCCTGTCACATTTCCTCTTGAAAGCAGCAGATAACTAGAACGAACTGAAACTGGAGACAGTATGGGTTTTACGACACAGATTGAACTCCTGCCAGTAACAAATGCCAAGGTATACTGTGAAAATAAAATGATGTAGTGCTAGCTAAAGTGCATGACATAACTATGAATAGATGTGCCCATGTGCACGACACAGCTCCTACCTTTCTTTGCTTGGAGAAAACAGTTTCACATGTACCAAGGTCACCAGAGTGGTTATATCCTGTGAAGCTCATGTCATGCATGAAAGTACATAGAGACCATCTGGGAACTATAAAAATAGCCTGTCCTTACTAGATGATTTGTGTGGTGGCCAAGAATTGATATGCTCATTCAGGAAATGGCAAAACAATGTCAAGTTTGTTGGGAAATAACCATGCTCTTTCATCCTTGGGAATGGCCTGGTCTCCCATGGAACTAAATCCACAAGGACACTCTGGACCACATGGTTTTAATGGGCCATTTTGAATGCCCTGTGTGAACTGAAGTTTTTCCGTGCAGATAATGGAAATATTAAGATCTTAAAATATTTTTAAAGATTTCAGGTTTGGTGGTTCTGGAACAGATTGCGAGACTTAACTCGCATATGAGGAACAAAATTTTTAAATGAAGTAATATAAGTAACTTGTTACTTGTCATATAAGTAACTCCCTTTTGCCACATACATGTCAGATTTATTCAGCCTTCTTGCAAATGCTTTGTATTATGATCTTGTATGAAGATTGTTTATAAAGCAAGACTGAAAATTTTCTGTTGACTTGCAGGAGTGCAGAGCATACGACTTAAGACCTGGCAAATGTTACCTGGATTTACTTTTCTTAAAGTCCAGTCCAGAGAGAATGATTCTAAGAAAACAGAAACAGCCGTAAATAGTAAAATTCTAACACATGTTTTACATATAGAAGAAAAAGTAGAAGAGGAAAAGTCGCTGACTAGTTGTCCGATCAGCATTTCCGTGTCACAGATGACACCAACAGCTTTCGAGCACAATTTGAGTGAAGCATCATACCTGAATAACTCCTATTGAAAATACAGGTATATGCAAAGACTGCCACAGACTCTAGCCTGTGACAAATTAGTCTTACCATTTCTAGCATTAATGGTTATGCTAACTGCTAACTAAAGCTATCAAAGTTGTCTGGTGGGTAAGTCCAACAGTCCAGGCACTGCTTCAGGTGGTGTCAGGAAGCCTAAGAGATGCTAATAAAAGAGCAGTCATAAACTACCTCCCTGATTTAATTTGTTTAATGCTGAGCTTCTAATTATTGTAATGCGTTTATGGCTTTTAAAACTGTCATTATATTGGCAAGAAACTATTAGTGTGAAGGACTTGGATGTTTTTGTATTAATTTATGAGTCCTCTAGTGGTCCATCTGGCTTTTATTTATATTATCTACCAGAGCAGTGGTGTGTATAGGTAAGAAGGTCTTGTGTGTCGTGCAAATTCAGTAAAAACTAACTATGTCTATCTTATCTTTGGTAGCTACGATTAAGTGCCATAGGAACTTGGATTTGAGATCAGAGACTCAACAGGCCCAAGCCTTTGCTTCTTCAGTGCCTGTAGGAATTAATTTTGTCTATGAACCATTCCTACTACCATGACCACCTAAGTTTGTCAACCAACTAGCTCATTCCAGATTTAGGTAAAATTTAAGCCAACATACAGGAAATAAGAAGAGCTCAAGAGTTTAGTCTTAAGAGAAAGCTTGATTTCTAAATTATCATGAGAGTATATATGTGCTTACAGCTCTTGGGTCTCCTGCATGTTTCCTTATATTACAATTGTATAAATTGTTTTTCCAGAGGCATGACAGTATTGCATCTACAAGACTCAGTTCTTATTTTGTATTGTTTACCACATTAGCAAACAGTTTCATTTTATATCTGAATGAAGACAAAGTCTTCAGAATTGTATGTTTACTTCTAATATTAGTAATATTTCAGATTCTGTCTTGGGAATATTTATTTACAATAGTGTTTCCTTTTTTTTATCTGTAATCTGTTACTTCTGAAAGTGGCAAAGGAGTGTTTAAGATGATTTCTTTGATGAAAATATCATATTATGTTAGAGTCATAGTTACAGGCACTGATTCAGCTGGAATGAAACCTGTTTATTAAACTTACTGAATATAAGTCTTCTATCCATGTTTAATTTAGGGAGAAGGGGAGATTAAGGGTTTGGGGTTTTTTTCAGTTTTGTAAGCACCATTGAGTGGTTTTAGTGAGGGACTGTGGTGTGAATTTTTCAGGAAGCAGTGAAATCCTTGGAATATAGACTTGTGGGAGAAGCAGTTGTGCAACTTCTCTGTTTTATGGCCTCACCTCTAATTAAATTAAATAGTGTTTGCTGAATACCATTATACAATGAAATTAAACAGCAGGAATTAAATAGGAAATCATTTCTTTGCTCTCAGATTCAAGCCTCACTTCAGCTGGCACCCTAACCTATTACTGCACTTGCTAGGCTGTTTCCCCTTGTCTTCTAGTTTTCTTTACTCTTTCAGCCTTCTGCTTCCCCGTGATGCATATTTCTGTGCTGGTTCGTAGAAGCTTTTCTTCCACATCCCCAACTGTATGTGCCCAGTTCCACCTATCACTTGTCTCAGCTTCCAGTTTCCTGCCAGTCCCTCAAGAGATCTTTGAGGCCCTGAAGTTCAAACTGTGCTCAGATATTGCCACATGCAAAAGTTTATGATGCTTCTCCTCTGGTTCAGCTGTCTGGTTTCATAAAGGAGCTTGGGGAACAGGTTTACATTTGCAGAAGGAAAAGTGACTACTACAACAACGGGTGGCAAGAAAGGTTGCATCAATTAGTAGCCTTTGCAGCTTCAATGTTAACATTTACCCATTGTAAGACAACCCGATGAGGTGTTTCATATATACTGTGCTTTGTGTCTATTATGGTTCCGTATCTTAAGGATTACAGACGTACATCAAGTGTAAATGGTTTCCCCCTTCGGCTTCACCTCAAAAGCACTCCAGCAACTTGGTTTTAAATAACTTTTCAACGTCACAAACTTTAAACAGAAGTGTCCTCATAAGCAAAAAGGGTCCTTGTAAATAACATTTTAATAGAAGTTGTGCACTACACTGCAGATAAACCAATTGCTCCAACTTAAAAAAAAAAAAAAAAAAAAAAAAAACTGCTGCGACAAAGCATTTATTTAGGTAAGCAATTATGAGAATTGGTGTATTGAGACATTCTATTATTCTCTTACTGGTTAGCTTACATTAATTGAAACACCCTTAAGGGTTCCATTTGATATCAATAGATAGTCGTTCGGTGACTCTAGATACTTTACAAATATAAATAGTATGAGGAACTGGACGATATATTTAATGATGGAATGACAACATAGTGCATCCATTCATGGGGCTGTTTAATTCATTAGCATTGTTTTTAAGTCAGTGATTTATTTGTTAATCTGGTTCTGTCTCCACACTGGTAGAAATTTATTTGATGTCTCATCCCCAAGCTTCTCTTTCCTCCGCCGCCCCTTGAGTTTTATGCTCAACAACATGCAACTCAGTTCAATCATGTAGCTCAATCAACCAGAGATTATCTAGCTCTTGAACCTGTCAGCCACCCCATGCGCTAATTAGTCGGTGCCTCCTGGAAGTTCGCTGGGGAGGGTGCCGGCAGCCCTGCCCTCCCCTCTTCCTAGACGCTGCAATGGCAAACAAAATCACTAGGAGCTGAAAGCTGGGTTAAAACAGGGCTAGTGAGGCAAATGAGCTGCTGACACATGGGTGAATGTTTCTGATCTTTTTTAATACGTTGTGCCAGATGGCTTACTAGAAGTCCCTTTAAGAGCCATTCTTATCTAGTAACATTACTGGCAGATTAAATTATAGTATAGCTTGTAGGCATGACACAGAACTATGAAGACTGTGGTCAGCTTTGCTTTTTGATAATCAGTAAGGATGATTTACTTGTTTCTGACAGTTGAAATAATCCGAGAAGCTCAAAATCTGAATTTGCGTAACTTTGGCTTTACATTTAAGTTTGTCACAGATGCATTGTGTTACTTTCGGAAGAGAATCGTTGTGCTCACTTTTAACTGTATTCACTAAACCATCATTGGGATCTAATGTGAGTATGAGAAACTCTCAGTTACGCCAAAATCCAAACCTATCTAAAAATGTCTAAGATACATTAATTAATGTTTTAAGAACATTTGAAAATACAGAGCATTGAAAAGTCATTAATGGATGATGCTGTTTGTTAGGACATACATCTCTTTATGAGAGAATTGTATGTTTGTATGTTGGCATCTTCTTATATTGAAGAAAACAGATTGCAAAAGTATTTGCAAAACTGCTTTTCTTACATTATCATTATTGCTTGAATGAAAACACCCAATATTGTTTTTTAATTAATCGAATTTTTCTACAGCATTTTATTTTCCTGCTTTTTATGCTGTAATCTTTCCAAAATAAATGCAGGTTTTATTACTAATAATAACTCTTTTTCTTTGGCCTTGAGATTTGCTGAAATTATTACCAAAAAGAAGTCTAAGTTGCTTGATTCTGGTTATATGCTAATAAGTGCTGAATGTTCATACATTCATAAAAATAACAAAATTTAAAAATTACGTAAGAATTGCACGTGGATCTGTATTTAAAGTATCAGCAGCCACAAGGTAAAATTTCGTTATGGAGTATCTTTACTGATCTTTTTCTTTCCTGTTCTGAGAAAGAACAGACCACTGTGTTCATATCAGGTAATGGCAATGTATTAACACGAAACACAAAATGTGGACAAATCTTTTCTTCTCTTTGAGCTTTCTTTCACAAGATACTTGCTGTGAAGGGAGACAATCTGCACCAATAAATCGGGTGGGGAAAAGAAGTCTTTTGGGCCTGTGGGGTTGTAAGCATTCCTAAACACCAGCCAACCTTTTAGGTGTCTATTAATAAAGGAGAGAAAGGAATGATTTTCTGCATCTTGTGAAGGTCTTATGAATAAATCTCTATTTTCTTGGTAGGCAGTAGGGTTTAGAATGTCCCTATTCTCAGACTCCAGATCAAACCTGTACAAGTTTATAATGAATAAAAATAGAAGTGAAGACTCTGCACTGACACATTTTATTTGATCGCCTCTGTCTAGTTTGTAGTACAAAAATACTGTTCAGTGACTGCTGAAAAGGCCTCAAAATGGTACCTCCTCAAAAAACATCATTTAAAACACATGGCATTAACAAGAAAAAGTTTTGTTGCTTTTCTGGCTTTGAGTCCAGTGCTTGAGAATGAGCATGAATAAAACAATATGTGTTTGCATGCAGTTCTGGTGTTCAAAGGAGCTGACTAAATATTAGCAGTTCACTAAATGGCTGAAAATTTCAGTGATTTTCCAGTTAAATTTGACCAAAATAAAATAAGGGTCTTTATAAGCACACAGCTATGTTATTTAAATCTGTTCTGTTCTTAATAAATAAATAAGATAAAAAAGTAGGAGAGGGAAATACCATCTACTTTCTGTTGAAAAAATAACCCTTTTTTAAAAAAGTTCCGAATATAACTAACTAAATCTCATAACTGACAGCTTGGAGGGGAAATACTGAATCTTAAAATTAATACAAGTACAATTGGTTATTAAATACACAAAAACACATAAAGTAAAAGCAAAACCACATAAAGGGTCATTTAGTCTGGCTATGCAGGAATAATCTACTGATAAAGTATGAAGATTTCAAAATAAATGACTGTAAACTTTTAGCTTTCAATTATTATTTTTCCTCTGAAATGTTCCTGGGGGGAAAGCATATTTTCCGCTATCTGTAAATAGTGGTTTGGTAGAACTGCTTTTGTAAGTAAAACCAAGTCCCATCCCTCACCCTTTCCTCTGTAATCACTGTGTATCTGCTTTGCTTATATATAAGATGAAAAGACGCTAAGCTCCTGTCACCTTAGTATGGAGCAAAGTTGGTGCAAGGAAAATATTTTGATCATTTAATTACAGGCCTCTGACAAACCTGTGCAGAGCATATGCAAGTAGTATCTTCAAGAGGTTTTATGTTAGTCAAATTTGTCTGGATTTTCACTGCAATGGAAAAGGCACCACTTTACCGTGAGAGCAACCTCTCTGCCAAATGTCAAGTCCCTGCTCCAAACTGTGGAGCACTAGAGATTCTCACTGAACCAGCTGTATAAATACCGGCAAAATTATATTTTTCCCTAACTTCACTCTGAAAAGACTGAGCTATTTTTGCTTATGCCTTCCAGAAAAATTTGCTTGAGGCAAACACTCACCATGGAGCTTTACAGTCCAAATAGCAAAAGTGTAGTCAAATTATAAGTGATAATGTAAGCTTATAGTGTGTCACAGTTAAATATAGGTGTTGATGTCTGCTCCCTGCGTAACAGCTACAAAGGATCTTGAGTTTTGTTTAGAAATAGGGACCAGAATTATCTTCCCTTCATCAGGAAATGAAAAATACATGTTAAAAAAAGTAGTGAAAAGTGAAAGGGTAAATAAAAATTCATCTCTGAGTAAACAATACATGAATGCTCGTACTTCCTACATATATTTTTTCATTAGTACTGAGAAAATAGAATGTGTATTGTTCATTATTCAGCTACAAAATGTCCGCAATAAGCAAGGAGTCATTAAAAGGAATTACTGATCTGTTTCCCTCATCTCTCTAGCTCGTGACTGTCACACTATTTGCTGCCCAGAGTTACCGTTTCAACAACCTGTAAGCAGGTGTGAAGTGTGCTCTCCTGGGAGCTGGAAAATGCAAGGTTGAACCTGCTAACTCTAAAATGAATATTTTAATTTCTAATCTCTTATATTTCTTATACCACTTTCACTGCCACCTTTCTCCTACATTTTTTGAAATAAAGATTTTGAATTCTCTACAGCCAAAGATACAAAATGGGCCCTAGATTTGGAGGGAAAATTTGAAGCAGTGAATCCCAGTCTCAGACAAGTGCCTAATGGCTACAGGAAAGCACATAAATCTGTGAAAGAGGCACATAACTTTCCTTAGTCCTTGTAGAGGGAATTTAATACCTAACTAGCATTTGAGAATTACATTCCAGGAGTTGGATGGCTAAAATACTCATTTGGTTACTGTATCCTTAGAAGATGCTATAAGCATGACTGTACTGAGTATTACTCCATCTACTTTTCAGCCTATCTTTTCCAAATAAAATTATTTTTCTGAATAAAATCAGTAAATATGGTAGTGAGCAAAACTTTTCCAATTTAGAAAAAGACTTTTATTTTCAATTACTTAAATAACTGCTTTTCATTTTGAAGCTGTATATAGATTTTGTATGTTTCCAACACTACAGTAATTTCTCTTTGCGTGAGCTAAAAGAAACAGAGGATCCTGGGCTGTACGAACAGGAGCACGGGTGGCTGGTAGAAGGAGGTGATTATCCCCCCCTTTACACAGCACTCATTAGACCACTCGTTAGAGTGCTGTGTCCAGTTTGGGGCTTCCCAGTGCTGGAAAGGCATGGACAAACTGGAGTGAGCTCAGCAGAGGGTCCCCAAGACGGTGGAAGGGGCCTCACGAGGAAAGGCCAGGGGAGCTGGGCTTGCTCAGCCTGGGGAAGGGACGGCTTCGGGGGCACCAGGCAGCCCCCCAACACCTACAGGGAGCCAGAGACGGGCTCCTCACAGCCGTGCATGATGGGAGGGTGAGTTGGAAAGAGTGTGTTCAGGGAGAGTATAAGGATAGAAGTAGAAACTTTTTCCCTGTGAAGACAGTTGGGCAGTGGAGAGGTGCCCCCATGAGGCTGTGACGTCTCCATCCTTGGAGGTATTCGAGACCCAGCTTGACACAACCCTGAGCAGCCTGCTTGGACCTCAGGACTGGCCCTGCTTTGGTCAGGGGTTGGACTAGAGAGCTCCTAAGGCCCCTTTCCATCTCCTGTGACCCAAAATTCTACTGATGTTTAGTGGCTTACTGTTGTAATAGTAAATAAATGTGGATAGGTATTTTAACCCTTACGATCTAGCTTCCCTAGAGTCCCTCTTGGAGCAAAGGCCAAAAACTTAGGATTATTTTATTCTCTGAAGAAACGGTTCTTTTCTAGGAATTAAAACCTTTAAAAGTATCTTGAGCCCTGAATATGTGTATTTAAAGCTTCAGTTCTCTACATCTTGATTTTTTAAGCAGGGGAGTACGTTTTATTTAACTTGAGCTGGCTAATAACTATGTCATAATATATTAAAACCCTACTTGAGAAGTATTCAGCTGAAAAATTTTCATGAAAAATTTTGATTATGTCATGTCTGTCTCTGACTCCCCAAGGATTTTTACGTTCATCCTAGTTTCTAGGCTCTTTAGCTTATAAAAAGTAGGTTAAAAAATCTTTCCTCTTATTGTTGCCTTTTAATCTATAGACTTTGCTGTTCCTGTGAGGGCTGTATAGTACTTGACGACGCTGTTGCCAGAAATGTGATGCTTTATCTTTGTGTTTTACAGAAGATTAAGGTCTTCAAAAAAAAAAAAAATCCAGTGAGAACTGACAAATCACTCTTAAAATACAATCTCAGTGCATAAGGATACTTTGTAAGGTTTGTCTTTAAGAGGACTGCTCCATTTTCCTGCCATCCCCAAGTTGAAGGAAAGAGCAAAATACCATATTGAAATGTACCAGACTGCCAAAAGATGGAGAGGGAAAAAGGCACAAAACCCACCAGCAGTCTAGAAGGCAGGCTCGCGGTTTCTGCTCGTCGTTCGCCCATGGGTCAGTCACCATGATTTACCTTTCCTGTTCCACAGTGTACTATATTTACAGTATATACATCTTGGAACATTTTGTGTGTACCTTCAAACTTGCTGATTAGTGTGCTTGCAAAAATGGACTAATGCCCTCCAACAAGAGTAGAAGCACTAAGCTGTTCCTCCTAGCTACTGTCTTGCAAGTAAGACATAAGGCCAGAAAACATGAAATGACAGAGAGCCTCTGCCTAAGGAGTGATGGCCAATAATGACATACAAAGGAAGAGGGATGGATAAAAAGACAGATAATAGTGTGGTACAGCTTAGATTATCCTATTGGCTATGCTGTGCCTCGATTTTGCTTTGCTATGCTATGCATTGATAGCATACAGAGGAAAGTTTGCAAAAAGGAAAAGGAAAAAAATCCAAATCAAAATTTAATTCCTAATTGCACAATTCCCATGTATCTGAACTTGCTGCTTGAGGTAGTGTTCATGAGGTTGAGATTACTCGTTCATAATTCTTTTTATTGATTTTTAAAGAGAATTATTTTTAAAAGGCTTGTGTTATGGGATACGTATGGGAAGTTTCTAAATGAAATAGCTAGCAATGTGAATGCAGAAAAGTAATTTAGAAGTAAGCGTTTAGTTCAGTGGTTGCTTAGAAGTTTCTACAGCCATCCTTCTGAAGCAAAATATGTCCCTGCCATCCTTCTTCCTTCTAGCTTCCAAGAATAAAAGTAGTATGATACCTTCCATAAAATATATAGGCATGTAATGACATGTCCCCAAGAATAAAAAAACAAAAACAGATTTTCAGTAGGAACTAAGTATTGGAGGTATAAATATATAGCAGTGAAATATCCTTAATATATGTATGTATTTTTCTGTTGTTCTGATGCACTACACTGTATAATCCTTGTCCTTACAGCAGTTAACATTGACATTCCCTTAAGGTTATTCAAGAGAAAAGAATAACCTATTTATGGCCATAATTAATATATTTATAAATTGTTTGTAGAAAACTATGAGAGCTGCTGTAATAAAAGTTCAAAATAGTTTCCAGTATAATTTTGTGTTTTCACATACTCTGCATTTTCCAATTTGTTTTAGGCGATGCAATTTTCCATGTTGTGAGCCTGAAAAGTATTTTTTCTCTTTAACTCAGAATATAATGCTTTCAGCTATTTGGGAGTTACAGGCAAATGGGAAAAATACTTTTTTGCTTTGTGTAATAATAATAATAATAAAAATAAAGAAAATCCTTAGCCACACTTTTAACAATACTACAGGGAAAACAACTTAAGGTTGAAATAAGTGGTAAGATCTATTGCCTTTGCTTGCTCTGAGGAAAAATTAAAGTTATAAATGATGGAAAAATAACATCAAACTGTTCCCAGTAACATCTGCTAAGCTTATTAGCTGAGGCTAATAAAAACCCACCCCCTAAACGACGTCACCACACATTCCCTCTGCCTGAGGCTATCCCGACTTGAACTAACTACCAGGCGGTGCCCCTTGGCTTGTCTCTAGCTCTCGTTCCTGTGACCCAGCTTGGGCTGGCTCCAAGCTGCCTTGGTCACCTTCGTCCTTGACATGAGTAACACTGGTGCCTGTGGTGGCTACTACTCTACTGCTCTCTGCAGCCGTGCAGGGCTGGCCTGCATGGCTAAAAAAGCTTCAGAGTGAGTTTTCTTTTTCTTCTTTCTTTCTTTCTTTCTTTCTTTCTTTCTTTCTCTCTCTCTCTCTCTCTCTCTCTTTTTTTTTTTTTTTCCACAGCACAAGACTCCTGTTGTTTTACAGCCTCTTGGAGGCAGAGCTTTGGTAAGGCCAAGGTTTGGCTTTGTCGCACAAGTTGTAGGCGCAGTCGTGAGAAAGCGCCAGAATGGCTTTTCTACCTGCTCTGTCCTCTAACTGTTCCTCTAGCAAGCAGTCCTGAAAGATACTAAAATAACATGACATTCAAATGCACACAAAATTGAAGGTCAAGATTTCACTGAATGTTTGGGCCTTGCGAGAAAGAAGAAGTAAAACACAAACCTACAGGCATCTGGACAAACAGGCCCCTAGGCACAGTGTCGTTACTGCGTTTGCATTACCACTACAGTCTGCCCATGGCCTCTAGAGTGTTTCCTGTACACTGGAGATCGGGAACAAAGCCATATAATAAGAGACTTAGTTTATGGGTATTAAGACGTCTCCAACCCCTTAAGTTTACATGAGTGTGCGTCAGCTCACTAGTCTTGCAGTGTTTACATGACATGCCTGCCGTGCCTCTCCGTAACGTGTTGCATAGTGAAGATGCATCTCCCTGTAGCTGGCACTAATACGATTCCAACCAGTAAACTGACGGCAGCGTGTGTTTTCAAATTAGGATGTGCGGCAGATGTTATAGGAGGCAGTTCTTGTAAGAAACATCGTAAAAATCACTCATGAGTGTTATATCCTTATCTCCTTCTTGCAAAATAAGAGGAACAAGCAAAAAACAGCCTGAATGCAGCCTGATGTTTAAACCACTCAGCTGGAATGGGAAAAAAATCAGGATTTTGGCCCCTGCTTTAGGAGTTGTGCCATTTTGCACAGCAAAGTTGCTGGATAAAAATCAGAAAAAGTCTAAAAAGCATTATCCACATATTCCATCTTTCAAGCAAGGTATTCAGGCTTTCTCTCACTTGTTGTCCTTCCAGGCCAATGGCTCTTGTGTTCTTTGTTATGGACTTACCTCATATAAAATAGGCATCATGCCTGCTAATCCCATCTGCCTGCTAATCCCATCTGGCTCTGCGCCTTTATGGCAGTGATTTTTCCTTTTCTGTCTGAGCCACAGGGTGTCACCTCACCAGCAAATGTGTTGCTGGACACTGGACCTTGGCCTGTCTCGTCACAGTTGGATGTCTGCTTAGGTCCATACTGAAAGGCAAGCTTAGGTCTCAAATACACTAAGACTTCATTTTGAGTTATCTTAGTTGTTCAGCTGCAAAATAAATTGTGCATTATTATATATTGAAGGAGGGGTGGGTTTATGCTAAGAATTCAGCTGTGGTATTTTGCTCACATCCGTGGTTGCAGAGAGAAAATGAAGCAATCAGACAAGTACAACTTGTTCTGATAGGAACTCATCCCATAATATTCCATAAATATGGAGCACAAATGAAAAAAATTAACTGCTGATGTTCACTTTTTTTAAAAAAAAAGTTTTAGTAAATCGAGTTAAATCCAGGTAAACTGAGTCAAAAGTTAACTGTAAGATAGATAACTGTATGTCTTGCCAAAAATCAGGAAATGCAAATATTGATGCTATAATTACAATAGTTAACAAAGTAATTTTTCCATTTTTAAAAAAGTTGCAGTCTTTCTTGACTTTTTTGGACTCTATTATTTTGTCACTCTGCTTGTAAGATTTAAAAGATATTTTTTGTTGCATTATATACTTGGGAATGCACATGCGCAAGCTCTGGTAACTACGCAATCAGGTGATTGTGTATTTTGTTCCGATTCATTTGAAATGAGTGGATGCACTCACTTGTCCCCCAGTTTGTCCAAATCAACATTTCTTTGCAAACATAAGGCAGTAAGTAGATGAATGAACACTTCGTGCTCATGGGAGGAAAGAAAAATCTTAATTTTATTTAATGGCAACATTCCTAATTGATTGTAGTTGTTCCAAGAGTCATGAAATATCTTGATTCTCAAACTATATCCTATACTATGTTTTGATTTCTTAAGCCTCTGTCATTCTATTTTTTTTTTTTTTAATATTATTTTTATTTTTAAACAGTAATTTCATTTTCAGGCTCTAAAACTACCATACCTTTAGTCTTCCATCAATCTTATTTTGGGCTTGCTAGAGCTTTCCATATAGTACACAGTGTAAGTATTATTTTTGTCTATTAAAAAAAAGAGAAGAAATACAATGGAAGTTGCCTCTTCTTGGGACTAGGCTATAAAAGAGGTATGACACATTTGCACTAGTTAAGAAGTGTGGTTGGTTTTGTGCCAAAAAGGAAAGAATGATAAAGGAAAACGCATTTCATTCTACAGCAAAGGGAGTTGGGAAAGATCCACTTGAACTTTTAGAACTGAAATACTGAAGGCTGGTATAAATAAACTTACATAAGTAAACCAGCTAAGAACTGAAAAATAACCTGATCAAACTAAGAGATTATGAATGTGAAACAGTTGATAGACAGTTTTGTGTCTTTTGATCTGGAAGCTAGATTGCTGGGAATTTGGTGACAAAAGGCTTGTCTTTTGTTGACGGTTACTTATTTTGTGCTGGAAATTGTTGGTTAGTTGAAAAAAGTTTGAAAAGCACTTAGAAAATGCTAGAATATAGCTTGTTGCCATTTTGTGAATAAATGGTTCTGGATTTGATTCCAAATGGCTTTTCAGTTTGAAATGTAATTTATAGTTTTTTAAAAAATCTGCAATTAATCACCAAAATGCTTTTCCTGTCCTGGAAAAAAATGTAAATAAAAACAAAACCATCCAGGATTATATCAAAACTAAAAAAAAAAAAAATCTAATAAAAGTATTGGTAAAAAATAGCTTGGTAAAATATTATTTAAAAAACACATTACTGGACATCATTTCAAAATGTTTATTTTTATTTCAGTATAGGTGTTACATTCTTAAAAAGAATAAGTACAATAGACACAGTTACCCTTTTTTCTTAAAGAAAAAAAAGTTTCATTTGTTCAAAGCACATCTTTATCAGTATTCCAGTGACCTTCTTCCTGAACTCAGTTTTTATTTTATTTTGATGGACCTTTTCCTTTAGATGAGAATCACATTTCACATTTTGTCAGATTTGCCCACACAGCATTTGATTTGTCAAGAGTGACCTCTTCAAGGCAGAACTGCCAGTTCATTAATCATCACCACGTGCATCTAATGCGCATTCCTTCCACTGCCTCTTTCTTCAATTGGCAGTGGATTCTGAACTCTGATATACTAGAATTCAGTGATTAATTGTATGAGATATCCTAACATGTCAGTGTCAGAGCTAGAGCTTGTTTATATCTGTACAGTTTTTGCCGGACACCTCAGCTAGAGATGCAGTTGTTACTTCTTTTCATAAGAAGGTGGTCTTTAGGCAGCAGTGAGACTGATGATGAGCTGACACTTCTGGAGTTTGCTTTGTTTTTGTGTGGTATTTTAAAAATCAACAGAAGGTCACTATAAATAAATATTGCTAGACTTGAAAAAGAAAGAAAGAAAAAAATAAAAGAATCATCCTTTACATTTGGCTGTTCAGGTTTTCAGGTTTTCTGGCAAGCCTGTTGCCTTTTCTCTTTGAGGTCTCTGTCCTAATTGAGCCACTATAAAGGTCAGTGATGGAGCTCTTAAGTGAGGCAGCACATCGTCGTACAGAGCACTACCACTGATTCTTCTTTGCAGAGATTACCCAGTTCTTCAAAATCTCAACTTTTATTTCAAAACAAAAAGCAAGTTGGATGTTAGCTCAGTGAAGAAAACCTAAGAAATATTAAAATATTAAAATATTTTAATATTTTAATTATTATTATTTATTATTATATTATTTTAAATTTAAAATATTAAAGAAATATTAATACAGTGTAAGGCAAGTAAAGACTCCAGTGAGCATTAGTCAAGAGCCTAGTACCATAGCTCCAAGGGGTTTGAATTGCCTTGTTTTTGCCATTCAGATGAGCTGTGAAAGACAGCAGTTAGCTGTTTAACTCCCCATGAAGGAAGGCGGGGGTGGCGCAGTGCACAGCTCACCGAGTAGCATTTTGATTTGGAGTCTAAAGCGGATGACCTCTAGAAGGGGTAGCTGTTTATATTTTGGAGGTTGCTTTTCCTAAAGCAAGAAGGTGTCAAGTTCAAGCCTCGCAAAGGAGGAGTCTAGAGGGCATGAATGTCCAAACCATATTTTGAACAGGGTATTATTTTGGTGACTCGCATTGGCGGAGTTTGGGAAGCATCACCTTGTATGCTGCGTACCTTGTAATCAACAGGACTGTCATTCGGCGTTCCCTCGTCAGGGTGCTTGCAACGAGAAGATGTTTTACATCTTGCAGCTTCTAGAAATGGCAGCAGAGACTCCAAGGGGAGAAGGGGCCAAGTGTACTCTGCTCCTCTCTAAAAGTTCTATTTTGGCATTTTGGGAAACATTGAAATTCCTTCTCAAAAAGAGACAGCTGGAATAGAAGACAGGCCTGAAGAATGCAGTGGTGTGGGCTACGTAGTTCTTCTTAGGCTTTGCTGAAAAGCTGCTGATTGATGACTGTGTTCTGACTCTATGGTAAGACACAGCCTTAAAGTACGGAAGTGCAGGGCTCAGAAAGTGTCTGCTGAAATTATTTTTCAACAAAAAATAGTGAGGTTAACAAAGCAGCTCCTTCTTTGAGAAATGGTTTCTGGCTTTGGGATATGTTGTTTCTCACTGAACTATAGAGCGCATGGAAAACAGTAATATAGTGGTTTGGCTATGTTGTTACAGTGCCTTCCCAAAGGAATAGTTCAATTTGTCTCATGTTCACATTCTCTTCTATACGATGGGGAGACTCCACTGGCTCCTCAAAGATGTAGCTTAATGCATGGAGCCATCGTGGATAAGAGAATAGGAGAATGAGTACATCAACTCTGGTTCCCATGCAGCAGTGCATTGATTTGGAAACATTAAATATTTGAACTTTCCGAAATGTTTTTATTTTTATGAGCCCTCTCATAAAAAGTTTTGCCTGTTTTCTCCCTTTTTTTTTCTGCTTTTTTCTGTTTGTCATTAAAACTTCTCTTAGGAAAAGACATTTCAACCTAAACTTGTCAAATAAGTAGGTAAGTAGTACAGCCCCTCCAGGAGATAAAAGTAAGTTGGGTTTTTTTAATAGTAATGACGAAAAGCATCCTCCAAAAAGCTGAAGACTGCTCAGTATTCAATAATGCAGACTGGAGCTTGCAGATTTTTTTCGGGAGGTAATACGAGGACCAGGATTACTGTAAGGAGAGCCAGAAGTAGAAATAAGAAGCTTCTGTTTAGGTGTTTTCTCTAAATGGCTAGCCTGTTTCTGTCTTGCTGAAAGGAAGATTGCCTGGTGACTCCCACTCTCTGCGGATGGCAATGCTGTTTCAAGTAGCAAATGTAAACTCCTTTCCTGAGGCGGCCTCTGCTGTAGCTATGGAGAGCCCTGTGAGTATGGTTTAGAAGAGAGGGAGAGGAGCTGCCTCTTTTGATGCTCTTCCAAAGTTTAAAAAGTGGTTTTCCTTTGATTCTTCAGTCACATCTCCCTTATTTGTGTTAAGACAGTGCCAAGAAAAGCAATCATTTTATGTGAATAGGGAGTGTGATGCAAATAAACTAGTCATGACTGACCTGGCTAGGGCTGTGCAGAAGCTCAGCTATACCCTAGGCTGCTTTCTCCAGAGTCACTTGGAGGGCCCATTAACAAGATCTCTAGTGCTCCGGAAAGGTTGATTTTGAGAACAGTACTATGTCAGTGTATGGAGCCAAATCAAGTCCAGTGCTGTACTCAAGGAAATAAGCTTCCCTGGGTTCCTAGAGCACAGGGGAGCGTACTGCAGAGGTAGCTTTGCTGGAGCCAGCTCTAATCCAACTGAATGAGTTAGTTCGGCAAAAGCCAAGCAGTCCTAGAAGCAGAACAGCGGTAGTGCACCTGAGCTAATAACCCATCTTTCTACCTCTGCATGTGAAACATGGCTGCAAGCCTATCCCTGCAGAATGGAGAGTTGAGTATATATTTAAAAGAGTTAAATTTAATTTTGCATGATCTTTGCGGGATCTTAGGAACCTATCCACTGAGCAGTTTTGAATGTTTGGGGTCCACAGTACTTTGGGAAATCCATAGCCTTAGTAGGCTATGCTCACAAGTTCAGACATTCCTAAATATCTGCAGGATTGTAGCCCAAAATATTAAGTCATAGTTGAAGCAAATAGAACTTTCTATTATGTATAATCAGGTTCAGGAAAAAATGTTTCAAGTAAAGAAAGCTGGAACATGTGTTTGAATGCTTTCTATAAATCTGGTCGAGGATGTCAAGAGTGCACATGTTATTGCTGGTTGAAGTGTGAAATGTCTCCAAAAACACATCAGCATTGTCTCTAAATTACTCCCTAATTAAAAAAAAAAAAAAAAAAAAAAAAAGTATTAATCTAGCTAATATGAGTCTTCAGGAGACTATCAGTTAGCAGAAATAATTATATCACAATGATAACTAAAGGTTTTTCGAGCCTTCTACAGAAGTTTACATTTTTAGATTAGAAATATTGAGGGGAAGGCTAGTTGTGAGTTCCTTATGAATCAGACTTAGAGATACACAGGAGATAAGTATGTTTCTGTCCTTCCCACTATGTTTTCTTTAGTCTCCTTTATTTGGGGTGTTTATCTGTCCGGAAGAAGGAAATCAGATTGTTAATGAAATTGAGCATGGTCTTCCGCTGCTCCGCCAAATTTCTAATGAATAGATTTCTCTGGGTCAAAGCCAAGATCTCTGGATCATTACGGATGGTTAAAAGCTTTACGGTTGTGTATCTGATTGCTACACAGGCATCTGTGGGAGGGAAGAAACCTTAAATGTATGAGTGGGGATCATCTGGTTATTTATGGCATGGTAACAATGTGTATAAAGATATGATCCGACACATATGTCAAAGTAATTCCTGTTCACTGACTTCAGGGAAAATGCATTGTAAATCCAGCTACTCCGTGTGTTTGGGATTCTGATACAAAGGTAGCTGCTCTAGAGGTTTCTCTGTGGCTGTCAAACTATTTATTTTGCAGTCAGGCTGATTTTCACTGGTTTTAAATCTTTTAAGAGAAGTCTTCTTTAAAAAAACAAACAGAAAAAGGCACTCCTTCTTTCCCTCCCCCTTCTCAAAGCAATGCTCTCTATTTGGGAAATACCACGTTCATGTCTTAAATTAGCAAGATGCATCCAGGAACTGCATCTATAATTTCTTGATAATTTTTTATTAATACGGTTCATTTTACCACAAACTGCGTCATTGATGAAATTGAACTTTTGTAAGAAGTTTCAACTTTACCAACTTTCCTACCACCAAATACTGAAACTGCTATTCTAAAAATATTTTTTAAGAAGTTATATCAGGTATTTTTTAAGCCTTTAGCTGTCAAAGTTTCTTTATTTATTGTTATCATGACTGCAGTAATGGTAAGAGTATATTTTAAGCACTCAAACAGATAGAGATAAAAATGGCCATGACTGTTGCCATGACCGTCTTTTTTGTTCATTGCACGGTGATGATGATGCAAAAAGAGGCATGGTGAATTATTAATTATTCAGAAACAAGTCTGTTTACCTAGAAGAGGTATGTATAAAGTTGCATTTAAAAGTTAGCCCCCTTTAAGGAGCGTCTTCATTGCGTTTTGTAAGAAGTGCTGTCTTTCCCATGCGTTCTCGGTGTGAAATCTGAAAAGCCATGCAAACAACTTTTCTGTGTCAGGGGCAGATTCCCCCAGCGACGCCTTAGCCCCACTGTGACTTGAGCTGGGCAAGGAGTGGAAGGAGCGTAGCCAGCGTCGGCATCCGTGCGGCTGCCCGGCCATGCGGCTTGGCCGGTCCCCCTTGCAGCCTTGGGCACCACTTTCTCTCTTCTTTCGGCATCCTTCCCCTGCGTGCTTGTCATGTCCCTATATGTACTCTGTTAGCCTCATTTCTTTGACTTGGTGCAGTGGTCTTTCCTCTTGCAGGATCCCTTGAGTTTAAAAGGTAGATCTGTCCCATATCCAAAGCAACTTAGTAACTGAGCTCCTTACAGATGTCAGTGCTTTCAATCTCCTGATTCTGTAGTAGAGAAATTTCGGCCACTTTACATGTGAGGAATGGAAAAGAGACTAAATGACTTTCCAGAGACTTGCATGGTATGGTGACAGAACTGGATGTTGAATGCAGCTGATGTTGTCTTTATCCAGGACCTTAACAGAAGGGTGACGATTTTTCCAAAGTAGATGAGATTTTCCCAACTGAGAATGCAAGATTTTCAATATTTTCTATATTCTCGTTTTCCATGAAGTACAAACTATAATAATATGGACTAGAATACTTGAGAAAGATGACTCCCAAATTAGGAAGGCATGGGTTGCTATGGAAAAATGGCATCTAAGCCATTGGTGAAATATAGCAGTACAGTAGAATAAAAGGCATAGCAGGGTTCGAAAGACCTCCATTTACATAAATATGCAGAGACATCTGTTACAGTCATGAGTGACCTGCTGGTTTAAATCATCAGCAGGGGAAACTTGTAGTCGATCAGTAGTGCCTGCAGTAGCAGGTGCTACTTTAGGCAACAGGAATTACTGAAGAGGTTTTTGATGAACAAAGACCTCTCTACTTGCCAAGAAGAGACATACGGAAAATTGAAACAAACAGCATACGCCTATGATGTTTCATTTATAATACACAACAAGATTGTAGTGTACACTTCTATGTCCAAATCTTTACATGATTAGTAATAGATATGTTGTAGCTGATGAAGATGTAGAATTTATGTCTGAAAAATACTTACGTCTTTTAAAACCAAACTACTTGAATCAGATTCCCAAAAAGGAAATGAATTATTGTCAGGATTTAATGGAAAATGTTCCAGGGAAATTTATCATCTAAAATACAATATGTTGTGTATTATCACAGTATATGCCCAAAGTAGTAATACAAAACTGTCATCCTAAAGGTTATGATTACATAAGTGAATAATTGAAGTTTAATTCTTGATCATCATTAATCACCAAAGACATTATAACATTTTAACTTTTTATAATGCCAGGATATTTGTATTCCTTATTAGCACAAGGTATATTGCATTATTTCACACACACATACCACTGTAATAAAATTTGTAATTTCACCTTAAATGTAGATTTGTTTCTATTTATGGGAACTTTCTTAAGTTCTCTTTATAACATATAAAGGAATAATCTGTCTTTTAAGTAGATGAACTACTGGACAGAAGACTGGATTACAAATCTGGGGATAGAAAATATATGTGACAGTAATTGGCAGCAGTTCTGATTAGAAAATATTCAAGCAGTAAAGACTAGTGTCCAAAGAACCTGTAATGAAGCCATGTAAGCAAAAGAAATAAAATTTGAAAGGGCTTTCAAGGTTTAAAATGTTCTCTCTCCCTCTGACGCTCTCTCTATATGAAGTATTACTCTTTAATTAGAATAAATATATTATAGCTTGAGTACTTGATTCACAATATTTATCGGGTACCTCACATGGGGACGTAAGAGCTCTTATAAATATAACCTTTAAATACCTTAATAACTCCCACCTCTATTTTGATAAAAAAAATTAATAATGAAGCAAGATAAAACAAAATCTGTTCTTTTCTTTCCCTTTGAACAGAGCGTGGATCATACTTCTCGTAAACCTCATCATATTGAGGTTGGGCTAAGATGAGCATAACCAGTGACGAAGTGAATTTCTTGGTGTATCGCTATCTCCAGGAATCGGGTAAATTGCCTGTCTTTCATCACAGCTCCAGGTCATAGATAAAGTGGGGGAATTTGGCTTTTTGCATGGTGTTGCTTTAGGAATGTCATATTGAGTGATTTAGACTGATATACACAGACTAAATATTTCTTTAACAAATCCGTATTTCTTTGAAATCATAGTCTTGATCATAATAGAAGTGCAAACACAACACAGGTACAAAGTAAACAGTGCAGTTAGGCAAAACAGGAAAATAACATTATATTAACAAATGTTTTTATAGAGTTATATCATCTTGGCCAAAGGGTTTTTTTTTTGGCAGCACTGACACAAGCACATTGATTCTGTGTCTCTTTTTCTTAGCTACTTGTAACATTTCTGTCAGGTACTTATTAAGTAAAGAGGGATTTTCTCCAAATACCTTTTACATTAGCTGTATGAAGTTGAGCTCCTAAATGGAATATTGGGTGCAAATATCTTATGTTTTAGAATTTAATCAAGATAATTATGTATTGTGAACTGTGCAAGTGACATCTCTTTTTGGTGTCAATATAGCTCTGTCTCACTATCACTTCCATTGCTGTTTTCATCCCCAAAACAAGAATGTCTTTCAGAGAGCCCTTCCTTTCAGAAATAAAGTTTCATCTTTTATTCAAAACAATATTAAAAATGAAACATAAAATTTACAGTATACTTTGTTTTCCAAGTCTTGAATTCACTTTCTGACTGCAAGTAGTAGACATTCTGTTCATTAGTGGAAAATGCTCTGTTAATGCAGAGGTGAGAGGGGATCAGAAATATTGGCAATAGATTTATAGTCTGAAACCCAGTAGGACTGGCTCTGTGCCATGGGTTGGTGAAAGTAGAATTGGCTAAAAATCTTGGTGTTTCACATTCTGGAAGACAAAGGTATACATTTTTGTGAAAAATACACCTCTTATTTAAGCCAGCTTCAGAATTAGCCCTCCAGACTAGGGAGACGTCTTGAATAGAGGACCAAAAATCCAGCAGGTAGATGATAGTAGGTCAGCCTACTTCTGTTCAACTAATGAGCCGTAGATATGGGTTCCTTGGATATATTGTTTTGATTTGTTTCTTCTCCTTCCAAGGCTATTTCAATCCCAGGAGCTCAAATCCTTATGCAAGGAATTTCCACTGAACTTCAAAGGAAGATTTATTACAGTTTTTCAGGATTTGGTCTTTTAAAACATTTCTTTGAGAGTACAGTGCTGGCCTGTGCTAGTAGCTGTTTTCTCAGATTGTATTCTTCTCTCTAATAACAAAGCTTTTCAAAAAATGGTCTGGCTCTTGCATGCAATCTGATAAAGGAAAGATAGGAACTAAGAAAAACAAAATTTCGTGCATAAGTTGTTAATTTTTTAAAATAAACTATTGAGTACCATACTGGAAAATGCTTTTGAACATTAAAGTGATGCACAGATGGACATTATCAGAGGCTTGAAGAATCCTGAAATTGGTTTACATTGTTATATTTGTATTGTAAGAGATTCTACACAACACTGTATTAATACAGTAACTTTTCCTGATGAAAAAAAAGAAACAAAGAAAACTGTCTTTTATATTCCTTTTAATACAGTAATAAGGTAAATTAGTGTTGTGTAGTGATTCAGAAGGGGGCTTTGCAAAGTCAGTCAAGACCAGAGGTATCAGCCAAATGTGAAGAAAAAGTTCTTTTATGTAACACCCTCTCCCACAGGCAAAGAATATTTTTGGAGCGAACTTCACACACAAATTTTCATTGTAATTGCAAGTTTTACTGCTCTTTTTTCTTATATAGTAAGTGTCATTTTTTTTTTTCATTTAATCCACTCAGAGATAAAGATATTCAAAAGTGTATTGTGTTTCCACTGGTTTTGCCATATTTTAGCCCTATATAAACTGATAAGTGAATAGAGGAGAAATTGGGGTTAAATATTTGAAGAAATATTCAAAAATGCTTCAAACTGAGCATATTAAAACTGAGATACTAGGTACTGGTTTATTAGATGTACCTAACAGTTGGCAAGTAATTCCATTCAGCAAATGAGAACTATAAGCAATGATGAATTCACCAATCTCTTTAAAAGGCATCTTACACTTTGTTTGATCTTCTTCCATACTCTCACTGTTTTTGTATAGAGATTGCTGTATCTGTATTTTCACATAAGGTAGGGTAACAAGACAGAAGTTGTTATATATATATGAAAGGTGTTAAATCAATAGCTTCAAAAATAATGTATGACAAATATAGAGGGCTAGTGTTTATTTTAAATTAAAGTTCAAACACCTACAGTTTAAGGAGTTTGCTGAAACAGGGATTGTTAGATTGACTGTATATTAACGTCAGCTGATGCCAAAGCTTTTAAAAATTTTATCAAGCATGACCATAAGAATTGCTTACAAAACCTTACACATATTCAGTTTTCCTTTTCAGCTATCTTTCTTTAATCTTCTCTAAAAATTCCAGGCTTTGACCATAAAGTACAGGAAAAAGGTGGGAGGAAGAAAAAAACAACAAAAGGAAATATGTATGATAAAACAACGGCATAAAAAGCAACCTATGCCTGCGACATTTCAAGTATTTTGCAGCTGTAAGGCATGGAAGCACTTGAGATTATTTAAAATATTACCATAGCAAAGATATTAATTGGTGCTTTGCATTTCATTATGAAAATGCTTGCAGGTCATTCTAATGACAGTTCAAATCTTCTAAAATTGAAGTTAGAAATGAAATTCAATAATTATATTTTCCTCCTTAATTCTCCCTCAGACCAGAAAAGTTGCACAGGAGAGTATTAATAGAGTTGAAATGTCTAAACCATTATTGTTGCTTTTTAACAAATCTTGGCGTACCAAGGGGAGTTCCAGTGAACTGGAAAAAACAAATGTTGCGCCAGAATTTTTAAAGGTTAAATAAGATGATCTAGGTAACCGTAGGTCAAGGGAAACCACTAGAAGGTTGAAACTAGATACCTCCAACAAAAAATTAAGAGATGACAACATAGCTAATACTAGCCAGCAAGCTTTAGTGGATAATGGGCTTGTTGAACAAACTTGATACTGTTTTTTGTGAGATTACAAGTTAAGTTGACAAGGATAACAGTAATACTCTTAGGCTACTAGATAACATTTACTTAGTCTTTTTGACTCTGTGGTCAAAAACAAACAAGAAAAGTAATACTATGTAAAATTAGTTTAACCAGAGTGGTCACATAGATTAAACACTGGCTAACAGGAGAATCTTGAAAAGTGATTGGAGATGGAGAATATTCATCTCAAAGCCTGTTTCCAGTGGGAACTCACAGGAATCTGTTCTTGGCCTGATACTGCTCAACAGCTTTATCAGTTACCTGGAAGGAAATACAAAATGATTCCTGAGTACATTTGCAGATGAAACGGAAAATGAAATGGATTAGTTACACAGCCTGATCTAGATTCAGACTGTGGGTACAGTCTGGATACAGGCTGTATGGTTTAATAGAACAAAATGTAGCCAGGGAGACAGTCTGTATCGCGTGCCCTGCTGCCTTGCTTGTCCTCGCTCGGGCTGTTGCCTCCTGTGAGTTCTGCAGCGCAAGGGCCCAGGTCAACACAGGGCTGGAGAAGGTGCCTGGTCCTCACTTTGGATAGGGACAACCTTTCAGTGTTAGGCAGTGCACTCAAATCCCTTCACACACACAGGACTTGGACAGGTTTGTGCTCTAATTAGCACAATAAAGAAAGAATTGCCTTCTTACATAGGTGCTGTCTCAGAGCTGATTTTTTGTCAGAAAAAAAGCAGTGCATCAGACATAATTTTCATTTAAGCTCTGTAGGTGTAGGAATTCTACCACTCAGTTTGCTAGGTATTTTCGCTTCCACTGTAGGGTCATGAACGCCCCCCGATTCCTGGGGTATAAAGAAGGTGGGTGTTTAATTTCTGGTTGAGATTGTTACTTCGTATCCAAAAGCTAAGTCCTGCAGTGTTCAGCTAAATCCCTTTTGAATATGAGCTTTTGGCACACAGCTTAAAATAGTCCAGTTCTTAAAAGTACCAAGCACTTCCAAACTTTGTTCACCTCAGGAGTCAAACCTTTAAAAATCAAGTTACATTTATTTGTAAGTGTCTTGGTTCAGAGATTGTATTTAAGTGAAAACATTTGGACTTAGTTAATAAAATAGATTATATATGTACCAGAAAGGTTCTGCTAGTGCAGAAATATGAGCACAAAAAATACTCCTACAGTAGATATGGTTATACCAATAAAGCCAGTGCATTGACACAGATGAAACAAGCTATGTGAAAAAAAATATATATAGTTCTACCATCCAAATAACATTGGATCGGGATTGCATGTCTTCAAACTCCTGATCAACATACTTTTGCCAGCAGCAGTCTTTACTGCCAACATATTCCTTCTATTGGTTTTCTTCCGAGTGAAAAACTGTGTTTCTACAAAATCATTTAAAATTCAAAACCCATTCTGGTTTGTCTACTCAGAACAGAATTAGGCAATTATTTCTCTTTTGGAGTGAAAAACAGAACAATGCAGTAAGAATTCCAAAGAGAACTGAAAAGGGAGGAAAGGGGGAAAAAAGACAAAATCAGGGGAAATCAAATCTTTCACATACCTTTTAACCTAGAGTGTACTGCCATCTGTTGCGAGTAACAAATCCTGTATTAGGTCCACGTGCTACAGTAAGTTACCTTGCCTATCCAACCCAACTCGTCAATTCAATTATTAAAGCTTTTTCAGATTTGAAGTTTTTGATGTATTGATTGGTTTGTGTTCCTCTTCTAGCACTTGCACAGTATGGAATCCTTATCTGAAAATCAACTTCCCATCTATCAATTGCTTATGTTGCTCTCTAGCAGGACATTATTGTAGTGGATGTCTCCTTTATAGTTAAGGTTGCACCACAGTTTCCATTTTTCCTCACAGCTTTCACTGTTCAGGTTGAATTTTTTTCATGTTTTATGATATACAGTTGATAAACTATTCCTCAGTGTACAATCAATGCCATCTCCAGGGTAATGGCATAATAAAAACATTAGCTGCATGTTTTTGCTAGAAAAGATTTTCAATGAAATTTTTAGCTGGTGACTTGGGACAATTTACCATTACACTTCAGAATTGTCATTTGTTTCTTCCCAACTATACAATTTGAGGCAGCTAATATTATATAGTTGTTTTCACTCTGTAGATTCAAGATGACAGCAATGCATTGGTCTATGTTTGGTTCACATTTGACAGATTTTCCTTGTTTTCTAAAAGATAAGACCTCTCTTGGTTTAAGCATAGGCTCAAGGGCACAGTTACACAGCATGAATTGTTTCTGCAAATCATGGCACAAAATTCTTTGTAGAGTTGGCATGTGCAAGCAAGGACATTTCCTGTCTGTGGATCTTAGTGTCATTCTGCCTGTGGACATTATAAAGGACATGGATGTTCCAAAGCTTCAGGGATTTCATCACTGTGCAGTTGTCCAACTTGATACTCGTATTTTGAATTGTGCTAAATTACACTTTTCCCAATGCCACAATTGCTTTAGAAGAAACCAAAAAAATTTGAAGGAAAATATCTTCTTCATGAAGCGTTCTTGTAATTTTTTAAAAAAGAAATTTAATACGAAAGGTAAACAAAGCATCACAGTTTGCACAGGTAAATTCTCAGGCAATAGGAAATGACTGAAGATTAATATTCTGTTCTATTAAATTTATACTTTATGCAACAGTCTTACTTATAGAAGCCTATGTAATTTTTGTCCAAAGTCCATATTCTTCTGCATATAAAGTACATGTTTAGAGTATTTTGAATAATTGTGTATGGCACAGAGTTCTTGAGTCACAGATATGAAAAGTACATGTTCAGAGTAATTCAGATTAAGCATAGCAGAAAATATTGGCATATATAGGTCAGCTAAATTTACTTCAAAGCCTACTGCTTCTTTGGCATAGTAGGAAGGCTGCTGCTAGGTAGAAAGGGAATATAGAGTGTATGGGTTTTGCTTAAATTATTAAACTATACACATTGAAGAATAATTCATGAGAAGAATGAGACTCTTGTCAATAAAGACATTTGTCTAGTGTGACAATAAAAGTAATGGTGTGTACTGGTAATGGAGTCTGGGAATAATGATTTTTCTTTTTTTCTTTTTTTGTTTTTTTTTTTTTTTTTTTTTTTCTTTTTTTTTCCCCCCAATTTGACTCATTAGGATCGTAGTGTTGTTCAGATTGGAAGGTATCTCACAAGGTGACATATTCACAGGATGAATGAGGTTGGAAAACACCTCTGGAGGTCTCTTGTCCAACCTCCCTGCTCAAAGCAGTATCAGCTAGAGCAGGTTGCTAAGGGCTGTGTCCAGTTGGGTTTTGAACATCTCCAAGGATGGAGACAGCCTCCTTGAGCAACCTGTGCCAGTGCTCAGTTATTCTCACAGGAAAAAAGTTTTTTCTTCTGTTTAAATGGAATTTCCTGTATTTCAATGTGTCTGTTGCCCGTTGTCTTGTCACTGAGTACCACTGAGGAGAGTCCGCCTCTGGCTCCTGTACTCCCACCACATCAGATATTAATACACATTGATCAGATCCTCCCCCCCCCCAGTCTTCTCCAGGCTGAAGAGTCCCAGCTCTCTCAGCCTCTCCTCGTTCATCAGATGCTCCACTCCCTTCGTCACCTTTGTGACCCCTTGCAGGACTCACTCCAGTAGCTCCATGTCTCTCTCATGCTGGGGAGCCCAGACATGGACCCAGCACTCCAGGGGTGGCCTCACCAGGGCTGAGCAGAAGGGAAGGAGCAGCTCCCGGCACCTGCAAGCGGCACTCTGCCTAATGCAGCCCAGCTGCGACTGGCCTGCCTTACTGCCCCTGCACGTTGCTGGCCTATGTCAGCTAGTCCAGCCTCCTGCTGAACCCAGGGGAGCTTCGAAGGCATTTTAAAGGACCTACATAAAGGTGCTTTTACACCCAGTAGTCACTGGAATGCTCTTGAAACTGTGTACAAAACTATGCTGTAACAGTAAGGATAGGAGACCTTTTATTTACTGAGGGAAAAATACATCCTTGAAATGACATTCTCCCAGTCAAGGATAAAACAAACGTTTTGATGTTATTCCAATAACTGTCGGTGGCTGCATCATTTCTGTGTATAGGTGTGTTATTGGTGGCTCCTGGGCCGCATATGCTCTGCCTGCAGTATGGAGTAACTCTGTAGTTCATAGACTAAACTCAGCGGCGCTGATACAAACATGTTTGTGTATTTGTTTAGCTTCTGTTTGCACACTTTTGTGCTGGGTATAACTGAGTGAGGTATTATTAATCAAATAAAATAATACACCGTTTAAGGAAATATGTGAAAACTGATTTTTTAAAGGCCAGAGCCTTAATCTTTTCTGTACCTCAATTTTCCTGTCTGAAAATGAGGGTAGTACTGTGTACACTACCTCACAACAGATGGTAGAAGGTTATATTCCTAAAATATTTTGAAATCCTCTAATGAAAGGCCACTACAGATGTGCTGGGACAATATTTAACGGTGTTTTTCCATTATTTCAAAGTACTATGTGTGAGTATATATACAGCTAAACAGAGTATGAACTGTTACACTTACTCTTCAGAAACTACTGTTAAGACTGAACACAGGGATGTTTTCACCTTTTTAGCTGTATGACAGCCAGGCTTTGGGGCAATATGAAATCCATTTTTAATTGTCATGATTTAGCCCAGATCTGATCTGTGGGCACACAGCTTTATTTATATGATATGTTACCCTCTTTGGGGCCAGCCTACTCAATTAAAATAAAATGACTTAGGCTTATGATCCAAATCTGTGATCAATGGGCAGCATTTGTGACATTTCATGGATTATTTGAAATAAATAAACAGCACCTTGCTGTTATGATAGTGTAATATATGTTATAGCGACTCTTTTGGATAAGAATACTTAAGAAATTTGACAAAAGCAGTTTGAGTTTAAATAAAAGTGTTTCCTAAAATTCACCACAGAATCAAAATTCCTATTTAATGAGAAACTGTCTGTAATTATGTATGTTGCATATAATGTATCATAGTATATATATATAACCTCCCCTGCATAATGTTTATGCAGTAAGAAAAAGAGTATGCTATAAAAAGGGTATAATTCATTTTAATAAACTGCTATTCTTTCTTTTTTATTTAATCACTCCCCTAATTTCTGCATCTCTTTTAAACTAGGGAAGGAGTTACTAAACAATTCCAGAAACAGTGAGGCAGACTCTGAGTTTTAATTTATACATGTTAGTTCAGGGATGGATGACTGCTGAAGAGAAACATCTATTTCTTAATTAAGTACTGTATTATTACTCACAGTTTCTCACTGCACTAGTAATCATCTTTATTCTCTTTGCAAATACTAAATACATTTTTAAAAAATCAGAGTCAGCTTTAAAAGGCCACTGGCTTTATTGGGCTGAAGTTCCTAAACAATTTTTCTTTTAACTTACCGAAGCTAAGTCTGAACTTAGCTCTTGGGAAGAATGAAACTGTTAGGTTCAGTGTAAATACTTTTACCAGTCTCCCTTAAAGCTAAGCAAGTTTCTGAGCTTTCTAAGGTTTCTAAGCTGACAGCACCCCTATATCTTACGAAACAATGTGTGAATCAAAACCACATTGTGTGCTTTTTTCATAGAACAGTGAATAAATAATAGCAGTATTTGATGGTCAGTTTTCCAAAATCGAAATTCCACAGTGAGGAAGAAAAAATATTTTTACAGCCACAGAAGTTATTCATTTTGTCATACTTTTCTCTGGTTATATTTTCAAAAGAATGTAATAAAGTACATGAGGCCATTTTTATATGCATTTGTATGCATAGACTTATAATTTTGTGTCCAGCTATCTACTTTACATATGGAAAGCCATTGTTTTGAATTTTTTTGTGGTGCAGTTCAAGAAGTCCTTTTGAAAGCTTTCTCTATGTCATTTATCCCTCTTGCATAATAACAGCAATTTAAATTCCATGTAAGAAGAGCAATACTTGGTGTAGAATTTTTTAAGTTCCTGTGAAGGAAAAAAATACACTAAGTATCTTGTTCTGTTGCCATTTGCAAAACCCTACTTACTTGGTATTTCCTCCTAGGTCTCTTCACAGTTTTATTAACTTGACTATTTTAATTTTTCTTTGGCCTGAATGTTGCTATACAGTATTGAATCTCAGACACTGAGCAAATATGGTGATTTTAAGTTATATGAGCATAAACAATCATGCCTTTGTAAGTTTATTCCATAATATGTGTTCTCTGATTTTGTTTTTGATCCTTTAATGTCCTGTTTTTAAAGCATGCATAAATACAGTATTAAGATATCATAGAAATATTAATATTGGGGGGAAGAAAAGTATGTGTAGGTCAGTATGAATTTGCTAGTAAAACCAGCAAAAGTAGTACATACTTGTCTGTTTACTGCTTTTCCTATGATTCTCCAGGCCCAGTGAAAGAAGTTGTATCCGCAACATTGCATTTCTTTTATGAGTAAGACTGCATTTAATGCTGAAGACTCTGCCTGCACGACTATGTCCACTATAAATCTGACCTCCACACCTCCCTTACCAGCATTGCTGTATTCATGCTCCTTTGAAGTGACTATTGGTAGAAACCATGCTGATAGTGAAGTTTCTCTATGCCATTGCATATGCCACGAGCATCAGCAGTGGCGTCCTGTCTGCCACTGCTTGCAGTGTAGACCTAGTTGCAAGGTCTACATTGCAACTGGCAAAAGAACATAGCTTAGGGGAAAAGCCTGTGGTCTTTCTTATCTGTGGTCTTTCTTATCTGAATGTGATCCTTAAAGTGTGCATATCTACTTGTTGGATGTATGATTCCAAGGACAGGAAAAAATGATAACATCCCATCAACTTGGAAGGAAAAGAATACTTTTCTTTTTCTTGCAGTGGCCTTTGTAAGTTATTTTAAATCTTGCCTATAGTTAAATTCAAATGGTAGCTCTATGTTGATCTTTTCTTGCAAGCTATCAGACTAATTCACAGAGAATGAGTGAAAATGGGGATTATTTCAAACCTTATTTTTTAAAGATTTTTTGAAGTTCCTCTTTCCATTGCTCTTGTTCTGTTTTCTGTCTGTATCATATTTCTCTTTTTGTTATTTGCAGTGTTCAGAAAGATTTCAACAGTGAATGCCAAATACTGCTCATCAAAAGATCATTTCCAAGTTGTGTTAATCTTTTCCAACATACTTTCCTTCATGAAAAAGAAAAGAACCTGCCAAATACATTCTTTGGCACATAATAAAATAATTTTGGGTAGCAGACATTTGCTCTAAATTCTTGGCAGAAGGTGAACAGGTCAGATATCCAAGAAAAAAGGGTGTTACATTTAATATTAGTGAGTAATTGCTTCTACAAAATTTAGGGTAACAAGCTCACTATAATTCTGGCAACTAATGTAAGCTGCAGTTAGTGATCCTTTCTTTATATTTCCCAGGGACTGTGAAAGAACTTGTAATACAGGACACATTTCCCAGGGCTCTGGAAATAATTTCAATCATTCAGCAATCCTAATCTTAAAACAAATGTTCAGGCCTTATTGTTCAGCTGATTTTTCTAAAAATATATTTCAACTGCAGTTGAATATTTTAAATTGCTAATGTGTGTCCTTGTTAAGCCCTTTATATAATTGCGAAGGTAAGTCTTCAAAAATAAGCAGACACTGCCAAAAACAGAGAAGCACTCTAGGATATATTACTGAGAAAGAAAAAGCTCAGCTTGGAGAAGAATCTCAGTCTGCTGTGAATAATAAACTAGATGTGGTTTAGGATTTTTGCCCACCTATTTTTTTAACTGTTTGTAGAATATTATCACTGGCTCCAGGCACCAAACTTTTATTAATTTCAAGCAAACGTATTTCTGGAAACCACTGTCCTCTTTGTGAAACCTCTGTGTATGTACACTAGGGTTCTATGAAAATAAAGTTATGTTTACATAATTACATTAGACAGAAATTTAAGGAGAAGCTCAGACGGGGATCCATGTTATGTTCATAATTCTAGCTCACAGTGCGTAATATGGAAGGGGAAATACTAGATTTTAAAATGGCAACTGCAGTCAACTACAGTGAAAAACATCATTATATTATCCTGGGCAATGGGCAATGAAACGTGTAATTTACTTCAGGAACTAGATTAGCATGTGTTAGGCCCAGGATCAAGAAAATGCAGTTGTTCTAAATTAGACTATTTGCTTCTGGTTTTGCAGCCAGAAATTGCATTCTTATGTGAACTTTCAAATATGGACTTGGTGATACATGTTTCTTGCTTCTCTATGCTAGTAAATCTAGACCTTCAAAAGAATTAGTTTGGTGCTAATTGTGCTGTTTGTACATCATTAGTCCTTGGAGGAAATGATTTTGTTAATGGGCCTGTTTCACTGCTCTTTAGTGGAACTTTTTTAAAGTGCAATAGTAAGACTCTGATTTATTTCAGCTCACCACATTGTACCATGCTTCCTTGCCTAGCTTCCTCCTTGGATGGCAGTCCCAATACCTGGATGTCGAACAGCGGAAGGCATTTTTCCACTATCTGCATGTAGTTTCCTTAGCATGCTCTGCAAGCCGTTGTGCTGGGTTTGGTGGCGTGGTAAGGCTGCTGATAGGAGAGTGTGGAGCCGTCTTTTCCTCTAGCATGTGATTTTCTTTTGCCTCATTATTCTGTGGAATGTTTCTACTTGATGGGCTAAATCTCCCATGAGTTTTGCATGTATACCCATTTATGGTCATAAAATGATTTTACTTCACCCTCTTATGCCCATTTTTTTCCCCTACAGCCTGTAGAGCTCTAGTCAGCTCTTGTACACATTCCATTCTTGCATGAATTTTTATATCAATAAAAGTTGCAGTGATAGGGCCAGATACTAGACTACCTTAAGAAAACGGGCAATTATGCACTCAAAAAAGTGAGATTGCCAGCAGGTCACATTGTAGTCGTTACAGGTTGGTTCTACTGAGCCAGAAGATTTAATCATTTCTGCAACCTTGGTCATTTTCATATCTTGTACCTGCCAGATACTTTCTAAGAGAACAGTTTGTTACTTCATAGATGAAGATTGAAAGAACTTCTATTGGGAAATTCCATAAAGACAATGCAGTATCAGAGAAATCGATGAAACAGGGAGCGCTGATTATTTTGCACTGCACATAGAGATGGTTGAATTATTAGAGAGAAAGAAGAGGTATTCAGATAGTTTATGCCTCCTGTCTGTCTCTTTCCCTGTCTCTCTCTCAACATCACTAGTTTAGTGATTAAAAGATATGACACAGACCTCCATATAAAATCTTACTTCTTTCTGGGACAGAGGGCCATGCTTGGCATGAGTTTTACAAAGATTTGTAAGAATGAGTTGTTACTTGAACTCAGTGTCTGGATAGAGGCTGCTGATCACACCTGAGATGCGTGGGAAAGACAATTTGATGTTCATAACTCCTTATTCTCTTGTCTCCTTTAGCAATAAAAATATTTCGATGAAGAATCACACAGTATGAATAATTAAACTGAATAGCTTACAAATACCCTAGAGGCAAAATCTGCTTTTAATAAATTATTTGAAAAGTATATTAAGTAAATTTACCAGGGAAAAAAAATGTCCAGGTAGTTCACAGATAGAAAACTAAAGCAGTACTCAACAGATAGCTTAACTATTGATAACCAGGGACTCCAGACTAACTGGCTAGGACTGTTATTTCGGAAATCATTGCTCAGAGAGTCCTTTTTATGTAGTTCTGTTCACCTGTATGTTTGCAGCAGAAGCTGTAGCTGTTGCCATTTAAGAATACAGTTTAAATAAGACTGCTTTTTACAGTGCTAAAGGAATCAGGAAGTGGAAGGAGCCCTTAGTGAACAAGCAGTTTGTTGGATCTACAAGTGCCAGATGAACTTGTGCAGGGAATACTCAGCAGCACCCCATTTATGTGCTTATAAGGAATAATTCTTAACATTTAGAGCAGGTGAGACACATCTCTCGTGATGGCAAGGAATTCTCAGGGCTATGTGGCAGTGCAGTTCTCTTTCCTTATGCCTACATTTGGTATGCATTGCTACTATGAGCCAGATTTGTTGCAAACAATTAAAATTACATAGCCTACAGGTCAAATGAGCACACAAAGAACAGAATTATGCTCATTAAAACAAAAACTAATCACTTTGTAATCAATAACAAATATTGTTTTAAGGGAGACCCATTTTTAACTGAAAAGGAGCAGTCAAGGGAAAAGAAAAATCTCAGTCATCTCTATTTCTGCAGTTACAGCAAAATGTAGCAGTGAGATTTTGTAAAACAGCCCTACATAGCATTTTTGGCACTGCCTAGGGCAAGAATTCCCAAATGGCTGTATATGTATCACTGATAGTATGTACAGACACCTCGAAGTGGGAAATGATACAGCACAGAACCAGGACCTGTTGTCATTGTCAGTGGTTAAAAAAAGTGTGGGAATTTCTGAACAAGGAATTTCTCTTAGTTTTCAACTCAAAACACTTGCATAACAATTTCTGGAGTGGGGGATAGGGATTCATTTAAGTCATTTCCTCTGCATGCATTCTGTGTCCTCTATTTTATGTTCTGTATAATCTTTCAAGACGTAACTGCTCCACAATTCGTAGATTTTACGAATTAAAGATAACGTCATTGGAAGTCTGCAGTTAATTTCTGTTGATATTGGTATTTTTTCAGGTATAATAATGTATAAATAATATTTACACATTGTACAGACCTAATGGTTGTATTTCTCATCCTTTCACTGGAGTGAGTCAGGGGAAACCTGGAAGCCATTCTCTCAATTCTGCTGAAAAATGGCACTTCAGCCATCTTCACTTCAGCCAAAAAAAAATGCACAGGCTTTGTCACTGCACAAGTGACTGTCCAGTTCAGTGGTACAAAACCAGTTAAGTGTGTGGTCACAGTCTTCCCCATCAGCCCTTTGTGTTTATGTCTTTAGCTTTAAAAGATCGTCGTCTCATTTTGGAGGATTTACTGCATTAAGATTTCATTTATTGATGCTACTTAAATGTAAATTAGTGCTTTATAGAGTGATTATTACAATTACTAAAATGATAGGATTTACAGGAAATAAGACATATGGAGATAGATTTGCAACTTTCTTCTTTCTTTCTCCCCCCCCCCCCACTGATATTATATCATTCCTAGCTTTGATCTATCAGAATTTCATATCATCTCTATCACATCATGTCTTAAGATTCCCATTTGCAGCACATTCTGTCTCTGTTCTACTTCTCCCTAACTGCCTTGACAGCCTGCATAGAGTCACTGGAGGGAGTGGTGTACTGATTTTTTGGCTTTGTGTTCCCTAATGTGGTTTCATGAACTTCAGAAGGAGGGCCAAGTTAACATTTGTAACACAAGCATTTAAATAGCTAACATTTAAAACACTTGCCTTTGTTTAATAGAAATCACCTTTTTATAAGACTGAACTATAAAGAGCTACAACATTGCTATATAATGCAGTGCACTCACATACAGAACCCCAGAGAAAACTGGTGACATCTGCTAACTATAAAAGCAAAGCTCAAGTGATTTTTCAGTGTTATCTGAAACCTGACACGGGTGGAGCTTCCATCAGGATTTTCTTAATTGTATTCATCATCTTTAAAATTTTCGTATGGGTCTTATAAAAACATTGCTATAGCTGTATAAGAAACCAGGAGATAAGTAGCTGTTGGTTACCTCAGTTGCTTTTTCTTTAATTACATTTTTATGTCAGGATTTTTCCAAGAGGTGTGAGGACCACACTCACCTGAACTCAGCAGCACCCACCTGAACAGTTTAACTCTGTTGATTTTCAGCATTTGGATGTTTGCAGCTAAGATTTTAGGGAAGTTGTCTTGACTGCTGGAGATGTGTAAATGTTGCTGTTCCATGACACTGGAGCTGGGAGTGTTGTGTTTTGTCATCTGACAGGGGCTTCTGTAATGGTTCCTTACCATCAAGAGAACCTGTATAATAAAAAGATTCATGACAATAATAAAACTGGGTTTTTATGCTGAGAATGTCCTTTTTTCACATGCAGTCAGGTGAGCTGTGTTACTCTTTGAGGATGTGGCAACTCAATACAGGACAACGAGGTTAGCTATTTGTGACGTTAATCTGGCAAAGCCATTGCTTGATATTTGCCAGCAGCCAACTCCAAAGTCAGCAAGATACCAAATGCAGAAGTGGCAGACACAAAGTCATGGTTAAACCTACTGTACATCCACAGTAATGGCTTTATCGCCTTCTTTATAGTTTTCTATAGAGGCTTGTTGGTTGCCTTTTTTATGCCATCCATCTTCTGATTGAATCTGGGACTATTTTGCAAAATGCTGAGCCTCTAGCTGCTGCCTGTTATAGTAGCAAACATCAGGGATTTTGGATGACAGCTTAATCACCTGATTCCTTTTTAAAACAGTTTGGCTGATTTATCCATCATGCATTTTAAGGTCTATTCCTTTTCAAGATGGTATTGTCAGTGTTAATATTATTAGTTCTGATTATACTGCACATAAACGGAAACTAAGGGGGATCTGATTCTGTAATTCTGGTCAGTTGCTTGCCGTATATTTATAGAGACAGATTTCGGTGTCGAGTGATCGGGCCATGGACCTCTGACTCAGGCTGCCTGTGCTCAGTGCATGCTTTCTTTCTCTTTGTGGAGCCCAGTAATGTGCTCAGATATTCTACAAAACAAATAACAAGGGAAAAACACTGCCACGCAGACCTTGCAGTCTGTTGTGGATGCAGCAGGAGGTGAGGCAGCTCATAAACTAGAGCAGGACATAAAGAGCAAGACAGAGTAAGAAGGGACCAGGGACTAGATAAATGATGCTGCATAGTTTTTCACGTGTTTTTTCCAGTGCTTTATTTTCATACCTTGCAATCTTTTGTAATTACACTCATAGCTGGACTGGATACTTTTAAGTGGCACGCCAGAACTGGGGGAGAGTCAGGAAGGGAAAATAGGGTAGGGAAAGGAGAGGATAAGAGGGTGTTATCAGGAAGAGCAAAAAACATTGGCAAAAAAAATGTGTATGGGGAAGAGAATCACAGAGGAAAGAATACCGCAGTTTTCAAATGATGGGTATTCTGTTTCTTAGATTGTTTTTGCTATCTATCTGTGATCTTAATTGAACCACTTGCAAAAAGAATCTTTAAAAAATTTGAGTGAGAGAGTGAGAAAGCATTACTCCTAAAGCTGTGGAATAAGCCCAAAATCCTGTCCTCCAGCCCAGACACAATTGGACATTGCATTGATATGGGGGAAATCCCTCAACGGACAAGACTATAAATGAAACTACTGTTGACAAGGGAAGGAGGCATAGCTATATGTAACAGAAATATTTTCATTTGAGAGCTGCTTTCTGTTTTTTCTTTTTTCTTTTTTTTTTTTTTTTTTTTTTCTTGTCTAGTCGGTGGAGACTGCTACGGCTCTTCCTGTTTGAGACAGCGCATGGGTGGTTTCCCCAAGGCTTTTAATGTTAGATTAATGCTCTGGAGACAGTGTGGTGATAAATGGGTTCCTACAGTTATATCTACATCCTGTTCTCCCTTCCCCCTCCTGCATGTGCCTGTACATATAGTCAGGCTGCAGTGCTTGCCTTCCTATCAAGCAACAGCTCAGAGCAGCTTCACCCAGCATCTCTTTCTTTAAAATAGGTCTGCAAAAAATCTTCAATTTAGGATGCTGTCAACTTCATTACTGGCTATTTCTAGGACAACGACAAAAATGAAATAGAGAAAAAATTATGATTAAAAGAAGGATTCGTGAATTGGCTTGTCATCTGCTGCGTGACACATTCCAGTTAATTACGTTTGCGATTACTGTTCACTTTCAGAAAATAGGTTTATGGGAGTGGCCTTTTTTGTTGTTGTTTCATGTTTTAATGGCAATGCTCTGCATGTCATATTACACTCAGCAATAAATGTGGTGAGCAGAGCTTTTGAAATCTCTTCCCTTCTGTGAGAGAATGGCTCCCCTGCGTGAGCTGCATCTCTGCTTTGGTTTTATACAACTTGTGTGTAGGCTTCAGAAAACACTGATACTAAAATGTTGAAAGGAAAGTGAAGATTTGAGTCATTTTTACAATTAGTGGGACTTGCTCTTGGTGTGATTCGTATTTTTTTCCTTTTTTTTTTTCTTTTTAATTAGTAGATTTCTTTGGTGATGCCTCCCAGTGCGCATTTCCCCTGCTGTATGACTTCCCTGGGGTGGGATGTGCCTGGGGAGGGGGGGGGCTGCAGCAGCCGAGCGGCCCTCAGGATGGCTCCCTTAAACCTTCTGAGTTCCCTGTAACCAGCTTGCCTTCCTCCGTTCACCCTCCAGGCGTCTTGCAGGTCTTGCAGCCGGCTTATTTTTAGACTGCGAAGGTGCAGGTCACTGATGCGTTTCGCTTTCACGTCATGGCTTCCTCTGCCTGCTTTCAGGTTTCTCCCACTCGGCCTTCACGTTCGGTATCGAGAGCCACATCAGCCAGTCCAACATCAATGGAACACTAGTGCCACCTGCCGCACTCATCTCCATCCTCCAGAAGGGGCTCCAGTATGTGGAGGCTGAGATCAGCATCAACGAAGTAAGTCCCCCCCCCCCCCACCTCCGCCACCGCCAGAGCTCCCCAGCTCATGCAGCATCACTTTGGGGGCCAACCTTAACAGCCCAAATAATCCTGAGTTTCTCCTGACGTGGTTCCATTTTGTTCCTCTTTCCTGTATTGCCCCACCCCCAACAGAGTGCTGAAAAGCTCTGGAGATATATATATACATAGAGAGAGTGAGAGAGAGAGAGAAAGAGAGAGAGAGATTACAGTCTTCAGCCATGGGTTTGAGGGTTCACTTCAATGAATTTTATTGAACTCCGACTAACAAAGTCAACAAATCACAAGTGCACAGATTCTTGCAGCAAACAAGAAAATATATGTATGTGTGTTTACAGTCTTGTGTTTTCAAGGTCACAGCAGGATTTGACAGGAAAGACCTGTAGTGTGGGTTAAAACTTCAGCCTTTGTCTCTCTTAGAAGCCAGTACTGCATGCAAGCCATGATAAGCCTGATCAAAAGTCCGTAGAAGTCACTGGAGGGATTCTTTTTGATTTCAGTGGCTTTGGCTCCAACCATATAAAGCCCAAGCATTGTCCCATCATGTACATGGTGAAGGAACTGTGGATAAATTTTAATCCTGGCTGGGCCACTGTTGTCTATGTGGATTGTGTAAGCAGCCAGCAAAGTGCCTCTGCTCTCATATTGCACTGCTTGGAGAAACGAAGGGAGTATGTAGGAAAAAAAAATAGTATTTTTGCCCTGCTGACCTTAAAAGCATGATGCTTCAGGGGGGAATGAAGCATGACAGATAAGCAAGTGCTGCATCGCAAAAATTTGCTATAGATGTTCGTAATTGTCAGAGATCTGCAATAATTAATAATACATAAAAACCTTTTGCTTTTTCCTCTATAGCTAAATGTAGTATGTGAAGAAGCATGGGTGAGAAAAAAAAGGAATATAAAAAAGAGAAATGATTGCATTTGTAATGTGTGATTTGGAAACTCATTTGGTTTTATCAGTAGCATTCTGTATAGTTTTCTTTTTAAGACCTGATACCATGTTTAAGGGTTGTGTATATGTTATTTTTTAATTGAAGCAATGACATTTGACATTCATGCCTAGCTGCGCTTTGATGCAGTTGTAATAACAAACCACTGTTAGGAATCTGTCTCAATTTGCTGCTACTTAACATTTTGCCCTATACTTGAAATTGGATCTACACAGTTGGACACTTCCATCCATGAACAGCAAGTTCAGGTTGTATGAAAGCCGTATGGATCTATTGCTATGAATCTCACTTGGGGATTCAGAATTGACCTCAGTTCGGACAATGATCTAGAAATATGTGTGTTGGTGCCATTAAGGTTTATGATGTTCTCATAGTGGTTTGATTCTGTTCAAATACATACTTCTTAAGTATGTTACAGCAAAAGAAGTCAATCATTTTGAAGTCTAGTCCCCAATAGTAGCTACATACAGGCTTCTGTATGTGCATGTCACATACAGTGTAATCAGTGAGTCTCCAAGCTCATGTTTATGAAGTGGCGGTATTATTTATGAATCATGGAAAGACAGCCATGGAAGTGGTCTAGAGAGCAATTTTACAGTTAAAAATTTTAAATGCCAAAAATCCATTGGCAACCATTCTTTTCATTGCATAACAAGGACTTGAGCCAGTATTCAAATAAATGTGTGTAAAGACACTTACATTAAAAAATGTTGAGGGGAAACAATGTCTATATTTGTCTTTTCTAATGACTCTTCCCTCCTTTATCTTCTTCATGAGGAAACAAGTATGTATTATCTTAATATTGTCATTGTAAGGGATAATTAAATGAACAGTCCAACAGAAGCATACTAGTCAGCCAAATTACTGTTTTTTCGTATTAGTTATTTTTATCCATTAAAAATGATACTGTTTCCCAGCTGCTTCATCTGTCCACATTCTAACTCGTATTCTTAAAACCCCAAACTTTCACTGCTGGGTCTTGTTTACTTCAAATAATTAAATAGAGTTTGAAAGAGATCATTAAAATGGCACTTTGTTGAGACTACAAAACATTTATGCCATATTTAAGATAATGGGAAGGTTCAAGTGAGGCTAAGTTAAGTAGATACAGCCGTTTTTGGCCTGAGTCTGTATTAAGTCGTTAAAAGTAGCCCTTAAAGGTTAATTTAGTTGATTCTTAACCCTGAAGCCTAATTAATGAAAATCTAAATGTAAGTCCTAACTATTTGTCCATGAAACTGAAAAACAAAAATAAAAAAGGAGAAAATAATAGTATAGCAGTCCTGTAAAATCAGCTACAACTGGTGGTGCAAGACTGGTGAGTGCAGTACTACAAACTGCTGAATTTGTGCATATGTCTTGTTTTGTCTGAGGTTCATCATTTGTCTGCCACTTCCATTCAAATGTCACTGCTAATGCAGCAAGAAAAACAATTCAGCCAAAGTCTGTTTCTCAGTTTTAGCCATGACTCATTATTTCAAAATGTAAAATAAAGAGAAACTTTGTCATCATTCAGACAATTTGATTTTCATAGCATATTTTTTGCATGTGTAAATAGCTTCTATACCTGACTTACAAAAAATTGCAATAAATTACCTGTTCACAGAACAGATTTCTAAGTTGAATATGAACACCATCATAGTGGATGTGAGAGAGAGATGGACCATAGAAGTGTGGCACTGTAAGTTAAGTCAAGGTGCAGTATCTTCGCACAAACTAGTTCAGTCAGTGTCTCTTTAGGGTGACCTCTTTGCATTCCTTGTCCATAGTGAAGATCTTGAACCTACAATTTTACTGCTGCTCATTTTCCCTGCAGGATGGTACAGTATTTGATGGCAGGCCAATAGAATCACTGTCTCTGATAGACGCGGTGATGCCTGATGTTGTACAGACCCGGCAGCAAGCATTCAGAGAGAAACTAGCTCAGCAACAAGCCAGTGCAGCAGCAGCGGCAGCAGCAACGGCAGCAACAGCGGGAGCAACGACAACTGCTGTTTCCCAGCAGAACACACCAAAGAACGGAGAAGCCACTGTGAATGGAGAGGAGAATGGGGCACATGCAATAAGTAAGCCAACATGTGCAGCTGCTTTCTGTTACTGGGGTAGATTTGGGTTTGAATAATACTCTTGTAGTTGGTTGCCATCCATAACGTGACAAGACTCAGGGGAATTATTCCAGGAGGAGGTGTATTTTTGGAAGGCTGCTGAGTGAACATCGTATTTCCTGTCAGCGTGCTCTGTTTTACTGGTGCCTTCTCAGAATCCAGAAACTTCAGCTATCTTCAAAACTGCAAGTTGAAGCTGGTGTCATGAAGTGGAGCTGCATGCTGTTACCTTTAGCAGGCTACCCGAGCTTCATCAATATTATCAGCTTTATAAGTGCTTTTAGGCAATTGATAAACAGTTTTTAGACAGTTGATAAAAATTAGGACAAACTGTAGCTACAGTTGATCATTTTGGCCAGACTGATAATTAAAATAATATAAACTGGGAAGGAGATAGGCTAAGAGGTTGGGATTTACAAGCCATATATGTATTGGTAAATGAAACATCACCAGAGCATAGTTTTGAACACTATTCTGTGATAGCCCTGGCCTTATTACCATGGTCCTTGACACATTTTGGCCTGTACAGGCTAGCCATCTTAGTACAGTATGGTCAAGTACAAAATAGAGGATAGCATGGGCCAGGAACTATTCCCAGAAAACAGTTTGGATACAGCCAATGTTGTATTGAAGGCATAGAGGACAGTATTCCTAATCTATTTTATTTAAGAGTACCTGCTTAGTCATACGGGCCACTGCAAATATCTAAATAAATGTTAGCTTCCCTAGACTTCCTTAGTCTATGTGAAAAATCAGAGTCTTCAAGAGCTCTGAATTCACCTTTGTTTATTGATGACACAGGGAGACTAAGCTAGACATAGTTAGACATATAAAACAAGAACTGCACATACCAGCATGTGTAACTAAATCTTGATGGCTGTGTTGACATTGTGGGGCAGATATGATTAATGGGTCTGGTTTCTGAGTGCAAACCATGCTAGGGCACTGGCTGCCCTCTGAAATAAGAACTTAATCCCTAATTTCCCTCAAAAAAAATGCAGCAGAACGTGCTTGGCAGGTTTTGTGGGAAGCTCCAGTAGCTCCTTGGCTTAGACAAACAGGAGGTCAGGGCTGTAGTCATGCAATGGAGTGTATTTGTTCTGCAGTGTAGATACCTTTATCAGTCTCCATCTTCTCTTTTATCTGAACAGATTCCACTATGAGCCAGTCAAAAAAATGTTCACAAACTAGGTTTTTCTTTGGAGAACTCCAATTCAACAGGATAGTTTTCCCCAATAAAACTGCAGTGATTTAAATTATACTTTTCCTTTGAGAAAACAATTGTAAAGAAGTTCTGAAAATTTCCAAAATAATATCTCTTTCTAGACTAAAGAGTTATTGTTTTACTTCAGAATGATCCTTTGCTTTGAAATTGAACTTATTTCATATATAAAGTGGTAAAAAAAGATATGAAAATACTTGTAAATGTATCAAACTGTGACATTTTGTTTGTTGACCCTTTCCTTCAGCTCATTTGTGAATTTGGGGAACTTCTTCCTATCTCAGAACAAAAAATAAATTCTGAAGGTAGAAAACTGATTAGCAGATCATCACTAGCACAGATCCTGTCAGATTTGCTTCTTCTTGATCTGAAAAAACTCACATGCTATTGTATTTAAAAAAAGGAAAGCCTTGCAGATCACTTCAGATGTATCTTCACGTTCTACACCGTGATCTCTCAGATTTGCCATTTGCATCTTTGAAAAAAAGTAATTCTCACAATAATTTTTAATAGAACTATTTTCATGAACAGTTACAGACCTTTCTTGGAATATTTATGAAGAAGTCCTGTATGACTTAATATATCATCCAGGAGCTTTGCCTGGAGTAGGATGTCAGTAACTGACGTTGTGTTGTCCTGTAAAATTTCACCGAGGTAGGATTCATGTCAACAAATGAGGTGTTCCGCCAGACAGCAAATTTCTATTCCACCATACAGCAAATTTCAAAGCATAACTATGGATACGCAACCTGCCAGGCAGACAGGTTAACAGAGCAGTGGAAATGGAAAGACAGAGGTCATTGGGGAGTAGCTGGCCAGCTGGCACATGCTGTTGACAGCTGCTGTTGTACCAGTTACTCATCATGGGCAAAGAGGTGAGGTCTGCAGTTTAAGGAGAAACAGGCTTTGGAGAGAAGCTGCTGAGAAATACAAGGGCAGTGGCTCTCTGTTGTGTGTGTCACCTTGGGAGAACTGTAGCCTTTCTGTCTGGGTTATTCAGGGTATATCAGCAAGGTGGTGGAGCACAGCTGAAGGCTGAGGAATATACATGGAAGATGCACACAAAACTGCAAAACTGGCATTTTCACTCTTGAACAGATCTGTTTAAACAATGAACTGCAAGAGATCTGCTTCAGTAATTGTCAGCAACCACTAGAAATAAAGACTCTTAACAAATCTAGTGGATAATATATTGCATGGGTCTGATTAGCTTTCTTACACTCTTATTTCTCCTTTTTATGGTAAAGGTATAAAAATATGTTAGTTCAATAATAAGTCATACCCTTTCCTTTCATAGGGTTCAGAAAGTCTGTTTAGTCTAGGATAGAATAAGACAAAGGGTCTTGCAAAAGTTTAGGTTAGGACAGAAGGCATAGGATAGGATAGGATAAAAGCTTAGGATAGCACATAGGATGGGTAAGGTGAAAGCTGGGAGACCTACTGGGGTAAAGGGCTGCTGATATGAAAGATGTGAGAAGATTCCCAAACCATCATTTCCACTACTGTCAGGTCCCACAGAACTGATTTTAAATGGTGTCTTAGTCTTTAATCATAATCTGGAAATCACCAATATATCAACCTGTCAAAAAAAAGGAGGGGGGGGCAAGAAAAAGAAAAAACAGAGAAGGAGATGTCTTTTCTTTGGGAAGTTATCTAGTTTACATTTATTCTCATATGGAGTTCTCCTGGACACTGTAACTCTTCAAAAAAAATTGTTAATGTATTTAATATAATAAGATAGAAAATATTTTTATATGTACTGTACATAATATAATTAGTATACTATGATAGGAAGGGTGATTTGATCTAAGAAAGGGAAAAAGAAAAAAAAATCTAACCATAGTAACCATTTGAGGCACAGATTTAAAAAAATAAAAATAAAATTGCTACCTTCTTTTGCTGTTTCATGGTAATGTTTTCAGCTTTAAGTCAGCTTAAAAAATAATAATAAAAAAATCAGTATGTGGAAATGGAGCCAAACTTTGGATTGGTTTCCAACTCAAATTTAGTGTCATTTGTTTCATTATTTTTGCAAAGATTGGCTTGGGTTTAAGGAAAAAAATGTCAACAAAAGAAACCTGAGCCCTGTTCTTTTATTAAAATTGTGGCCATAAAGAACAGCTTCAATGAATGGCCTGTCAAAGATTTAATTTAAAAAAAAACACATTTCCTGAGAAAACTCAGGTTTAGATCTTAAAATAACTTTTTTTTTTAATCTGGTGGAAAAATAAAGAAACGGTTGAAATCACTCACTGATGTTTTAAAATTGTATTTTTTAAAAAAAAATCATAAAAGTTTGGAGGATCGTAACTTTTAATTTCCAGTAGGTTTAGGTTTTTAATATGTTCGAGGGAAAAAATTACAAGAACATGATGTATTTTTAACCAGAAGGTTCCTGGCCTTTAGAAAATGATTTGTATTAACATTTCAGCACAGTCCTCCAATGTGTGACCTGTTCACTGTATTTTTCACCTATGAAAATCTGTTGCATTTGGTAGAACTGTCTCGTCTTTTTCGAGGATCCTGTGTGCAAGAATTTTCTAATCCTAAGATACTAAAAAAAAAAAAAGAGAGAGAGAGAGAGTCTATTCCTAATGATTACTGTGTCTGGTTAATGATTACTGTATCTGGAGATTTCTAGTTCCCTTTACATCTATAGTATCCGTAGCCATAGGAAAGCAGAATTTTCAGATAAGAAAGGGCTCAAACTAGCTCACACTGTACAAGGAGCTCAGCCCTCATTACTAGGGTATCATCTTGTACTCTAGGGTTCTGCAATTTTTTGTTGTTTAAGTAGCCAAGTCTTTTTTATATTACTAGTTTCTATCTGAATTTGCAAAGAGCCTGAAGCAGTATTGCAAAAGTAGGAACTGTCCCATTTGTTCAATGGGGCATTTTAAATCACGTGCTTAGCAGTAGCAGTCTAAATATGAATGTTACAGACTATTTAATTACTGATAAAAACAAGAAAATACACATAATATGAAAATTTGCAAACATTTTTGGGAAGACTCGACATTTATCTCCCCCTCTTATTCTGCACAATTGAAGATTGTCAAAAGGAGTAGTAGAAAATAATAATAGAAAATAATTCTGGAGGTGTTCGGCCACTCCCAAAAGAAAATCAGTCTTGCATACACCAGTGCAGGTATCAGCTGATCAAGGTTTCTTTTTCATAGCAAGACCATCTTTCTTTTCAGCAATTAATAACATTGCAAGTGTGTATTTAGGTTCTTCCATCTGGCCATGTACAAAGGAAAAAATTCTAAGAATCGGATGGCTTTGCCCTGATAGCACCTCATAACTCTGGGACCTGGGAGTAATGCTGTTTCCAAGCCTTCATTTGATTTTACTCAAGAGTGAAAAGCAGCTCTGCCTTTAGAGCCAGGCAGGTGACACTAGGATCATATCTGGTAAGAGCAGCTCTCATTTAAATTTTTCAAATTAAAGTACTTGAAAGATGTTACCTCTTGACTTGCCCCCAGTTTCCAACTCATACTGTGAATAGGACACAGAGGAACGCATAATCATTACCATGCTGCTGGTTTTCTCATCAAAGTATGCTTTAAAACAGGTGATTTTCTACTGTGGTTAGAAACAGAAGGTCGTGGGTTCTGGGCTCCTATCTTCTGGTTGGTTTTGATAGTGCATTACCCTGATTACCCAGAATATCATATCAGAGTTTCCAGTTGCTAATGTCAGGCTAGATCTCGAGCATTATTATATCCTGACAGTATTAATTTTAGTAGTTACACACATGAGGAGTTATCAAGGGCAATGATTTACGTATGAACTTAGCAGAGGTGTAGGTTTTACAAACAGACATTTGTAATATGTTAATTTTTATATGACGAGTCCATAGATAGTAAGTATAGTTAAAAATACAAGTATTTTGAATGAGGAATGTGAACTATGAAACTACTGTTATCTGTTTCCTAATTTTAATACTCAAAGCAATGCCATGTAACTCACTGAATTACATGTGAGTCTTCAGCATAGCTAGGGCACAGACTGCACACCCCATAATTAATAAGGTACCCAACAAAATATGCTATTGGAAGCGCTGTTTATGCAACTCGGTAAAAATTAGACTGAGCAGATCAAAGTAGTTGAAAGCATGGGCAAGGGTAGAAATCTGGAGATCTTCCTTCCGATGGCAATTGTATACTATCACAGTCTGCTTTGCCAGGCAATGGGCAATAGCTCAGCAGGGCATGATATTGGGACAGATGGCTGATTTTAAATACCATAAACTTGTGGCAATAAAGAAACATAATTATTTCACTTGTGAACCTATGGATCTCCATATGTGATTAAAGAATGACTAACTAAAAGATTTAACCCAGGATAAGGACTTGGACTTTGATCAATCAGAGCAGATCAGCTGGCCAAGAAATTGATTAAATAACCTGAGGCTGCCTCTCTTGACAGCCTGCCACGTACCTGCTCTTGGATGTGCTTTTTGTGAAATGGGCTACACTTCTGTATGTAACATCTGTTATCTGTTGTTTCAGTTTGTTACCTGTCCTTGATTGGTGTCTTGTTCACAGAGGATAATAATCTTGTGTTGCTGCCAGGAAGTGTAGTTTGAGCTGAAAATGATGAAGATTTATACTGAAGCGATGAAAATCTGGAGTGAAAACATTGTTCGTGGTGCAAATTGGAACGAATTGCTGCCACTAAGAAATTCATCATTTTAAATTTGCTTTATTTTTTCCTTAAGGAAATGCAAGAGCTTTGTAAAAAACAAAGTTCCTTAGACTGCAAAAAACCCACCAAAATTGCAGCATGCAGGTTAAGTATATCTATGCATCATTGGTTCCTTTGCATAAATCATGAAACCCTAAAGTAAGGTGATCACACTCTGTTTTCCTGTAGTGCTCAGGGAATGAGGCCCTTATTTGGTATATCCATCATCTGTCAGTAACCCCACATATTTCTTTCTGGACACCCTTCAAGAAACTGGATGTGCTGTATGTTACTTTCCTAAAAGAACAACATAGAGCTTTCTCAAGTGCAGTAATATGCTATTTTAATAAATCCTTAAGTCATTTTTTTATAAATTCAGCTTCAAAAAATATACTGAAGTAAATGCTAACCATTTTTTTCTAGAAAAACTACATGCATTTATACAGAATATTTTGGAAAGTTCTACATTTTGAAGAACTATCATAACTTTGAATTACCCTAAGGAAGAAAATAGAATAATGTGGTCAGTGACACAATACAGTACGTTATTTGTAATGTGTTCATTGCATTAAGCTTTAGCCTGTGGGTAGCCAGCTATTTTTAAAGCAGATCTAACATCATCTTGCAGACTACTTATATTCGGCTATGTCTCCTTACAGATAATCATTCAAAGCCAATGGAAATTGACGGGGATGTTGAAATTCCTCCTAACAAAGCAACAGTCCTTCGGGGCCATGAATCAGAGGTGTTCATCTGTGCCTGGAACCCTGTCAGTGACCTGCTGGCATCTGGGTAAGAGCATGACTGAAACTAGCTACTGCAATTGGAGCTTATTTAGAGACGCAAGAACGTGAGAGCATGCGCTAGAGATTAACAAGACTTCTCTCTACTGTTTTTCCAGGCTGCAACTGTTTTTTTTCAGCAGTACCCTAGCTGTGTAGGAGCTTAGTAACAGTAAGGTGACACAGAATATCAAGCACTTCCACATTAAAGATGTGCTAGGATAGAGCACCTAGAATGCTCTCTATAGTCCTGAGTACACACGGAGTATTTTGAATATTTTTAAAAAAATAATGGAAAATTCTTAAAATATTGAATGATCGTGTGATCCGCTCTGATTCTTCTTACTTAATGGTGTACACTTGGGTCTCAGAAAGTCTTTGTCATCCAAGCTTTCTTTGAAGAAGTATCAAAACTTTAAAACAGAATTATCTTTGGCTTATGTCTGCATTAACATGGCGCAGCACAATAGGAACAGGTCTATAGAGCAAAACACTTGTGTGAGGACATTATGTCCCAGTGGTTCTATTGGGGAGGGGTACTTCAAGCTAGACATAATTTTGTCGTAAAAACTGAATGTTCAAGAGTGGTTTGAGGGCATATTTTGATTTAATTTCATTGAAAAGGAGTCCCTCCAGTTTGTGCTCCCCAGGATTGCTATGCATTCAGAACCAAAATGTGGTAAGCGGGATAACAAGGAAATGCATTTACAAAGCATATTCCTGATCCAAACTAAAATGCTAATAATATACATACCTGTAAGAGCTACATTGAGACACTGTCAAAAACTGCATTTGTCCATGCTTAGAATTAAACATTAAAATGAAGGCTCAGATGAAGAAGTCTAACTGGGAACCTGAAGGAAAGCTGATAAAAGAGAGAGAAGAGGGATGAGTCTTCATGATGTACAGCTATTCAACATATTTCTGAAAGGAAGAAATGTCCTTATTCTGTTCCCAAATTTTTGCAAGATCATCAGTATAGTCTTCTTCTAAGGTTGACTGAATATATGAAAATGAGGGGTTAGAGTGCAAATGTAAAAGAATAAATAGGAAAAATAAAAGTCATTGGCAGAAATAAATACAAGTTGTAGAAACAGCACAAGATCTGTAAGAAAGGGAAGACAACAGTCTGTTGAAGAAAAGAGTAATTTCTGATAACAAAATAGATTTTAGAAGACAGAATTCTTTTAAATGTCCTTTTTATTCTGAAAAGTCCAAAGCTAATAGTACTTTTAGTATCTGTAACACAAGGTATATTCATATATTCATTTTAAATGGATATAGTGGCAGAAATTGCAAAAATGCGTGTAGATTTTTTGGATGAAATACTTTGGTTGTCAGCTCTTTTTTTCCATAGGCTTAATGGCCTTTTGATTTGTGACAGAGTCTGTGGTTGATACCATGATTCAGACAAGCAGTAGTAATAACAGACACACTCTTCTGCCTTGCATTTACTATGCTTTCTGCTAACCATATTCCTCTACCCACTCAGCCTTGTAGTGTCTCAGGCAGTATTTCTACACAGTATTACTTATCCCTAGCAAAGGTCAACCCAAATTACTATTATTAGGAACATAAGAAGGGACCTCTTGGTCATGAAGGAGGCAAGAGTGAAAGAGTTCTTTCATACAGATAGTTCTCTTCCAAGGACATAATTGAGAGAGCTATAGAATGAGATTTATTTAATGTATAAATGAAAAATATTTTAAGACTGACATGCCTGAAAAAACTATGGCATATAATATTCCTTAATCTTCCTGGTCCAAACCTGAGCAAATGTTTCAAGGGAAAAGAAAAAAGTGTCAAACGAAGGCAAAGATTCTGTGATATTAATGAAATGTTACTACATACATAATGATTTGTAAATCAACAACAAGTTATCCTGAACTAACTTGATCCTGTATTACTCATTTGACGTTTCAGTATATGCCTAAATACGGTGATTAACCATAGGTAATCATGACATAATATTGAAACCCCCACAGATTAAGGTGTGAGAATTTAATTAATCATAGTAAATTGTTTTCATGGTTGGTTCTTACTAAAGATGAAAATTTAGAGAAAATTTCATAAAAATGTGGAATAACTTTCCAGATGTGGAGACAAATTTACAGAGAAGATTCAATGGCTCTCTTCAGAGCTGTTATCTTAACCTCTTCATTTAGGATCATTCAAATCTGGACTGAATATGTTGATCTGATAGAGTTTCTTTAGCCCTCAGCCTCCACTGTTATCCTAAATAGTGCATTTTTAATGGTAAATTTACCCATTATGGTATTTATTTGAATTTTGTGAAAGATAGTCTTCAGGTGATAGGTCAGCCCAACCACATTATTTAAGGAAAATCCATGGGGAGAAAGGATACCATACGGAATTATCCTTTAGGCACACGTGGTGATGCCTGAGATGAAGTAAAGAATGCTGCTTTATTCTGGAGAGCATCTACGTAGCTGATCTTAGACATCTACTCAAGTGCTCTGTCCCTCTGCAGGGGACATCTCTCAACTCATTCTATAGGGAATTAAGACCTCATCAGTTAGCTTTTGCATCGATAGGTATCTCTGGGTATCTGATTCACCTCTTTGCCAGTACTTGCCATTCCTATCCTGGTTCCTGAGGCACTGTAGCTTGCAGTCCTAGCATGCATAGTTTAAACCATGCAGAATCTGATAAACCAGAGTATGTACTGCAGCGACTAAGGAGTCAGGTACAGTTTAATTCTGCTGCAGGGCACTAAACACCAGTAGTTGGATGGGGCAAAGAGCACAGGACATTGATATTTTTAACAGCTTCAGCTAAACCTGGAGGATGACAATCAAAACCATTAGTCAGATGTCATACCTTGCATTTGCCTTTACCCTTAAATTACAGATTTTTATTAATAAGTTTTGCTACTGATTTTGGAAGCACATAAATACACACATGGCTGGAAAGTACGTTCAGGTTCTATTTCTCATGCAGACTGATGGCAATGCAATGAAAATAAAAATTGTTTAAGTTCATGCACCTCCTGATCGGATTTTAGCCTGCTCACAAGAAACAAAGCATGCGAATTCAGTTAGCCTTCAGATAATGCAGCAATGATTGCCATATAAAGCCTACATGATTGAAATGGCATCGAATGCACAGAAAAAAAAAATAAGCCAAAGAAAGAGAACCGATTGTTTCTTTATGCTATTGCACAAAAAAAAGTGTTTGATATGTCTTGCATAATTATGGTAAGAGTTATCATATATGGGTAAAGTATGTATTACAGCATCAACTAAATGAGGGGAAAAAATCCCTGAGCTCTTCAGTATGCTACAGTTCTGTTTGTCCTGTACAAATTGATGAATGCTTCCAAAATGAAAACTACAGTTAATTTGATGTGCCAGTCCTGAACTGTTATATTCTATAGTAGCCATATTGTCCTGCCCAGCCCTTAATTTTCTTGTACTTTCCCATCTGCCTGACTGTACTTTTCTGCTGCCCTTTAAAAATACATTTTTTGATAAGTGAAAGAAGAGATTTCCTCTGACTATATACCGCTTAGTACAGTGGACCTCAGTATATTACAAAGTATTTTCTTCAAGCTGTAGGTTATACAACTAATAAATTTCTCTAACAGTTAACATTTTAGAAAGCATTCTGATGTAATCTTCAAAGCACTGGAAGAGTAACACAGGTATAAGATCTAATCCAAAACAAATTGTGTATGAGGATTTGTTTGCAGAATAAAGTATCTGAAACTAGAGCATGAGTTTCCAAATGTAGTGGTATCCCACTGAGAAAGGGAGTTTGATTTTTGATGTTCCATCCACTCATTCACAGACTTTCAAGATAGGAAGGCTAGCACAGCAACGTGTGCTGTCTGGACTTTATAAAGGGCTGTTAAAAAAATGGAGACAGGCACCTCTCTGATAAAATAGCCAGAAAATAATACATACAGTCAGCTACTCTTTCCTGTTCCACCACACCTTAAAGAGGAGAATGGGAGAGACCAGAGATATCAGTAAAGCCTATCAAAGGCTTAAGCGTCACCAGATGCTTATGAGAAGGATGCTTAGATATTGTGAAGGGAAGTATTATAATAATACAGCAAAATGCATACATACAGACATGTAAGGGGATTAATTATCTATTATGAAACAAATCAACATTCTAAAGCAAATAAATGCTTAAAAGATTTTGGACATGTAAAATGAAATGTAAATAGTTGGCCAAATCTCAAGCCATCCTCAGCCATATTTCAGATTCTGCCCTTCTCTGCAAAGACTGCTTTCTTCCGTGAAATATCTTTCAGTATCTGCTTTAATTTTATGACACATATAAGTTATTTCAGATGCTTATGTTCCATGGATAGTGCAGAAACCCATTACAGCTACCTCCACATTAGTAAACTAAACACGCCTGGGAATATTCTTAGGCATTGAGGCCAGCTGACAGAGAATGACCTGTATCTATGCTAGCAAACTGCCTTGGCTGCAGGCAGGGTAGCTGCCTACAACCTGCATATTTGGAGTTGTCTCTGAACCATTCTACCCACCAAGCTATGCCCAGGAATTATTCAGGGAGAGTGTCTGCACCTGGAATGCGCCAATAGGCCTTAATGGCCCTGACAGACATTGCGAGTTCAAGCAGACCAAATTCTGGCCTAGGGATAATCAATCAGTTTGCTAACATAGGTAGTCCTGGTCTAGTAACCAAGTATGCTTATGAGCATGCTTGAATTTCTTAGCGTTGAAACAGACTGTGAATGTCAACGTTGCGGCAGCTTGAACTCTGGAAGCTTTTCTAGTTAAAATTAGGATGCGTCTGTGTACACATCCAGCTGCTACTTTCAGGAACATGCTCTGTTCTGTTACATCCAGCAAGGTCCTTTAAGCAACCCTCATAGCCCCAAAGCAGGTGGCTTGGCATCATTCCCAAAACCCAGCGGTAGATTTCTTTGCTCATCTTTGCTGATCTGCACCAGCCTCTTTCACAGGAGGGGACTCTGTCTCTTCCAGAGCATCATGTGCCCCTTAGTGCTCCTTAGTTAATGAAGTAATCAGCTATAGAAGCCATTTTTCACAAAGTTTTAGGATTGTGGCTGTGTTTCTCAGAAGCAAGAAAAGATGTTTCTAGATCGTCTTCTGATATCACCTCTATGATGTATATAATGCTTTGAATTACCATATTCCTCATACCAGTTGTACAGGAGCTGTTTTGACTTACCCAGCCGTACCTGCTATTGCAGATTTCAGACTCCTCAAACAGTCCTAATTCTTTTAACTACAAGGGTTGATTTATTAGCAAGTGACTTTATTGAAGCCTATTTCTTCACTGCATCAAATCCTTAATGCAAAATGTTTAACCATTAGGTGAGGTTTGCTTGAACAAGCAATACTGTAGAATCAGTAGCAACAGAGAGCCTTCTGCTAAAGCTTAGGCACTAAAATCTTCCTCTGGATACCTCCAAGATACTTCCCTCTACTGACTCCCTAGGATATGTAAGCACTTATTTTGAGAGACCTGCTTCATTAGCAAAAAATTAGATTCATAAATTTGGAGGAGGGGTTCCTTCCCTTTATGCCTTTAATAATCTCTTTTAAAATAAAATAATAACTAATCTAACCTATTTAAGCCAGAAGTGCTAAGTATACATTTTAGCAATATTGCATAACAGTGTAACAGTAAATACAATACTTGGAACTGGATATTAGAAATAACAAGGTGCAAGAGTCATCTTGCAAGTATCTTTACACAACTGCAGCTATTTTAATCTCTGTGCTGACAGTTATGGAATGGGGATTTTATATGTCACAAATAAAGCTCTGCAAGCATTTGTCCACCTGGATTCATGGGGGCTGAAGAGCATGAAATAAAATTCTTTCAGAACTAAGCCTTCCAAAAATTTGGCAATATTCTACCCTAGTGCAGAACAGTACTCTATTACTCAAATGTTCATGACTTGCATGTTGGAATGAGCTGTTTTATCATGCAGATAGAAATGCTTCTGCGGGCTAAGAAGATTAAATATCTTTCTGAATTGTGTTTGAACTACAGTCTTCTAATAAGGCAGGATTCACTGAATCATTCAGCAGAAATCAGAATACTTTCCAGAGTAGAGAACATTCTTTTTTTTTTCCCAGCAACAAAAGGGAAGACTCCCAAATACCCCTGCCACACACTGATACCTTGTGTAGCCTAAGGAGGAAGAAAATGGAAAAACAAAATTAAAACACTGGAAAGTAAGATTGTCCAAGCACAGCCAGAATATTGAAAAACAAAACAGAACCCTTTTAGAAGTAGCAAAAACAAAATTGTGCTTGATAGCCAAGAGCTGAGTGTTTTATTCAAAGGGTCCAGTAACAAACTGCATTATTACAATGAGGGCAGGCCTGGCTTAGAACCTGCTATAGCAGAGAAGCCAGCACTGAAGGAATTTCCTAGATCGTTAGCATGTTAACCCATAACCCAAGCCTATAAAAGGCTTATATGTTCCCACTATTGTAAATTATCACAAATAAAAATATTCCTTAACTTCTAGGCCTCATGATTAATTTCATTAATTTAGAAATCAGCAATAAAGAGTTACATTACAATTACAGCTTTGTATGATGACAAAAATTATCCTGACTTAAATTATTTTATTCACTAGTGTGAAAGATGAGTGCCAGAAATGAAAGAATGGCTGCATAGCAGTAGGCTGTGGTTAGCCTGGCAAAGCCCAGGCTTTGCAGCTTCCAATAAAGGTTTCAGAGCAGGTGGGAGGCACATTCCCCATCCATGCGATGACCCGACAGAGCTCTGAGCCGGTAGCATAGGCAGAGGGGTTTTTGCTCTTCTAGTTGAACCATTTTCATGTAAAATCTGGCTAAATTATAAATATTTGTATTGGGGATAATAGAGAAATATACAAAGATCAATCAAGTTTGGCCCTTGAAAAGTATGATGCTTTTCAAGTTTTCCTTGAATTTTTACTATCAATAAGTAAAATGTTTTATTAGTAGATCAGAATCAAATTTTAAATTCTCTTGTGAAACATTTCCTTTTCATGGAAACATGCGTTATCAAAGCAAAAATGGATCAAAAATGGACCTCAGGAATTTAGGAGAATTACCTTCTCTGCTTGCTACTCTACAGGAAAGGAAGTTTTAATCATTGCTTAGAAAAAGACAGGAAAAGGTGAACCTGTGAAGTATACAGACAATGAAATTTCGTTTGGACTGTATGAATTCTAAGAAACATATTGAAGGTTCTAATTCTGCTCCAAGAATGTTTCTGTTTACTGTGTATAAATGAAAGTAACCCTCTGGGCAAAACAAGCAATCCATTGTACAAACAGTTTTATTGATTATTTTTTAAAAAGTTAGGTGTGGGGAGGACGTGAGAGACAAATCCCAATAAACTGGAAAGCATAATATATTCCGCTTTGTTGCAAATTGATTTGTGACCTCAGAGACATTTTTCATTGGAAGAAAGGCTTATGCAAACTGAAAATAAAGGTATGATTTATGAGAAGATTATGTTAAACTCTTCACTTCCTCCTCACAACTTTCTCTAGAAAACATCAGAATTTTAGTCTGCAATAAAAACATCTTCTTAGAAAATACTCAGTCTATAAAACAGATTAACATCCTAATGCTGTCTCTATCTTGCTATCTCTCATCAAGAAAAAAAAAACTCTCTTATGTCAATAGTTATTTTGCCACTTTTTTGAACAACATGAGCTAAGCAGCCAAGCTCCAGACAGCAAAGGACTCTATAGACAAGACAAAGTGAATTTAAATTACCTTTGTATTTTCCTAATCTTTAGCTCCCATAGTTTGATTTAATGCTGAGAGACTGCTCTGCAAATAGCTTCTGTCAGAGGCTGTGCTCTGGACTGTCCTGAACAGAAGTGGAAAAAGTACTTTATGAAAGAGCAGCGTCCAACTTAAAGGCAGCCTTGTGTTCTCCTCCTGCTCCTGCCGTGGTTGTCAGAGGAGCTCGGGCTGAACCAAGGAGCTGGCGCTGCAGCAGCCTTGTGACACAGTTAGAAGTCCTCTTCCCCCAGCCGCTGCTGCCGTGACACTCTGCACTTCTGCAAATGGTGACCCTGCAGGTCTGGTCGCATTGTCCTCAGAGCAGACTAGGACTCTGGAGCACCAGGGACTCTACAAACCCTTAGGACTTTAGGTATCTTTATGTGACATTTTGGGGGAGGCAGGCAGGCAGAGCCTTTGTGTTTCTATCTTTATTTGGTTTTCCACAGTGTTACGTGTTTGTAATGTGAAGTTCCCCAAGACTATCTCAGTTACAGTGATCTGATCTTTATATAGGAAGTGCAAAATGTAGAGCACAAGCAAATGTCTTTTGGGTAAAACTGTTCTGAATAAAGCAAATAATGTTAAGATGTGAATTCAAATTATATATGTAATTTAAACATGTTAGCATTAAAGAAAAAGTTTGCCAGCTTAGAGACTGCAGGAAAGACAGAATTGGAAGGAAAAAAAAAAAAAAAAGTTGCATTTTAAAGGCTGGGATGAGGTGTTCTCTCAATCAAAAATATAACTGGAGGTTTTCACTTTGTTGAGTGGACTCAACGAGAAGTGTTCATGTTTCCACATTTGCTTTATAGATCAGGAGACTCAACGGCCAGAATATGGAATCTCAATGAAAACAGCAACAGTGGTTCCACTCAACTAGTTCTGAGGCACTGTATAAGAGAAGGAGGACATGATGTCCCCAGCAATAAGGATGTGACTTCATTGGACTGGAATGTAAGTTAGCTTCTAGGACTGGGCATGGTTTTTAACTGTCTAAATTTAATTCAGAGGCGATTACAGCTGCTGCTCCATATCTTTTGTATCTGAGGTGGCCAGAACCTCTGTCCTGACCTACTGACCTCTTGTTTCACATACTCGTAATAGACTGAACTTTCTCCTATACACTTGAATTTTCCAGGACTCTAGCCAGCTTTGAGTTTAAAAATGATGTATTAATGTATCTATTTTTAGGAGCATGAGTAAAAATAGCTAACTTACATATGAAGATTAAGCAAGCAGTCTATGAACTAATGAAGCCTGATTAATTGTGTATTTGCATCTCATGGTTAATTTATTTTGGTATGTGAGGAGGTGTAAGTGCCAGTGAAGCTTTTCCTGAGGTTGAAACATTTATGGAGACCCCCTTCTATTTGAGTACCGTGGTGCATAACAAAACGTATTCACACAATAGTCTTCCTTTTGGTAGGAGCATGTGTAGTCATTGTGCCACTGCACAAAACAACTTCCCCTATATTTTGTTTATTCGAGACAATGAATTAAGTTGATAAATAGTACAGAAAGAACAGGTGGGTTAAGAAACTAAATAAAGATAAAAGCAAGTGTTCATTATTTGTTTCCTTAGGACATCGTGGTGAAGAAATATTGTTGAAATATTGAGGAAAACTGAGTTGAGGAGTGTGAAGAGGGAGGTTGCATGGAGGAGAAAAGTTGGCAAAAACTGATAGGAAAGGGCAACCTCTAGTAGTTCTTTATATTTACAGACTTGATCACTGATACTTCCCTCCTTCCTGGTGCTGTTACCACCTTTGTTCTCACTAGATGGTTGTATACACCATCTAGTGTATATCTTAATGAAATTGGCTTGGTTTTGATATTTTTTCCCTGCATCATTTTATATTTGAATTAAATCTACAACTGCTCTGACTCGCTGTTTTTGGAGGATTGGAATGGACATATGTTTTAGAGGATTATTTTATTCTTTTTCCTAAATTTCTGTTCATGATGCTAGAAAAGCCATCTGCTTTTACTGTTTACTTAGAACCACAATATTAATCATATTCCACTATGAAATTTTCACACTGGTTAATATATTAAATTAGTTCCTCTCTTCTATTTTATGTGATTTACACTGTAATAAGAAATGTCATTTAAGCAGTGCTTGTTAGACGTTAATTCTAGAGGTCATATTCAGATCATGTCCTTTGGCACCAAGGGCAAGATTCATCTCCCGTAGCTTTAATCACCTAACCTAGTTATACAGGTTTCCACAAAAGTCAGCAGAAACAAAAATGTGTGTGTGCTTTGGTGGTGGTCTGGGGATAGTCTAAAGCAAATGGGATCCTGAATTACACTCCAGAGGTGGATGATGCTATCAGTTGTAGAGAAAGGCTGTTAGACTAACTCCAAACTTCTGGACTTCTGGAGATAAATGAGGTGAATTTTAACTCTAACACAGCAGCTGAAATATCTTAACCAGTAAATGCCTAGCTCCAGCAGTACTTGTCTCACCAGGCTGCAGGGTCAGTTTTCTTCCTGATTATTCTCTTACTCTGGCCCAAAGATTTTGCATTCTTGGCTACAGAGGAGCTAACCTTTGAGGAAGGATTCCATCCAGCAGAGTATATATATTTGCTGACTATGATTAACTGGCTTGTTTCTAGTAGGTGAAACCCATGAATTCGGCTTTGCTCAGGCTATCTGTCATAGTAGTGTGCCTCTGAGCATGTGTGTGAATCTGTGTTTAGACAGCGTGGAACAGCTTCTTTTTGTTAGATAGCATTTGAGGCATTAAAGGTGAGTGTAGGTGGCCTAGATGCCTGAATTTCACTGAACTGGGATTTAGTTAGGATTTAGGTGATCTGTTGATGATTTAGAGGCCCTTTATGGCTAAGAAGTAATATCTGTTTATTAACTGGAAAAATCCCATAGAGGTTGTTGTATTGTGCTTTCCTTTTCCAGTCATTTTGATTAGATTACTCTATGTGATGGTGCAATCCAATATTTCACAGTAAAATAGAGAATTTCATTTCCTCTTTGATATCTGCTGTACTAACCTCTAATTTAGATAATAATGTTATAAATAAATAGCTATAATGCTATTAGCTGTCTCACTGTGAGGGCTCAGATTTACAGGAAAGTGTAATGCATCAAACAAAAAAAAGATTGATTGAAATATATTTCATCTAGTATTTACCTTAGACATTTATATATATCCTAACAGAGTGATGGAACACTATTGGCTACAGGATCATACGATGGTTTTGCAAGAATATGGACAGAAGATGGTAAGTCACACAATAATTACTGTTCTTAAGCAGTTAACAGCAATGAACTGTAATTTGGCTAACTTAAGATTAAATGGTAATTCTGACTTTTTCTTTATTACAGGTAACCTTGCAAGCACCTTAGGTCAACATAAAGGTCCCATATTTGCCCTGAAATGGAACAAAAAGGGGAATTATATTTTAAGTGCTGGAGTCGATAAAGTGAGTTTTAAAAATGCCTAATTCGGATGTATAAATGTGTTTATTCAGTGAGCTTGGGCTGATGAATTTTGTAAGATGATTTTCTTCTGCCCTAGGAGTCCTGGGGAGTTTGCTTTCTTTAATTTGTTTAATTTCTTTTAATTTAGTAGGCCTTGATTTCCTCAGATTAAGCAGTTGATTGTGTTTTTGAGGCTGCATAAATGTGTACTATTTTTCTGTTAATTTTTTTTAACATATCTCCATTGTGCCCCCTGTGCAAAATCAGATCTTAAATGTTTTTCAGATAAAGAAAGAACTAATTTCCTTACTTATACATATAGTTTTATCAAGTATTTCAAGGGAAGGAAGTAGCCAGCTCATCTGATTTTTTGCACCTGAATACAGTATAAGGTTTTGTTGGCAAATGTGCAAAATATGGTGGTACTGAACTCAAAATAAAGCAAAACGTGGTAGTTTCCGCTGAGTGCATATTAAGAGATTAAAATGAGTGGAGGATGAGTGAGGGATGTACACAAACCCATTAAAACTCAAACAAGAAAGTAAACACCATTAATCTTGCCTAACTTTAGATGCCTAGAAAGTTAGATGTCTATGTCATCCTTGGCTTCCTTTATAAAATTAGGAGATAAAAAAAGGCACTTCCAGAAGGTGAGTTGTGTGGCCCATGTTACAGTGAGATGTATTGCCTGCATCCCTTTCCATCAACTTACAAAGGGATCCCAGGGGAACTAGCTCAGACCTGACTTCCAGATGAATCTGACTTACAGATGAATCCTGTATTTTCACGTATTTGTGAAAATGGAAACTTAGAGTTTTATTCATTTAATACTGACTTACATGCAGCTACACTGATCTCCCAATGGTAGTTCCATTATCCTGGCAAACTTACATTCCCCATAGCAGCAGTGATTTTTTAGATGATCTATTATCAGCCAGATGAGGCATCCTTAATTTATTCTCTGGAAGTATATAATCCTAATAAATTGACAATTCAGTCATCAGATAGTATTCAGTTCTGCATGGGGTTGCTTAAGTATGCTGTAAGTATGGATTAAACCTGCAGTAAACAAATTACACTTCAGTGTGTCCCACCACAGTGGCAGTAAGATAAACATTTCATGTGATAATTTAATTTTTTTAAATTAGCATCACTAAGTTTTATAGTACTTGCAACTTAGAAAAAAGGAAAAGACTACTTTAAGAAAGATAGTAACTGAAACATCTGTAATAAAATGCTTATATATAACAAAATTTTTAGTATTGTCTTCTAACCTCATCCAGAGAAAACATGCCCATACTCAGTAGTTACATTGCTTCCTCTGTAGGGGGGGATACTTGTGTTTCTATACTTAGGTTAGTGTTCTGTAATATTTGGAAGTGATTTCTGTTTATTCAGCTGTGCAGCATACAAGGCTCTCTGCAGTCAGTAATTTTATCAGACCATCTTTTAGAATTACTCCTCAGTGAAGTCTCTCTCTCTCTTTGTTTTGCTGTTAATCGCCAAGCTGAATCATCACTAATCTTTTTTTTTTCCCTCTTCCCTCTGGATACAGACAACAATAATTTGGGATGCTCACACAGGGGAAGCTAAACAGCAGTTTCCTTTCCATTCAGGTAATTTCTATGTAACTCTTGATAGTAAAATGAAATGCACTTTTTACTTTTGTCAGTCTGATGTATCCTTTTGTAAAAATGTGTCTGCCAGATCTGTAATCTGAATTACAAACCAAGGTTTTTGTGCCATAACTCCCCTGAACATCATGGCTTATGGGTTTATCTTTTTTCAGAAAGATGGGATTCTCTGAAAATCAGCTGTGAAAGTCAAAGTAAACTCTTAGAGAAGATTTATACACCAGCTGTGCCTGCCTACTTGATTCTATCAGTATTGATATATGCTTGAATAGGATCAAGGCTAAAATGGTGGCTTGTAAAGACACATTTAAATTGAGTCTTCTGGGATCTCTTCCTGCTAAGGCTCTAGTTGCAATGAAGCTAACTTCAGAGAGAAGCAGATACAGATCTCTCAAAAGTTTGAATGCACCCTTGCAAACATGGATGTCCTCAGGAATTTCTCAGTTTTTAAGTTTGACTTGAAGTGTAGTTCTTTTGTATTTGGTTTGTCTAATTAGCAGAAATCTCAATTACCAGCTCTGAGATTCAAAACCTCCCTGCACCAAAACCTTATTTGGACAACTGTTCATAGATCTTGTCTGCTTCCAGAAGGCAGGAGACACTCAAGGTACTAAGTAATCTTGAGTAACAGGCAATCATTAATGTAATCTTAAATTCACTTGAGACCAGCCTGGTTGACTGAATTCATAATCCAAACTTGATAAGTTGTCACAATGAAATATTTTTATGGGGCATAGGCAAACTTGAGTTTTTAACTACCAAAACATTCCAGATTCTGATGCTAGAAATATTGTGGTCTTTCCATATAGTGATAGTCTTCTAGTCTGTAGTCTTCCTGTGTAACTGCTATAACCAGCTAATCCATTTTTAAATACAGTAGGCTTACTCAAAGTGCTTAATGGTGTTTAAAAACATACATTTTCCTACTAATACAAAAACATTTAATTCCCACGTGCTTTTCAGGTGAATTGCTAGTTCTCACTCTTACATTCTCACAGATGTTATTAACATGCAGTGACAACAGAAATAGTAATTCAACAGAAGATACAAAGTATATCTTTGCACACAGCAGATCCACACTCTGTATTTTTGCCATTTATCTTCTCGGTTACTAGTTCAACTGTCAGTTTGGAGGAGTTGGTGTTTGTTGACAGATTTTCTCATGTGGCATTTATTTATCATAGCTGTTCTGTTGGAGCAAACTTTGCTCGGTATAGTGGTGTAGTTAATGAAATTCAAAATATTAAAAATAAAATTTAAATTCAATACTAATCCTAACTACTAAGCAGGTGCATATTCAAAACATAGTTGTCCTTTCAGAATGATGTTCACTGAAATTTAACTGTCTACCGGTGTGATGTGCATCATGGACACACCACTCTCTTCTGCTTTTAGCTAATTGAAAGCTTGACTGTGTCTTCCATACAATCTACCAAAGTCCATCTGTATTATTAGACTGCAAAAAATAGGATTATTACATGTGCTGTTCATCTTTCAGCCCTAAGACATTGCTGAAGTGTGAATGTGGAGAGGCTAACATTTTTTAAATTTCAAGTGTGCTTTCCTAGTGAAGTAAAAAGGAGTTAGTGATTAAGTAAATTGTTGATAGGCCAAAAATATAGGTCCAGTAGTTCCTTAAAATCTTTGCCTTCATGTAAGTAGACATCTTTGCCCTCAAGTAAGCAGGGCATCACCTTTGTCATCACCTGAGTCTAAAGCCACAAAGACCTCACTTTGTCCTCCTTGCATCACGTATTCGGCAGAACAAAATTATAAAAAATTATTTACCATATCTGGGATCTGAAAGCCTTATCTAAAGAAGGATTAAAAGGTGGCATTTTAAAAACTAAAATTGTAGACTAGACAGACTACAGTCCTCCTAACACATATTCATGGAGTTCAAAGTCTAGCGATAGCTGGCCTAGGTATGATGTAAAATTCTTACTTTCAGCTCCTTTAAAACAACTTGTTTAGGTCACACAGATATGGACAAAGTGGTCATCTTAGAGACTGTCATCTTAAGTGAGACTCCTTTGTCTTAAGTCTTGAAAGCCTCCATATCCTTAATGTTCCCAGGTAACTTCAGGGTTTTATGGTTCAAATATGTAAGTATGTGGATAAGTAGATTTTACCTAAGGTTTCATCATTCTATGGTTAAGTTTTAGTGGCCATCAGAGGACATTCAATCAAAACCATATTCACAAAGCTTATTACTTTAAAATGGAATAAAATAATCCACATTTCACATCTACTGATAGAAATATACTGATGTTTATGCACTCAGGAAAACAATTTAAGTGGTAGAGTAGAAGGTATTCGTACCATCCAGTTTTAGACGTCTTAAGTGCCCTGAATCACTCTGTGCAGACATTTAGCTCTCTACTGTTGAATAATTCTAAATCACACATATGTTTGATGAGTAAAAGCTTAAATTAACTGTAATTACTGAATTACTGTAACATTTTATTGTTCATATTTATTTTAGCTGCATTTCTTCAGGTTTGTTGCTTCTTTTATTAGATGGCATTCTGATTGCTTTTAAGCAATTGACTAGTAACCTGTTTGGAGACACTTCTTTGGCAATAGGATTACTTTCAGCAAAAAAAATGTTTGGTAGTTCTTTCCAGACCATTTTACATTATGATTTATCCAATAAACATATGATTAGATACACCAATAAATGAATCAGCATTAATTATCAACACTGTATGATTTATGCTGTATGAACAAGACTGTATGAAATTATGCTGTAATAAAAATCTATCATTTTAGGTGCCAATAGCTCTCAGAAAATTACTTTTGACTCATATATATCATACTAGATATTAGCCCTGAAGGCATTTTGCTACTAATTAAAAGAGATCTTTTCTTTGCTCTGAAACAGTAATACAGATCTTTTCTTTGCTCTGAAACAGTAATACAAAGCTTTGCAGCATAGAAAGAAAAATAGGCAGTTTGAGAAACTAAATTCTTCACTGTTTCCTGATCCCCATTCATGTTGATCAGAAATCACAGCAGCAGTCTGCCTTACACAGTTTCCTTTATATTTCTGCAATGTAGAAATTCCTTACCTGTCACACAGAATTATTGAGCTATTTCATTAATATTCTAAAAAAAATTATATTTGAAACAATTGCAGCCCTCACTTCTCATTTAAAGAGCTATCTAGTGATTCAGAAGGTAACATAGTTCAATCTCATTTTGTGGTTCATGAAAATTACAAGAGGAAGAAAGCATATTTAAATGTAATATGTTTGGCAGAACAGATACTTTTTCACCTTTATATTATAAAAGTATTTCTCTCTAGACATTTTTGAATAAGGAATTTCTTGTTTTCATTTTAAAGGTAGACTTACACTGTATTGTTGACAGATTTTTTTTTTTTTTTTCGCTTCTTAAATACTAGTCTCATTCTGATAGATCCATTTATAACACATACGTGCTGATAATGAAAATTTCTCTCTTTTGGCAAATCTTATTCCATCCTCTGGAGGGCAGCAAAACACTTCCCTGAAGGAAAAACAAGCAGCAGTTATAGAAATACACACAAGCTGTATGTCAGGAGTTCCCATATATTTGCTCCTGTGGTGCTTTTGCTCTGCAATAGCATGCTATGAAAGTTAATGATTTTTTCATATTTTCTGCAAAGTATGTGTGTGTACACAGGGACCAGTTAAGTGTTCATGTGCTATCTGTATAGAAAATTTCCTGTGTAGAAAATTTCCTTAGTTCAATCCTAGTCAATGCAAAACCCTCCACAGAAACTCTTCCTCTGACTTCAGGTGGGCTTAATCAACGTATCTATCTTAACTCAATGCCCAACCAAATTAGACCTGTCTGTATGTAGACATGATTAATCCAGATGTGTCTGCACAGAATGAGAGGTCTACGCTGGTTGTTGCCTGGAGATAGATAGTACAAGGCAAGATGGCCACATGCTCCCTCCTTTTCCCATGCGTTGGCTCTGGCATTCACAGGTCTGTTTTGGGAGCTGATTCAATTCTCTAAACTAGCTGAAACTCTTTCCACATTTTTTGTGGGTTATTTTTTCTCCCAGATTCTCAGCTCAACTGGCTGACAGAGGAGTTCACTGAATGTTACAGAAGGCACAAGAAAAGAAGCAGGAAGCTGGGAGCAGGGAGGGCAAAGGTGGAAGCAGGACTGTTTTGCCCACTCTCATGTAATTTTACCCAACCAAAAAGCCTCATAAATAGATCTCACACAAAGCATCCAGATTGCCCATCATAAGAGAAAAAATGAATTGTGCCCCTCAGACAGTCTGGTTGCAGGTGACAAACTCACAACTAGCTTTCAGTCTCTTTGATACAGGGGGGTGTTAGGGGGGTGACAAGCAAAATAATTTGGGATGTTTCTTTGCTGTGTTCCCTAATGCTCCTTCTGTTGTTTGCACTTCACAGCTCCTGCTCTGGACGTAGACTGGCAGAACAACACTACTTTTGCCTCCTGCAGCACTGACATGTGCATTCACGTATGCAGACTTGGCTGTGATCGTCCTGTTAAAACCTTTCAAGGACACACAGTAAGTTAAGTCTAAAACGTCAGTGATGGAGTCACAACAGCACGTAACAGTGGTGGCAGTTGATGTGTTGAGCAGGGTATTGTAGCACCAAAGGTGTTATATCTCAGTGCTTCCCTAAAACCATATTCTTTGGGAATGACTCACGGCCTGTGGAAAGGGATAAACTGTTATAAATCGGTTTAGGAGGCAAAACTTAAACAATGACTTTGTTCATACGTAGCATGAGCTGCAGACTGAAGGCACATTAATAAATAGGATTTTGTTTTCCACTCTCTTAATTGCCTTTAATAAATGAGTGAAAGAATAAGGACAGAACAAATTACTTCCATTGTTCAGGTCTAGAATCAATTGCATCTGATGAGATCCGTTTAAGATGTACTTCACTCCTCTTTTCCTCTCTTCTTTAGTATTTAATGGTTGTCAAAGGCTAATTTTTCTTGTTTTCATTCATGAGAAAACTGCTATCATATGCTGATCTGTAAATTAAATATTAACTCCCAGAGCTATTTGTCTCCCCACTGAAAAAAAATTTTGTTTGTTTATGTGGTTAAATCGGTATTAAACTGGTATTTCCTGGCAGGTTGCTGCACATTCCTATCAACAGATTGATGGGTTTTATTATTATATGAAATAAATCATTTCACATATGGGTCAGATTTTGACTTTAAATATGTGTGTGAAGTTCCTTTTGACTATAGTTAAAATGTGTAAAATGGGTAAAGCAAAATGAAAGTATTTCCAGTATTATTGTCACTAAGACCTCAAGCCAGTTCATGCTTTTTAAAAAATAATCTCTTCGTGTTTATAAAATGCATTTTTCCCTCCTGTGATTATATACGTCTGACCCTCAAAAAAGCAGAGAAAGCTTACTGACTATCTAGGGGAAACACTACACTTAGTTAACTACAAAGAGCTGGAAAATTTGATGGAGAAAGAATCAGAAACTAATTAATATTCCACGCTGGATTTCATTTACACATACTGCTCTCTTTAGAGAGATCACAATGGTTGTAAAGCTGTAATAACGAGAGCAATAAACCCCACAAAACTGTAACTCCCTTCCCCCAGTATTTGCTATTGCAAATTTGTGTCTTCTAGATCTACGTGATATTAACTTAGGCAATATCTGAATTCTAAAAGTAAGTTATTGCTGCATCGTCAATCAGCCTGGTTTTAGGGTTTATTTAAATCCTGGCATTTGAAGAAAGAGGACATGACAGATTTTGTGCCACAAAATATATGTGAAGACGAGCATAAACACAAAATGGTTACCATTTCTAAATGCTACTTAAATAGCACGATGAAGAAGGAGCACTGCTTCTCTTCCCCCGTAAAGCAACGAGGACTGCAGTTTGTGCTTTCACTTGTTGCAGGCGTAGACCTTGAGTGCCCTCTGCTGGGTGCCCGGTGCAATACGAGTAACCTGAGTGTTCACTTTGTAAAATCACTCTTTATTTCAGAATGAAGTTAATGCAATCAAATGGGACCCATCTGGCATGCTACTAGCATCTTGCTCCGATGATATGACATTAAAGGTAATTTAGTTTCCGTTTCAGCTGTTCAAAAAGTAAAAAAAAAAAAAAAACTTATCTCTGTTGTTAAGTCTTCTCCAGAACGATAGTACTGTATCAGTAAAACTGTGCATGAACAATAGTTCATTTTGTCCCATATTTCTTAAAGGTGATGTGAAAAATAAGACTGAACATAGAATAGCAGCCGCTGGTAAAACTGAAGCATACTATCCAAATTAGTGTCAAGTGGCTGGTATGTCACTGTCACAGAGTAGTCATAGTTTAATATATATGTGTGTGGGGCGGTGCATTTACATATAATATGTATATACATACACACATGCATCTACTTGCCTGTCAACAGAAGCTCTTCCCCTGTGTTCAGTAGGCATTAGGCTGTGTAAAGAATATAAAAATAAATAGTTTTCCTTTTGGAGTCTTTCTTCTGAAAGTACTTCAGTATTGAAGCAGTCTGATTTTTTGAGAAGCCCTGATTTTTTGAAAAGCCCTGGCATAAACAATGGGGCAGGACAAGTATATTCAGAGGTTACATCAAGCTCATCAGATACCTGAGTCGCTCCCTGAAGATGCCTGTCTTTATCCATTTACTGTATAGGAAGCCTAGGGCAGCTACACTGCTGATTTATGTGCCTCTGTTAGGTGCCTGAAGTTAGGTGGAATTAATGTGCGTTCTGGCACACAGGTGGCATAGGCTGCTCTACCAGTATAACCAGGCCATTGTGCTTCACTAGCAAAGTAGTACTAATAAAGGGAGAGGCTGGGCTGGCAAAACTACTTTTTACAATAGAGTTTTCTCCAGCCCAAACTTTCCCCTCAGTCTTGTTCTTCTTTCTCAACCCCATAAAATGAACACTTATGTCTACATAGCTGTATATTGTAACAGGAGGGCCCTCCTGTTGGACTACAGAACAATGCCAACACAGCTATTGTTTTATACTACTTCCTCTGAGCAAAGCTAACATCCCAAGAAAGATTTGTTTTTGAGGGCAGAATTGTACCAGTAAGACGGATTTCAGTGTTATTTAAGGTTTACACCTCTTTCCACTGTGGATTGACACAGCTAAAAGAATAGATGCTTACTGCATAAGCACAGCCTATGCATAAGAACTAAAATTCAGGATGCAGCAAAGCTTGTAGGTAAGACCTAAGTATACGTCTACATAATGAATGTTTTCTTTTAACTTGCGTGGTCTTTTTCTGTCTTTGCCACATACCCATTGGGGTTTTAATCCCTCTGGATTCTAGGTAGAGTATTCCAAATTATTCACAGAAATGCAAAGCTACAGAAAATAGATCTAGAGGATACTTGAAGGAAGCACTTCAGGACTATAGTATTAAGCAATAATACTCTGCTTAAACATCCTGACCCAGTGGTAGTACATTTTTTCTGGTGTCTATTTCGATGCTATGGTTTTAAAACTGCTTTGGCTCAGTGTTGTTGGCACCAGTTCAAATTTCTGACCGCCAAATTTGGTACAAGACCTAATGGTTTTCTATCACTAGCCTGGCCTAGCCTGTTTTTAAACCTTCAGTTATGGAGATTTCATATCCTCTTCAGGCAAATACTGTTCCTCTTCCATTTTCTTGGAAAGCATACCTCTCTGTCTTCAATTTTTTCTTATTTTTGAAGTTCTTGATATTTTTCTACAAATTCCTTGAACATGTTTCCTGTTAGGCATAGAACATGCCTAAGGTTTGTGTAACATTTCCAAAAGTGAACTCAGGTATGCTGCTGAAAATTCAGCATAAGAGCCCATCATTTCTCTCATGGTACAGATTTATAACTAGTGAGTTAAATTATTACTACTTTTTTGATATATTCTGAAACTGATTGACTGTAATTTTAGGTTGTTTTCCCTGCTGTGAGAGATTAGCTTGTTCTTCTGGTTTCCTTAATTATCTGTAAAAAGACTTACTAAATTACCTGTCATGTCTATTCAGCATATTCTTTATCTTATGCTAAAGTATTTAGCCACATAACACTGCATAAATAGCAGATTTGTGTGATTCTGTGATTTATTCGATTCTGTGATTCTGTGATTTTGTTCCATCATCTATGCTGTTAAAAACATCAGGAAAACAAGTGAAGTTTTAGAGAAAAAGGAACATGTGACATGAGTATTGACTGACATAAGAGAAAACTCCTAGATTTTAAGTACTTACAGAAACTATTCTCATTCTTTAAAAAAAACTGCTATTGCTGTAATCTATGACTTAACAAGTTAAATTTCTGTAAATAGAACATTTTCAGCTTCTGTGAAAATACAGGTATAGGCCATGGGCAGTATGACAACTATCTAGATCTTCTGACCAATTGAATAAATACTATTAAAAGTGTATCAGGTTCCCCTAATGTGGTGACTCTAACATGCGTGCATTATAGGTACCAAACTGCTGTGTTAATAAACTCAAATTAAGTTATGCATGTATATCATAGAATCATAGAATCAGTAAGGTTGGAAGGGACCTCTGGAGATCATCTAGTCCAACCTCCCTGCTCAGCAGGGTCACCTAGAGCAGGTTAGACAGGGTTGCATCCAGGTGGGCCTTGAAGATCTCCAGAGAAGGAGACTCCACAACCTCCCTGGGCAACCTGTGCCAGTGCCCCGTCACTCTCACAGGGAAGAAATTCCCCCTCATTTTCAGGTGGAACTTCCTGTGCTTCAGTTTCTGCCCATTGCCTCTTGTCCTGTCACATGCGACAGCTGAAAAGAGTTTGTCCCCATCCCCTTGACACCCTCCCTTCAGGTACTTGTACACATTGATCAGATCCCCCCTCAGGCTTCTCTTCCCCAGGCTGAAGAGGCCCAGCTCTCGCAGCCGTTCCTCATAGGGCAGATGCTCCAGCCCTCTGATCATCTTTGTAGCCCTACGCTGGACTCTCTTCAGTAGCTCTATGTCTCTCTTGTCCTGGGAAGCCCAGAACTGGACATAGTACTCAAGATGAGGCCTCCCCAGGTCTGAGTAAAGGGGCAGGATCACGTCCCTCGACCTGTTTGCAACACTCTTCCTAATGCACCCCAGGAGACCATTGGCCTTCTTGGCCACAAGGGCACATTGCTGTCTCATGGTTAACTTGTCACCCACCAGCACTCTCAGGTCCTTCTCTGCAGAGCTGCTCTCCAGCAGGTCAGCCCCCAGCTTGTACTGGTGCCTGGGGTTATTTCTCCCTAGGTGCAGGACCCTGCACTTGCCCATGTTGAACCTCATGAGGTTCCTCTCTGCCCAACTCTCCAGCTTGTCCAGGTCTCTCTGAATGGCAGCACAGCCCTCAGGTGTGTCAGCCACTCCTCCCAGCTTGGTATCATCAGCAAACTTGCTGAGGATGCACTGCGTCCCTTCATCCAGGTCATTGATGAAGAAGTTGAATATCTAATCTAGATATTAGATGAAGAAATGTCAAGAGTAACACATAAAGAAGACAGAAATAATTTAGCTGAAAATAGTAACATCACCATTTTTCTCCTCCATAATTACTGTGACATAGATTTGGAGTATGAAGCAAGATACCTGTGTACATGATCTTCAGGCTCACAGCAAAGAGATTTATACTATCAAATGGAGTCCTACAGGACCGGGCACCAGCAATCCAAACTCCAACATCATGTTAGCAAGGTAAAAATACACCTATTCCTCTTGCCTACCAAGAAAAAGGAGCATCTTTCTGACATATAATTCTACTGTTATCATGATGTCACTCTTCCTATAGACAGTTCCAGTAAGCCATCTGCAGATAATATTAAAAAGCACCTGTGTTTGTAAATCAGGGGGATAGATAAAAAAGGAAGGAAAATGTATTTGGAAAGGGAAGAAGAAAAGGAAGGAAATTTGAGTTATGATATTTAATATTTTGGCTGTCTCAATAAAAAGATAGTAAATTTGGCATTGCACCTTTATATTTGGCAGCTGGTTGTTATAAATGAATATATTTAATGAGACAGATGGCAGCTTATTAAACCATTTGGAGTGTGTACTAAGAAGGGTCATGCAGCTCACCTGTGCAGATACTGACAATTTTTGTTAACTTGTTAACTAACAGAGAAAAGCTTGGATACTTTTTAAGCTTCCACTTAAAAATTCACTCAAATTCTTCTTTGAGTTTCAGAAATACGTTTACTTGTAGGAATGCCAAATGATGTACCATTTGATTAATAAATCAGTTTGTTATGTCTTCAATTCAGGAAAGAGTTGCATCTAAGTTGATTAATTTACTTTACCCCTCAATCTGGGAGAGGACAGGAAAAGGGACAGCAAAGAACTTTGCTTGCCTGGTGTTACTCTTCTAATATTGTTATTTTTAATACCAGTTACTTCCCTTGTATTTCCCTAAGCCCACAGTCTGGGATTTAGATGGATTGGAGTGAAAACATCACTGAAAGAAAGTAAAAAGAACTGCAATTCTAGAGAATTACATGAAGTTAATTCATTAGATGATACAAATCTATTAGGAATAAGATTTCTCTGAACAGTCTATCCTATTAATGACAACATATTTTTAACTTCCTCAATAATAGCAGGTAGAATCTCAAAAAGACAGAGCTGACCCTGTTTGGGGGTAGTGAGCTAATCATATGTACAATATCCCTAGTTAAACTCAAGGGTCCACATGAAAGAATTCAGTTCTGTAGATAAGGTTCTTGCCTTTAAGCAAGTAAAGGCTTGAGTGAACATTAGCCTTGCTGTTTTGAAACATTAGTTCCTGCTTAGTCAAAATAACCCTGTAGTGTTCTCTTCAAATATTTATAATATCAACCTATGAATTGATTAATATCCAAGTTAAGACATGCTTGTGTTTGAATGCTTCTTGCAGTGCTTCATTTGATTCGACTGTTCGGCTCTGGGACGTTGACCGAGGAGTCTGTATTCATACGTTAACAAAACATCAAGAGCCTGTCTACAGTGTAGCTTTTAGTCCTGATGGAAAATATCTAGCCAGTGGGTCCTTTGACAAATGTGTCCATATATGGAATACTCAGGTATTTTTTTGATTTATGTGAAATGCATCTGTTTTAGATGACACATTAGTGGCAAAAACTTAAATGGAAAATACATGTACCTCTGTGGACCGTGTCTGCCAGCCAAGGTGAACCTGATTGTACTGACTGATATAAGTCCCAGCATAACAGTTGAGTCACTCAGGTGGAGTGAGGTGACTGTCCAGAACATTTCTGCAAAGATTTCTTTGTATGCTAAAACAATAGCATACAAGAAAATTGCTGTGTCACACTGTGCTGTCAGCTTTGTGAAGCAAAGGCATGGACTGATTCTTAGAAATAAGTGATAACTTCTAATCAGTAACAAAGTCCGTTCAGTTGTGAGACTGAACCTGGCTTATAATATGCAGTGAAAAGATGATAGATACAAAGGATGAACAGTTTGAGTATACTCTGGAAAAAACAGTGGGGCAATTGGAGTTTTTTTCCTCCCAGCCCCAGGAAGCTCTTTTCACTCATGCTTTATGACCTAAGGCCTGGGAGCAAGCTGAAAGAGCTGATCACTGCTTTCATGTCCACCCAGTTCTCTTCTCCTAATGAGAGTGTTCTGTGTGTGATCTGTACAGGCTTAGAAACTCCTGCCAGGAGGTTTTTCCTGGGTAGGGAGATGCCAAATGTGGGAGAAGGTTATGTACAGAGATGTATACTGCATGAAGAATTGAGGAAAGTCCGAGGCCCCCTCATAGTGGTGGCAGAACTGTCATCAGCGCCCATAGTTCCACAGACAATTCCAGACATTGATGCCTCACAGCCTCACAGAGTAAACGACAAACCTGACAGCCACCTCAGCCTAACTCTCTTGGCCTTTGCTATTACAGAGTTGACAGAAAGAGATGTTCAAGACTCCTGTTGTGAACTGCTTTCTAGAGGAGCCTTTTTCTCTTTATTATCAAAGACCAGTCTCCTAACTTCAGCACCTTCATGAGATGACTGTAGTTAGGCAATGTGAATAGCTCCCCCTCACTGCCACTCGCTTCTCTTAATATATTGCCCTACTGCAGAGGAAAAAAAAAGGAATTTCTGTGTCAAATGTTCTCATGCTGTTTTGCTTTGTAGAGTGGAACTCTAGTACATAGCTACAGAGGCACTGGAGGCATCTTTGAAGTCTGCTGGAATGCTAGAGGAGACAAAGTGGGAGCAAGCGCATCAGATGGATCGGTAGGAATCTGTACACACTGTAAATGTTGGGTGGAAATTACTCTGCTGGAAACTGTCAACAAAAACTCACATGCCTTCCTGCCTGCTCTGGACAGAGGTCAAGGTGTAGACAGCTCAGGACAGAAATAAGTAGAGCTAAAGAGTATATTTAAAGTGCCTCCTGTTTTGAATATTGAGAGCTGATGTTGTTACTCAAAGTGCAGAATGCATGTGGAATAGGTGAATATTGCTGAAAATGGAGAAGACTTTTAAATACATATTTGATAAGAACAACAGCATTGTTTCTACCATTATTTATTTTGTCTATCAAAATTTAACAAAAGTCATGGCAGTCAGCTGTCTAATCAATAGCTGTGTTGGGGCTAAATTTTATTCTGCAGAAGAAATTTAAATAGTACTGAAGGAGGAAATTTTCAGCAGGATGCACAAAGATTTTGTCATGTGGTAAAGAAATGCTGCCTGGGAGATACTGATAATTCATGACTATTATCTTTGCTGTTAATGTTACTTTATAAAAAAATTCAATTACACAGAATCAGTAAGATTGGAAGGGACCTCTGGAGATCATCTAGTCCAACCTCCCAAAGATTTCCAGGTGCTGGTTCAGCTGAGGCTTGAACCCAAGACCTTTAGCATGTAAAGCAGATGTGATAACCACTACACTATTCCTCTATCTAGCATAAGCAGCTTTTAAAAGACATGCAGATTTTATAATGCACTCTATAGCTTTTTTAAATAACTTTTCTCCATGGTTGGCTGGCATAGCTGTGCTCTAGAGCAGTATTTTGCAAGTTTTTAACCATGGGAGCACCTAGGACATGATTCAGCTGCCTGAGCTAAGTTGAGATAGTGCCCTGCATGGCTTGCAAGAACTGTTCCAAGTGAATATATTTCTGAAATGGAAGGAGACACTATCTTTAGGCAACTGAATAGAGCCTATAAGTTTATCTGGGATATGCAGTGTCACAGAAATGTTTTTAATCTAGTGAACGCTCAGGTAAATGTTTAATACATGGTTTTCATGTGTTTCTTCCAAGGTTTCCTTGCTTGTGTACATGAAAACAGGTACTTTAGACTGATGTGAAGCTTGGGAGTATGACATGCCATTTTTTCAGCTGCTGGCTGATCTGCCTTTGTGCTGGGCCATATATGCATATGAATCCCAAATAATCTTCAGAAATGGTTCTTAATCCTGAGTCTTTTCTCTCTAGGTTTGTGTTCTAGATCTGCGGAAGTAAAAGTGAAATGTTTTAGAAGAAATTTCAAATGGACCAGCAGTGAATGTGTGGGGAGAAGCACTCTTCAAAACTATTCTTAACAGCTCCAGAACTGTACGAACTTGAACAAAGTTAGAGTGTACCGTGAAACCAACTCTCCCTGGCCACAGATGTCTAGTATTTTGTCCGTAACCTTCATCAAGGAGTAAAAACACAGTCACTTCAGAGGGGGAGGGAATGGTTTCCACCTGGAACATTCAGCCTTGGAAGCATGAAGCCACCAGCTAGGCATTGCACTGTTTGGTTTGCGTCTGAGAACTTGCTCTGATGGCTGGGAAAAAAAGCTGTGCCAAAAAAAATTAATAAACAAAAAAAGAAAAATGCTGTGATAAACCAAAAGGGAAAAAAAATCCTCCTCCATGCGGTGTTGTATTTTTTCCTTCCAATTTGGACACTACAGTTGCTCTCCCAAAGGACGTTCAAAGACCAGTTTGTACTGATGAAATGCTCAACTTTGTAATCACAACACTTTCTATTTTCTAGACTACTTTTTTTGTTCAGTGGTTTTTCTATCAGCTGGAATATTAAAGCCTGGAGGATCCCAGGCTTAGGATGAAGCTTTTGTTTTCCTTTTATTTCTCCCTTCCATTCCCAACTTCTCTTTCCTTTTTTTTTCCCCTTCTCTTTCTTCTTACTCTTTCTTTCTTTTTTCCCTGTATTCCCATAGTAGATGCAGCCAGGTGGACATGACAATGAAAATTTTTGACAGACTGCTTCTCCTCTCTTCTTTCTCTCTCTCTTTTCTTTCTTTCTCTCCGTTTAAAAGAAAAAAAAAATCCTCCATGCTTCAGATCTTAGCGTCTCAAGGGCACTTTCAGCAAATTGTGTAATAAGTGCTTTATATAAGAATGCAGTGCTGGGGAAGATTTTTACAGGAGAAAGATGACTTTTAACAGAAAGAACCCAGTGTATTTTTGGAAAAAGATATTTTTTATGTTAAACACAGTTTTAAAAGCCTAAAATGCCCACCAAATGTAGACCAGTTGTGTAATTCAAGTAAAAAGAATGACACAAAGTCCAAGGAACATGAAAGGTGCAGTATCCTTTTTCTCTGAGAAAGTACGGTAAGAAAAAAATGCCATTTGATACAAAAAATGCCAGTCATTTAGTAAGAGTCCTCTTCCAGCAGCCAGACATTTATATAGACTAATTTCAAATTTGTGGCTGTTTGATGATGTACACTAATTAAAAGAAATCCATAAGTTTTGAGACTATATATTTATCCTCGTAATGAAAGGAAAACAACTGTATATCCCATTTCCTCTATATACAGTTCAAAGTTCATGTAGACCGTGGATTTGGCTGCCACTGGTCATGCTGAGCAATGCCGACCCCCCACTATTCATCCCACTCAGCTGTTTCTAATCCAGTAAGTCAGTGGGATTTTATCACTGACTTAATGGGACCAATTGGACCAAGATATATTGACTGTGCTTATCGTTGTTGATGAACGGACTCTTGCCAAGGTCCTGTCCATCTGTGGTGAGCACATACCTAAAATAGGCTCTTCTGTTGCATCCGGCAGCGTGTCGTGCTGCTGTCACCCTCAGCCGCATGTTCTCATGCTCTGAAGCAAGCTCTGGGTCTGCACTTGAAGGTTCACTATCTGTCCAGACACATTTAGTTTAGAGCACATCCTCAGTGTGGTGCTCAGAAGACAACATAGATCTCTATATTAGGTGAGGACATGATAAACAATATATGAATTATTTCTTGACATATATACCACTATAAAGTTAGAGTGGGTGAAATGATCAGAATGACAATAAAGACAATAAAGATAAGCCACTTCTCCAGTTTGGATATGATTTCCTTACTGCAAAGTTAAAGACATCTGCAGTGATGCCTACTGAAGATTTCTTTACTGTAAGAGCAAATGATGGATGTAAAAAAGGCATATTATAAGCAAGCCATAGGCAGAGTTTACTGACAGTGCTGTAAACCGTAGGGCAGCCGCAAGGTGGTGGCCATTATTTAGACAAGTCCTCAGAGTGATCTGCGTCAAACTAGTATCTGCTCCAGCCTGCAGGCTAGGTTAAGATTTGTAGTGTGCAGAATGGCAAACAGAAAAGCCCCTTAAAATCGTATAGCACAAAAGCTGTGATTGCTGTAATGCAGAATCTTCCCTTTGATTTGACCCCAGCTGCCGAAGCGGTGATCTGATCTGAGCTGAAACAAAACCAGGCCCATAATATTGAAATGGTGATGCAAAACCTGCCAAGCATCTTGGCATCGTGGAGTTCAGACTACATTTTTTTTTCTCCTTTGATTTCCTCTCTTTACACTTGTATCTGTACAATATCCTAGTCTTTTCAGTGGAACTAGCCACTGTCAGCTTCAGCCTTTTTTCTTCAAGATACACATTTGAAAAGGAAAAACTAATGAAAAACAAATAACTGCTAAAAGGGTTACTTAGTCCTGAGGTGAAAAGATTTATGTGGGATTTTGGTTATTAATTACAGTTAGGCTTGTTTATAATTTATATCAAAGAATTGGACACTGGACGGTATCAAGGATTATTTTTGGTGTTAAATGTGTCTATGTGTTGTTTTTAGTTTTCTGCTCCAAGAGCATGACTGTAGATGATCACGTGACAGTTTTGCACTGTTTTATAATAACCACGTGTAACTACTAATTTAAAGTCACTACCTAAAAAAAGAGTACTTATTAGAAGAGAGAGACTTGAATTTGAATACATAGGTTTAATGTGGTTTTATAAAGCACGGTTGAGTTGATGATTTGATTGGAATCATTGCATGTAGACGGTTCACTTCCTTACTTGTACAGGAGTTTGAGGTCGTGTTTCTGAGAAAAACAAGCAAAAAAAAAAAAAAAAATCTCCTTTTGTGCAGACAGTGGAAGATAGGCAGGACGGGGTGCTGCTTTTCAATCATCTGCCCCATGTGTAATGCTTCAATAGCAAACCTCCAGACTCAAAGAGAGCACGTTGCTCCGTGTGAGTTCAGCTGTGCCACGTGGCCGTCCGGTTACAGAGCCCAGGTTTTGTACTTTTTCGAAGAATAGCTACTGTAGATAAGTCTGCAGTGTTGAAGATGTGTGTTTCTTTTTTTCTTTTTATTTTTTTTAACCTCTCAGTGAGAACACCATCTTTCCTCTGCCAGTCTACATGGAGGTAAGAAGCCACAAGAAATGCAATTTCAAAATGAGCTGGTTTACAGTGTCTGCCTGTGAGAGAGGCTGCCATTCCAGTGGAGCGTTCCCTATACAGACCATCAGATTTGAAAGCATCATTTGCAAAAAGCTGCAAAAATTCACCTTTATTCCCCTCCCCTAGCCTCTAAAGTGGGAAAATGCTCAAAGCTATTGTAGTAGCTAGTTTTCAGGTAAAATGAGGGCAGCTAAAGAGATGAAGGAAAGCAAAAGCTGTGATTGCAAAGGCTGGTTTTAGGCACGTGGGCTGGTTTCTCTAGGCCATGGGCAGTGGGGAGAGAGAAGCTCTACCAGGGCTTAGTTCAAAGTGGAAATCAAAGCCTGAATGTCCAGAATTGCCCTTGCGAGAGCTCTCACTTTTCTGCATTTCTGCAGCGGTGTCCCTGGGCTAACGCTACCTTTTATGACTGCCCCTATGAGACAGCATAGCATGAAGCAACAGGCTGGTGGACTTGAGCAATTTTTTTCACACAATACTTTTTGATAGTTTTGATTTTATGGAAGAGAAATTGAAAAACATAAGAAATCAAACTGAATTGTGAAACCATCACGAGGCTTACTGGAATTTTATCTTTGCTGGCTGTCTGGAACTGGCCTTGAAGTGAGAAAAAAAAAAAGTTTCTGAAAAAAAAACACTCAGCTCCATGGGTTAGAAGGATACTGAATCTTTTATGTAGAAAACACTGGGTCCCTTATGGGGCACTAAAGGGCCTGACTTACAGGGTTACACACACATTAACCCCATGCTACATCTTAGAAATTTCCTTTTAATTTGTTTAAAAAGAGAAAAAATAGCTAATTTTAGAGCCAAGTGAAGTGCACTTTGTCAAATGTAAGGGTCTGCTTTGTTTTTGGGTTTCTTTTTTTCTTTTTTCCTTTTTAATTTTTCCTCCTTTTTTCCTCCTTTTGCCTTTTTTTAAAAAAATGTGGTTCTTTGTCAATTGCAGAAATGTTCTTTCAGCCACTCACTGAAATTCTGAATTCTGGCTTCTGCAGTTTTTATTGTCTGTGTCAGACTTGCAGCCAGACTTGGTTCTCATTTCAGCATTTCCCAGGTTCTGTTGAAACAACATCAACCCTTTATTTTGTTTCTCCCCCACCCACACTTTCTTCAAAATCACCTTGTGTATTGTAGCTCATTTGTTTTAAGGAGAGAATCAACAGATCATATTCAGTGTCTTGAATAAATTGCTATATTTTGATATTAGAGAATTCTGTGCGTGTTGTTCCTTATTCTTTCTTGACTATTTTGCTTTCTGTGTTAAGAGCTGGGGGGGGCGGGTTACACTTTCACACGTTTCTTGTTCAGTTTTACTTTCCCCAGATGATTCATTTATTGAAAAATCCCTCATTTTAGAGGGAGCAAAAAAGTGAATTATTAAAATTGATCACTAGCAAGGAACCAGCTTCAGTAAAACTGTGTTAAAGTACTTAAAAAAAAAAAAAAAAAAAAAAAAAAAAAAAAAGTTTAATCAAAAGGAGGTTTCTCTAGATAAAATAAATTTGTCTCTAAGCTGATCTAAATAAATTGTTAGTTCTTCCTGAAGCTATGAAGGCCTTACATTCGACAAGCTGCTTGCGCAGTTGGCCGTAATGCAGGAGGGTGCCTGTGCTTCACTGAACAAACCATGGAGGCTTTTAAAGGACCTTAGAGTGTTGCAGCTCATGCAATGGGGTGATAGGTCTTTTTTTTCCATTCAGCTATAACTAGAAACATTTCAAAAAGAGGGATACCCCGTCCCCCAGCGTTACCAGTACGCTGGAGCAAGCGAAGTGGGCTTCCCACAGTCATCCTCTCTGATAGGAGCTCCCATGGGCGCCCTCTAATAGCTCCTCCATCCTGCTGGGGCCTCACGACACTAACAATTCACAGATATAATGGTTATTTTTTTTATTCCATGAAATAGTACCCACACTACTTTGTGGGGTGTCAACATGGAAGTGTGAGGTTTTTTTTTTTTTTTTTTTTTTTTTTTTTGCTTTGTGACAGTGTAACACTGATCCAATTCATCTAAGTCAAGGCTAAAAGATTGTCAACAGCCTTCAGAAGGTGCTACCACCCAAATCCACACAGCATCTTACGTCTCACATTACCTGACTCGTAGGTATTTAAGCACCTAGAGTCTATGCTGATGATTTGCACAGTGTCACATCATCAAATACTCAAAAAAATAAAATATATCTTTTTGTGCAGTTTTTTACAGTCCACTCTATCAAATTTGCAGAATATCAATATACAATTAATTCCCTGTAATTGTATTATTTTAAAGCAATAGGACAGATATTTTTATGCTTCTCGTAAGACCACTAACTACCAGCAGTCTTCAGAATGGTTCCTCAAAACAAAGAATGTGAGAGCCAGGGAGAAAGGAGCTATAGCTATTATGGGTCTAAAGCTTTAACAGCACAATGTAAAAGCTGGGACTTTACCCACTTATTAAGTTAATGCTACATTATAGTCCTACTTTTACTCACATCATTTCCAACTATATTTCAAGAAAATGTAATACTGTCAAACTAACACTGTAATTTAGTTTTCATTTGTTTATCTTATAAATATTTACTTACCCTGTAAACCATTTGACAAGTAGCACTTGAAGTATTGAGCAATTCTAAATGCTTTGCTTCTTGCTTCTGTCAGAGTGCAATCCAATAAAAGGATATTTGTTAGAGCTACTCTGTGAAGATGTTGTATTGCAGCACCTCACTCAAAACCACTTATTTCCGTGCCATCTTCTATGTATCATCTTCCATAAAGGGAAAGATCAGTCACATCCATTAAGAGCGCCTGCATTCTTCATATCTAAGCCCCCTGCTCTGAAAAGCATTTTTTTAAAATCTTTGTAGTGTCTTACGTGAAGAAATGACTCATTTGGCAAGGAATTTATCATCATCCTTGTTGACTCTGTTCCCAATAGGAAGGAAGATCTTTGCTTCCTTAGAGATAAGGTTTCTTTCTACTTCCTTTGGAATACATTCACAAAATGAAAAGAATACAAAACCTAATAAGCACAGGAAAGCAGCTATATCCTTTTTTCCTGCTGCAAGATCTAACATCTTTTACCCTCACAGAAGAACTCTTTACTTCAATGTGTAAATCACTACTGTCTATCTCAATACAAAGGACTGGGTTAAAGATTCTACTCATCTGTTTCCAAGTCCTTCCCATTAATAACTGGAACAAAATTAGCATCCTAGCCCTTCATTAGAGTAATTTGTTACAGTAAGAAATGCACAACAAATGAGAATGAATTTAGTTGAGAAGCCCTGACAGTTTTCTGGAGTCCTAAAACGCAAAATTATTTCTCTAGGCTTCCAACTGACTTCCATAAAAATCACTGGAGTCAACAGAGAACTACACCACAACACACTGAACACACTGGGCAGCAGTTCCTGAAAGAAATCTTTACAGTTCCTTAGAGGACTAGACACAAAGGTCAAATCCATAGATGGATTTTTTTTTTTTTTTTTTTTTTTTTTTTTGAGACGTCTGCAATCCTCACAGCAGGACACCTCATGGTGTCCTGACAGAGTGATTGGAAGAGGTTTCAAGTCATTGCAGATAATACCTTCGGTTACTACATTTAAGGTAGATGGATTCATGGTCTTCCAAAAACACCAGAAGTCCAAATGGAAATGTCAGCACCGTGATGCTGCCCTATTGTAAGTCCTGGGCATGAATGCTTGTCGGGTTCTTTTTCGGAGGCTACTTTGGGGAGAATCTTGAGAAATTTGTCCAATAAGATCACCAGATCTAACTATCCACCCCAGGCCTTCCTTCAAAACAGATGACACCACAGGCAGAGCGCCCCCGGGTCAGTCTGCCTACACAGACACACTGCTACAGATAGAAGCTCCCTTTGTTCATATCCACATTAAAGGTCCAGGTCTCATGACTTGGACAGGGATTACAAATGAGAGCAACTGAAAATCAAATCTTTCCAATCTACCAAGTTCTTGAATAGCAGTCCTACTGTTTCAGCATAGAGACATTTCTGAAAATTGGCACATGGCATATAAAAATCTTTTTGCAGACAAGAAACATCCGATCATGAAAAAGAAAATCCTAGATCTCCTAAACAGATATTGATTAAAAAAACTCATAATCCCCCACCCCCACGCCCCCCCCAAAAAAGCTCTGGATTCTGCCACAGTCTGCAAAATATCCATAAATTCAGCTAAATATCTGCAGAAGGAAAGCTGCATAACTTACTTAGCTGTTTTGGAATTCGAATAACCACCATTGCTCATCACTGCAGAAATCCCCTGAGACCTCCTGAAATAGGTGAAGCTAACAGAAGATGAACTGCAAACATCACTGATGACCTGTCACCAACAAAAACCATTCCTATTAATACGAAACACTAACCTTCAGTCTGTTTTCCTTTCTGCAATGTCGGTCAAGCTAGTAGACATGATCAGCGCTCAGATGGGGAGAGTGGGACTATTTCTCCCAAAGCCTTCCAAGGAAACTACATTCAGAACTTTCTTTATATAAAATTAACCTTAAAAAAAAGGCTCTGATACATTTCTAGAGCCAGTCCTCTGTGATAAACCTATTCCAACACAAATCAAACTCACAGAGGCACCTCTAGCAGTAAAGAAAAAATAAATCATCTTATTGCCAAACCATGTCTTTCTGAACAGTGAAAGGCTTGATGCCTTTGATGGAAAGATGATCTGATCAGCTTCCAGAATATAATTTCTAAAAGAGAATGAAAAATAGTTTGATTTCTGCTCTGCTACTTTAACCAAAGCCATCAGTATGGGCTTTCTCCTTGCTGTCCCTGTATGTCTTTGGCTGGGGAGATGTTATTGTCCGGCATGAGCTGCTTCTCTGAATCCTCCTCTAAGATGTGCTTTGTACTGCCTCTCCTGAGCAGACTTCCTACAGCAGCCTCTTAAAGGCCATGGAGTAGATTATTGTTTGAGCTGGCTGAAAATGTCTGAACAAAACGAACAGTTGTCATTGGAAAATGACCCTGGAAAAAATGCTGAAAGAACCAAGTAAAGAATTAATGGGCAAATGTTGCCAAGGGAGGCGAGCTATTAGTGAAATGGATATTGAAAATTTTATTTGAGCTTTGGTAAACAAATTCAAGTTTTGGTAAAAAAAAAAAAAAAGAAAAAAAGAAAGAAAAAAGAAAAAAGAAAAAAGTTTATTATTTCAGTAGTGGCTTTTGCAGTGGTGGTAGTGGGTTAACAAAAGGCATTAACATTTGGGGAAAAATACCAGGACAGTTATAAAACCAGAAAAATATACTCTTCTGGAGGAACTATAAAGTTATGGTATTAAAAATAAAGATGCGCACGACTGTGTGTGTATATACTTACTACTTTAAGGTTGTATTGGGCCTGAATATTTATCAGTTTATTTCACAGACCTCTAAAAGACTAGGACAAGAAGCAAGTCTTACTATTTTCTAGCCATAATTAGGGTCTCACTTGGAATAAGATTAGTCTGTTTACTAATGATCTAAATAGTGATATCCTGATAGAATAAGTCAAAATAATTCAGAGCATTTTTATCTCTGTTAATGATGTAAGACATACAAAATCAAAAATAGTTAGATTTCTTTAGCTAAAAGCACCAGAACAACCTGTAAAAAATATTACAGTCAATATGCTGAACTGTAACTAGTGTCCTCAGGGACACTACAATACAAGTTATACTGCATACAGTAAAGTAGAACTTTGAATTAATTCTTTTTTTCCACCATGAAAAGATATAATTTTACCCATCAGTATTAACAAAATGTATGTATCTTATCTCATTTACCTTGTTTCATATGTGAGGTATCCATGTGCTGAAGCTCAATTAAGTTCACAGGTGAGTACAAGTGGAGGGACATTGAGTACATCACGAGAAGGAGAGTGTTACACCTACATGAAGCTATGTAATTTTTATTTCTGTATAATGTGAAGGCTACCCATTTGCTTATCACGTGAAGACTGAAGCCTAAATTTGGTATAATTGATACTGAAAAAAAAAATTTTTGCACATCAATCTTGCCTAACAAGAAAGCCTAAGAGTGTTTAAGATGGAGACAGCATGCAGAAGAGGCAGAAAAATGAAATACTTTTTGCAGTTTCAACATTTTTTTTCCATTCTATGTCAGTAAGACTAATACTTCTCACACGTGCTACAGAATAAATAAATAAATAAATAAATAAATAATTTTTTACAGCCCCAGAGCCACCAGCCTAGTGATTAAACAATTCTGCTTGTAGTTCCTCGGCATCCCACACAGGAGCCCTGATCGTGGCCCACGGTTGTGCAGGGCGCCACGCATCCCCGGGCAACGTCACGAATGTAAAAATAAGCAGAGCATGGGGCTGAATGTGAATCCCCTTCTGCTGGGCTATAAGGTCAGCATCTCTTACTTTTTCTCCCCTCTCCCACTTTTGGCCCAGTGAAGATTTAATTTTATAAGCAGAGCAGAAGCACTCGGATGGGAAAATGTGGGACTGGCTTTGTGGCGGCAGCAGCAGCAGCAGCAATAAGTAGCAGTACAGCAATTTGTGTCCCACCTCCCCAGCCCCTGAAGGAAGACAAATGCATCTGAAATACAGAAACAATTCTCAGGTCCTTGAGCCTGTCTTTGTGTCTTCAGCTCACCCGCTCAGGCCTTTCACAGCTTTCCAGTTATTCAACATCAGCCTCATTACCATTTAAGTCATATATCTCACTTGAGAGGTAGATTTCAATTGTACTAGCATCAGAACCTAGCAAACAAAAGAGAAAGGACTCTATTATATTTAAAGATATTTATTTTAAAAAACTTTTGTCTTTATCAAAAAGCATTCTGTCAATGTAGAGATGATTTTTTTTTTTCTTTTTAGTTCAAACATTGTATTGAAAGAATCTTGGTATACTGGCTTCTAGACGATAAAATCCCCAGGAAACAGGGGAAAAGCCTCCTTATCTAGCCTCTGCCTTATTGTTCTCAGTGTAACTGCATTCCTAGGGAATGGTTGACTGCATCACACCCTGACTTAGCAGAGCCGAGCTGTTAAGAGAGCACTTAGCACGGCTGTGGGAATGTCTGTGATCGCTGGCAGGTCATGTCTGCTGCCTTGAGCAAAGCGGTTGCAAGAAGAACACTGTGTCCTCTGTCACATGGAGGCGCATGATTAGGACCAGGGTGGGAGAAGCCATTTCATCTCCACATAAAATGTGATGCTTGCTTGAGTGCTTTAGCCTAAGGAGAGAGCTGTTCTTGATTTTTTTTTCCCCTGCCAAGGAATTTCACTCAAGATCTGCTGCAGCAGGCTAAACATGAGCCGGTGCTATCATGTGGCTGCAGCTCAGTGAACGGCTGCCAGTGATTCACAGCAGCATTTGCCCCAGTGCCATCTGAGGGGGGCACATGGCAAGAACAACCCATTCCCCGCTGCAGCAGCAGAACTTGCTCCTTACATTGCACGGACAAAACCACCTCAATTGTTTTAAAAGCCTGTCTTTAAAACCTATCTTTTTTTAATAAGCATGATAAAAAAGATCTTGTTTTATGTATTTTCATGATTTTGCAGGAGGCTGTCAGATGCATGAGGTATGAGGTTACTTCTCCTGTCCAGGGGTACCTGGAGAAGAACCCAAGGCCAATGCAATGTGTCCCTCTCTGCTACACTGCATGAAAGCATTAAATAGTTCATGGGAGGTGGAGGAAAGTTGGTGGAAGACTAGGCTAGGACTAGGCTACAAAGGTTGACTTCATTAACAGACATGCCTCTGCTTCCCAGAAGGAACTAACTTGCTTTCATCCATCACAGCTCTTTTACAGCCCTTAAACCTTTCGCCCCAAAGGAGGCATGGCCAGATGCCTGAATCCCACACCGGTGCAACATCAGGGCACAAAGAGAGCCCGACAGCCACATCTCTGCCCAAGGTGAACCTGCCTTCTCCAGCACCCCACGTTTCCCCAGATCAAAGCCCTGGCTTTGCAAAGAGCCTACAGAGATGCTGGAAAGTTTAAAAGACTTAGTTTAAAAGACTATGTTCCCAAAACATAATGAGCCCCAGAGTCCTTCCTAGGTTGCTAGGAAGGAGGAGCACAAAGTCTTCTTATCGCATTCCTCACAGGATGATTTCCACTAGGTGAGTCAGCTTGTCCCCCACTACTCACTGCCACTGGGTGACTGGAATGCAGTATTGCTGCTGATAAACTTCAGATGTAGTAATAAGGTCCAATGACAAAAGTATGATAAGATTCCCTTTCGTTGTTATAAAGAGAAGTGGAATCTTGAAAGTTATTTCAGGCTATAGGTCTTCTCATTTATAAATGGATGATAAAAACCTCTTTCATACATGAGATTCTAATGGATGTTTATGAAGATTTCATTATTTTTCTACTGTGTTCAGGCAACACAGCTTACTTTGTGGACTTCTTTTGCTTAGACTTTTTTTCAGCTGGCTGGTATCATTTCACAAATTGACAGTGTTGTTATTATAGAAATACTATTTTTACCATTGAGCCAGAAAAGAAAACCCAATTTCTTTTATTCAGGCTTCATAGGACAAATTTACCTGTTGTCAGTTTGACAGTTTATTAAGATTAAAAACATACTATCCTCATATTTGTAAATACAAATGATGCAATGATTTTCATTCAGAGACCTTATAGAGAGAAACAATAAAACACACGGCTACTAGAAATAATATTTTTTAACTTTAACAGACTAACATTGCCAGCTGGAATTCCCTTCCCCTCATAAGTCTACAGCCGTCACTTTCTGTCACACGATTCAGGGCAAAACAACCTGCCCTCTGATCTTCCTAAGTGAATTCAGTCTCTACATTCCTGAAAATGGTCAAGCTAGAAAATGCCCCATGTACTCTCCCAGCTAGGAAACACTAACGCAGAAGTCTTTAACTCCCATTAGCCTGCGTCTAATACTTGACCCAAAAGACCTAACAGGGCAAGAGTTAGAGCCCAGATCAGGTCCCAAAGACCTTCAGGTCTTGCCTCTGATGAAACTGTCATTACAGGTGACACCTGAGGCAGTTCCTGTGGAAAGCAGGCCTGCATTCTGTAAACTGAATTAAGACTACAGTCTGTTTTCAAAGAAGCCAGCAAACATACTGTCATCAGATGACAACTGTTTTTGATTCCCTCTAAAGTAAAACTAGATTTGTACCAGAACTTTAAGAACTGAAGCTCTTCTTCAGATGCAAATGCTTCCTTAAATAAGGCCATTCCCTCGTCAAGCCACCAGGTCTTTAATCTTTTTAACCAAATAAAATGAAAATGTGAATCCAAAATAGCCCTGTACAGCCTCCTTTATAAAAGTTGTGTTCTTTTCATAGAAGATTTTCCATTAAAATGTACTAGCAGAAACTTCTTGTTGGGTGGAGAGCTAGAATCCACTGTGGCAGAAGAGCAATAGCTCTTAGTCAGATTATTTCTCTGTCTCCCCTAAGTAACTGCAAAATACTAGGTACTATCAACCAAGCTCTTAAGCAGCTGTTGATCGCATAGTGCTTCAAAGTGATCTCATCACTGAGCTAAATTTTAACGATCATTCTGACTTCCAGTGGCTGAGACTTTCTGTCTGCTAAATCCTAATCTTATCTAGAAGCTATCCAGAATATATCCCTTACTCAACATCCATAGGGTATTTTTGTTTCAGCGGGATTGCTCATTTCACCTTAATCAGAAACTAATTCATTTGGGAGTGAGCGAAGAGAAAGTTCAGACACTTTCGTTCCAAAGCCCTTTGTTTCTCACTCTAAACAAGTAACGCCCTACCCGGGAATTCTCCCTCATTACCCTCGGTCCATATTACCTTCAAATAGCAGGCTCTTTGTAACACCCACACAGGCCAGCATCCCTGTTTATTTTCTACGCATCTGTGCTACATTCACTACATCATGTAAGTCCCAGCTTTCACACAGTCTCACTCCAGCTCTAACTACATGGACCGGTTTTATGCTGCTCTAACTTCCCAGATACATTAGAGTTTTTTCTAAAACTAAAGGGTATATGAGTCATTTGGACACAAAAGGCACCTACTGTAATACAGATAACTAACAGATACCTTTTTTTTCCTAGTATTTCTTTAAAACACTATAGTGCTTTCATCTCTCATCCTACTTGTATTCTTGCTAAGACTCTATACTATAGTTAGGTCTAATCTTGCTAATGGTACCCACAAGAAAAAAAATAGATAAATGTAGAACTCAAGCACACAGTCCTGTAAAAGGAAATACATCTAACAGCATATTGGAGTCACCAAGTGTTCAACCTTACTAATGCTTCAATAGATATAATTGGCCTGAACATGCCTTATCCCATACTAATTTGTGCAAACACCAATGATATATGAGGCATTAAAGAAGTCAATTAAATTTATTTTGTTTTATCAGCTAAATACTTCTCAAAACAATCACTTTCCACAAAATACAAAGAAGCTTCAATTAATTTCCAAGATTCTAAAAACTTCCTGATACAGAAGACATTCAAATTGAGGTGCAGAGCTGAGTCTTCTACGTCTAAGACATAAATGCCTCTATGCTAATTAGAAACCCAGGCATTTCTACATATGGAAACAACCTTCGGTTTTCACTGATGTTTCTGTTGTATAGTTTTTGAACAAATTCACAAGGCCCAGCTGATCGCAGGAGGCTCTGGGACGTCACAAATTCCCTCTGCCTTTTAACTCTCGCTCTAACAATCAAACATGAAATGTCTTCCCAGGGCTTTCAATTAAATAGTACACACGCAAAAATATCCTAAAAAAATAGCACACACAAAAATATCCTTCAGAGAGACCTGGACAGGCTGGAGAGTTGGGCAGAGAGGAACCTCATGAGGTTCAACATGGGCAAGTGCAAGGTCCTGAACCTAGTGAAAAATAACCCTAGGCACCAGTACAAGCTGGGGGCTGACCTGCTGGAGAGCAGCCCGGCAGAAAAAGACCTGGGAGTGCTAGTGGATGATAAGTTAACCATGAGACAGCAATGTGCCTTTGCGGCCAAGAAGAATGGTCTCCTGGGTGCCTCAGGAAGAGTGTTGCAAACAGGTTGAGGGACATGATCCTGCCCTTCTACTCAGCCCTGGCGAGGCCTCATCTTGAGTACTGTGTCCAGTTCTGGGCTCCCCAGTACAAGAGAGACATGGAGCTACTGAAGAGAGTCCAGCGTAGGGCTACAAAGATGATCAGAGGGCTGGAGCATCTGCCCTATGAGGAACGGCTGCGAGAGCTGGGCCTCTTTAGCCTGGGGAAGAGAAGAATGAGGGGGGGATCTTATCAATGTGTACAAGTACCTGAAGGGAGGGTGTCAAGGGGACGGGGACAAACTCTTTTCAGTTGTCCCATGTGACAGGACAAGAGGCAATGGGCAAAAATTGAACCGCAGGCAGTTCCGCCTGAACATGAGGGGGAATTTCCTCACTGTGGGAGTGACAGAGCCCTGGCACAGGTTGCCCAGGGAGGTTGTGGAGTCTCCTTCTCTGGAGATCTTCAAGGCCCGCCTGGATGCAACTCTGTCTAACATTTTGTAGGTGACCCTGCTTGGGCAGGGGGGTTGGACTAGCTGATTGGAAGGGACCTCTTCCATCTCCAGAGGTCCCTTCCAATCTAACCGATTCTGTGATTCTGTGATTCTAACACTTGCTGGTCCTTTCCATAGATTGATCTGTGTGAGTTTACAGGCCAGTAAGTCTTCTCTCTATGGCATAAAGTTGCCACATATATGTGGCATACCTGGTAAAGGGCAAGGATAGACAAGTTAGGAAAATGGTGTAAACCATGGGGCTGCCTCAGGTCTAGGGATGGTTACACTGTTCTTCTTTCTAGACTCGATGTCTAGCATTTTTTTTTCCAGGATTATTTCAATCTTGCATAGTGTGAGCACACAGGAGCTAGAGAGAGCTAGAAAGACAACCCATTTTTATTAACTGCATAAAAGAAGGCATTTTAGTTTGTTCTGGGGTTTTCCTTTGAGTGTAAACTCAAATGCTTCTGTCACTATTGAATTTTCTCAAGCCTGAGAACTCCTGTTGGAGGAGGCTTTTGAAAACTTTACCTACAAGCTCACTAATGAATTTAGCTTGCTGAATGATTTAAGAGTTTGTTCAGTGAAATGACAGGGGAGAACAAACTTTCCACAGAGCTCACAGCATGTTCCAATGCGTGCACTTCGATTCAACCAAAAAGAAACCGGTTCAGGCACTCTGAGACTGTTTCACAACATGAAGCAACTGTCCATGAGGACAATCAAGAGATCCACTTTGAAAGCACACTCCTGATCAGGATAGACAGGCACCCTGTGGTATTTGTAGAAGGCAGTACTTTGCTCGAAATGGTAAGCAGTAAGGCAAGAGCAAGGTCTGCACAGGGTGAAATCAAATGCTGTCATGGTTACAAATGAGCACAAATTACTCATTTAAGCTGTGAAGGCTTCATATACCAAAGACTGGGAAAAGTGAGTAAGAAAACTCTTCCAACACTTGTTTCTTTTCTAAGTTAAAAACCATGGTTGGTTTCTTGTCAGGCTCTATAGCAAGTTCTCAACATATCAGAATTAGCTTAGTTACTGAAACCTATGTCATCAAATGAGCACATCTTACTTCTTCTGCCCAATGAGACCTAATCTTCCACACTGATATCCCAAAAGATTGATAATATATAAAAATACCTCACACATCTTAAGAACAATCTTGAAAACCCTGAGACAGATTATACCCAGCACTATGTCTGAGAACAAAAGAGAAAGGGAGAGAAAGTGCAGCTCCTGCATGAGGGCTAACCATAGCCAACAGGGCAGGCATGCCATGCCGGGCAATGCCTTTCCAGCACTGGAGGCACCGAGCACTGCTTGGGGACTGCTGCATGGTCTGGGGGCACAGGGGCTGTCCTTGCCCCACACGTCCAGCAGTGTGCAAGTCCTTGGAGTAGCCAAAGGAATGATGGATCAGTTTGGTCAGTGGTCTTGCAGGGCCTCTTGCTACAGTTGGTCATCTCTCAATTGCCGTCTGATCATTTCTGTAAAGCCAGAGGCTGTTAATTTTGTTTTAGGGTTTCATACTTTGGCCCACACCCTAGCATCTGAAAAGGTTTACCAACCTCTGCTCTTTTAAACTGTTGATGAATATTTCACTGAAAATGTGGTCTTTATTTCATAAAAATCTACATAATCTGCTTCCAAAGTCCCTGTGCTTTGTCTTCATACTCAGCTAGGAAAGCAAAGACTGTCTGTCCAGGCAGAGAACCAGAATTTCTAGAGAAAATACTGATTCTTAAAGATCTAGTGATATGACAGTATTCCTGATAACTAGAACAGGAATATAAAGCTATAAAGCCACAAAGGTTTCTATATGCCATGATTTAAAGAGTTCCTACAAACCAACCACAGTTCTCTAATGATCTGCCTAAGTAATTATGGGTTCACTGTTTAACAACTTTTTATCAATTAGTTCAAAAAAACTATTTACGTAAAACAGCAAGTCAATATTTTATATTATAGTTTCTGATGAACTTGCTTCCCTAACTATTCTTGGACTCTTCCGAGAAACACAGCAGCTTGAACGCAATGTAATTATTTAATTATTGCACTAACCTTTTAGCTTTAATAATATATTATTAAAAAAAAAAAAAAAAAAAAAAAAAAAAGATGAGCCTGCAGTATGTTTGAAAAGAAGGGTGCTGACATCCAGAGAAGTTAATTCAAAGTAAATGTGAACTGGGTTTAAAAAATGCATTTTATTTTATGACTGGTCCTGGCTACATTCTGAAGGGAGGCAGAGGGGTTAGCTGGGGTCAAGTGGCTTTCATGGTACTCTGTCAACTTATTGTAAATAGCTTCCAGAACAATGAGTTTTAGATCATGCTAATTCTACTTCCAATATGAGGTTAAAAGCCTGAGGTAAACACAGTCATTACCTTTTTCTTAATTTTCAATACATTTTGGGAAGTGTTTGGGGAGTTTGGGAAGTTAGTACAGAAGCACTGTACTAAACACAGTATGTAGCTGAGAAAATAGAATGGATTTAACATCTCTCTGTTCAGCAGCTGAAGATGCAAAATAGAGCACAGCTCTGAGAAGGGATTATTGATTCTATTTATTCTTTTTTTAAAAAAATGATTGCTCATATCATCTAGATTTTTTTTGCAAATGTTATCTCTTAATGCAACTGCCCTCCTTAATAGCTATAGCCTTGTTAAACTAAAACAAACAAACAAACAAACAAACAAAAAACAGTTCAGAGAGTCAGTAGTGAAATAGAATCATAGTCTTTAGAGAACCTAGGCTGTGTCTAAATTTTTTTTAAAAAAGACTTCCAGCTTCTTAGACAAAAGCAAACTGAAAATTAATATAAACAAACTAAAAAAGAAGACTTTGTCAGTGAGATTCTACACAAACAGTAAATCTGTGCTTCCATCAAAGTTTGCTGTCACTAATGTTTGACCAGTGTGTCAAAGATAGAAAGTGTGCCTAAGAAATCCTAGAGCTGTAATTCTAGGTAAGGAGTTTTACATTGAGCAAAGCAAGTAAGGGAACACATTTAAAAACCCAACACATGAGTAATTCATTTATTTAAACAAAAGACTCTTCTACTATATGGAGGTTACAAGAGAGGTTAAAATAAAATGGAGGAAAATGAATCATAAGTAACAGAGATATGCTCCTGCTAAAAAATGATCAGATCTTTGAAACTTTCTACACATCCCCTATAAAGTGAATGAAGACATTAACTACAATTTCTGTCTCATACACTCTCTCTCACACACACAAATGTTACAAGAAATGACATCAAACCATTAGGCCTAATTCCTAATTCCAGAGTAAGTAATGGTTCACGTGGTGCGGTGATTTTATCAGTCTTGACAATGGGCGGGGTGGAGGGGCAGGGAGTAAGATAAATGCACCTATAAATTACCAACCCTGATAGATGGGAGAGCTCCTGGTTAACCTGTCATCACCACTAGTGTTACCTTCAGACAACATGCTTATAGCCTCATCGGTCTGCTGGCTGTCAGTTGTGGATATCTTCTTTGACTCATGGATGTTGCTTTGGTAGTTCACAGGTGAGGGATAAGCATTTTCACCCACGGTTGATGAGGACAATGATTCCCAGGGTATTTCTCTCTTTTGCCATTTCAGATCCACTCTCCATCCTGTCCAGCCATAGAAAGCTAATGTGTAAAGGAAGCCTTGCATTGGATTAAGAACGCCCTACAAAAGAGAAGTGCAATAGCAGTTACACTTAGCAAGGCCGGAATTTGTACTCCAGTAAAATATTTAGCATGTATTAGCAACTTCCCTTACACTGAACATTTGCTTTTCAAAGATGCCATTTCCATCCAAATAAAAGTCTGTGTTGTGGCTATTGTAGATGGGAACAAATCAGAGATACTACAACCTGTTGTTTCAGCAGGCTGAGAGTATCCCATGAACACTAAGGCCAAACAGTTTTCTAGCAGGAATTTCAGCTGGTCAGTCCCTCAGAGCATTTTAACATTCCTCACAAGCTGTATACTTTTTAATTCACAAAATCAAACACTATATTTTTCTTTAGAAGCTAAACCAAATATAAGAGAGTAGACATTAACAGTCAGTTTTTTTTTCAAACACTAACAATTGATCTGTCTGGAACTGTTGCAGATTTCTGAGCCAGTGAGGCTGTCCATCGAAGCTGAATGGAAAAAAGGGGAGATGAAAAAAAAAAAAAAAGTCCCAAATGATTTCCAAAACCATCATCGCTGTTCCCACTGGTTTGGGACTCTTGGCAAGTAAATGGTTTTAGATGTTTCCATTTTTCTCAAATGAAAATAGCAAACTATTTTTACAGACAGTTTAAAAAATGGCTCAGTTCCTAGACCTGACCTCTTCCTCTCCAGGTGAAAAAGAGCAAGATCTCTAACAGATGAATGAATTGCAATACTTAACCGCTTAATACAAACGGGCACAAGGGCTTAACTACACAGAGTGTGTTCAGGCCTTACAGGTATTTAACAGCTCTAAAATAAACTCTCTCGAAACAGGAACTCACATTATCACCTCTGGAAAATCCATTGTTAAATATTCCAAAGGAATAAAAGAGGGTAGAACACAGTTAGAGCCCAATATCTTATAGTTATCTTTTTGTCTATTGCTTCAAGATTTTTCACATATTTTCCCCCAAATAATCATGCATATATTGTGATATATCATGTAATTTTTTTTATAAGTCAGCAATACAGAAAATCCTCATTACAAACAAAGATTTATCAGAAAATCCCCATGCTTTGAGGGAACCTTCAGGAATCATGAGCTAAAACCTTATGGTTTGTGTATAGCAGAGGTTAGAAAGGTTAGACCAGAATTCATTATAATGGTCTAGCCTATACCTTCAGATGGATAGGAACCACCCATAGAGAGAATGTGTACTCTAGTAAAAGGAAAAAAAAGTTGATCTTTGTTACCTTTTGGCTAAGTTTACATGTGAAAAGCACTCCCAGTGACAGCTCCTACCTCTCTCTTACTCTCTGCTTTTCTTCCCTGATTTTTTGGAGTGAAAATGTGTTTTTATTTCCATAATCAAAACCCACACATTATATGGTGCTGTTTCTCCAACCTCACATGACTGATTTCTAAGGTTAAGAAATGTCATGGTTAACCTACCATTATAATCCATGAGATCAGTGCAGCACTTCTAATATTTTTCAGGGGTATTTCATTGATATCTGGCTGCATTTCAAGATAGAATAAAAGGCTCTCATTGATGATATTGGATGACCAGCTGTTGCGGAAGAAAGTAAAAAAAAAGGATGAGAACAAGACCATTTAACATATATATAAATATATATATATATGCTTATGTCTTAAAAATAAGACACTTACAGATAAAGAAACCAAATATAAGCATGTATGTTGTAAAAGATTGCAGAAATCAAAGTCTCTCTAAATATCCTAAAATTTCAGGTTAAAATAGAATAGACTTTCAAAATTCTGTAAAATAAATTAAAATAGCTAAAGGTGGACTTTAAAATCCTTAAAAATGCCAACAAATTTTAGGAATAAAGGTAATTTCTGTTTCTAAAAAAGGATGAGCATAATCAAATCTCTTGTTGTAAAAAAGACACTGTGACTATTCCACATTAAATAAGGGTTAAGGTAAAATGGTTATTACTTCTTAGGACTTCCAAACAGTCAGGGCAGCCTTTCTTTGCATTTCTACCATAGCTTCAAAAAGCATCCAAGTCATACTTTCTACAAGAGTTTATAAATATCCTTCCTACGATTATATTTTTATCATAACGTAAAACCTCCTGCTCTTCTCTCCCAAATCTGCAAGCCTCTGTTTTATCCCATATTGGTTTTCTGTCCCTGACTAACTAGTTCCATATTTGAACTTTGGAATAGAAATGCATGATTCCTAGGGTTTCAAGATGGGACTGCCTCAGTCTTACTGTATAGTGACCAGTAGAAGAGTTTCAGCACTCTAAAGCTTGTGTTTTTATCAGAAGAACAAAATCTAAAATTAAAAGCATAATTATTTTTAATAGGAAAACTCAGAATGGGATAGAATGGAAATAAACAACTGTCCCTACTGCGTCTTTGTGGAGTTGGTCCCTTCTTTGACGCTTGCTCCCAGGCTAGCAAGCTGGCCACAATTCCTTAGGTTGCAACTGCATTTTTGTAGTCCCTCTGGGATCTATAATGAGGCTCTCTCTTTCTGTAACCTTGAAGCCTGGATATTGGAGCCTTGAAGCTCCTTATTATTTTCAGCCATTTCCCAGACAGCTACGCTGCGGGCTCCTTCACTGCCTTCTGTCTTTCTCTCTCCCTCAGCCTACCCCACCCTGCACAGGAGAAATCTCTCTCCCACCCAAGCAGGTGTGGTTATTTCCAAAGAAAAGAAAATAGTTTCCCTCTGGAGCACTCAATAGACAGCAGCGAGGACAAGATAAAAAGGCAGCCTTCCTCCCGCCTCAGTCTTTAAAAGCAATGTAACATGCAGTAATGTATCTGTGTATTAAGTAGTTGTATTAACTATATAAGTTATTTTTAAGTTAAGTATATATTAAATATTGTTATACTAAGTAGTTGTATAGACTGCTAAATCTATCCAAGCCTTTCTCTGCTCCAGGGTAGTTTCCCTCCTTTTCCTGCTGTTTGTGTTACCTATGTAAATAGTAAACACTTTATGGCAGTGACTGCTTCTTGCTAGGTCCTTACACAGACCCCTGCAGACTGGATCAACCCCCCTTCTGGTGCTTTTATTTTATGAGACTGCAGGAGAAAACACTGCCTCCAGAAGTAGGCTCTATTTCTGCTCAGTTTTGTTTTGTGCATCCAACACCTTCAGTTCCAGCTACCACTCCAGAACTGTCTGCACTGAATTGTGTTGCTAGGACAGAGATGCAAGGGATTGGGAGACAAGGATGAGTACACTCTCTCTCCTCTACTTCTTTCCTATCCTATCCTAAAAGTCCTATTTCATGGAAGAAGATGGAAAAATAGAAAAGAGATTAAATGATCAGAAATTTTACACACAGAAGAATGCAACCATGACAGTCACGCTATTTCCAGCTGATACGCAATGCTTGTTCCGCACACTTGTGATCTGCAGACTGTAGAGGCGACGACCGTGTTACATAAGCACAGTCTGCAGCCTGAAGCTGGTCTTGGAACCATCCAAATCGTAGCTTTTCAATGAAATGTTTGATGACAAGGGTGTAGAGTGGGCTCTCAGAAATCTTGAGTGCAGAAAGCTGTCTATCAGACCACAGTACCGGAGCGCTGCTGTTCCAGACAGCTATTCATTTAGGTTGTGCCCAACCATCTTTTTGCTATTGTTTCTAGGGATTACTGTTTTCCTTGTTGCTCAAACATTTTTATCATTTCCTTACTGCCTTGTTATGCTACATTAGTGCTTCAGTTAGTTTGTGATCTTGTTCCTTTGCAACACAAAGACTGTGAAAAAAAATGAAACAACCTATCAGAGTCTATTTTTGTCCCTGACTGCCTCCAGCTGGGAAAAATAAAAAAATGGATCCCCTTACCAGATAATGAATACCAGCATAATTTTGAAAAAGCGGATCTGGATCTCTGTCCCCAGACGTCTTTCATTCTCTGTGTAAATTCCTTGTCTCCCTTTCAGTAAGGAGGCAACTGGAAAGTATACAATTGTGTTCATTAACATACATGCATCTTGTTATTTATAGCACAGGGATCCAGGAAACAGATGTCTTCAAAAAGATATCAAAGGAAATGGATTTATCCCTAGCAGCAGTTCAGAAGCTGGATGGACCATCACCAAGCAATCTCATATGCAGCCTGATACTTAAGGAAAATAACCACATCTATTACGGTTTCCTAAAATGGGTGATATTCTACTACGTCTTCTCTCTTCTCTCAGTCCCACTGAAGATAGAAAATAGTTAGTATGGTCAATATACTTTTCTTTTATAATTAAAAAGGTAGTGCCTGCAACTTTTATATGATGTGCGATATAATGATGTATGATGCTTAGGCTAGAGTAGAATGCATTCTGTCCTACACTACACATTTCATTTACTTGTGCAATTGATAGAACTACGGCTACAGCTTTAAAACTTGTGTGTTGTGTGTGTGTAATGAAGTGTGATATTAGTAGAATAGACCATACATATGCACAAGTATAAACATATTTACTGCGTATTTTCTCATAGAAATAACGGACTTTGAGAGATTAGCCAGACCATTCCCTGGCCCTGAGCATAACAATTATATCTAGGTGTGTTGTCTGCAGTCTCAATAACCTCGCTGAAAAATGAGGAACACTCAAAGACCTCTCCAGGCAAGATATTACACTTCTTTACCAACCTTTACCATACTAAAGCTTTTTCTGCTCCTGCTTTGACCACATTTGTTTAAGTTCAAGCTCAGTTCTTCTTTTATTATGATCTACAGACAAGGAGAAAAGACTTTTCTGTTTCTAAGTCATAGTTACACCCTCACTTGGTCCTCTCTTTTTTAGACGATAGAATACATCATGCAGACTTTCATGTTTTATTGCTTATTGTTCCTTTTCTTTATTGTTGTTTTACTTAGAGAATGGAGTTTTATTTAGCGAATGGAGTGGTTGTTTGAGAAAACAAAGCTTGTTCATTTCAGAGCAAGGAAACATAAGAAATCATACTTCGACCATAAAGTGTTGCCACAGATATATGGACACAAACATGGACATACTTAACATAAAGCACACACAGACACACGCACATACACACACAGATACATATCACACATCTATGCACATTATTTAGTCTGTCACTGAAGACCTTGCTACTGTTAGAAAATGTATTGCCCTAGCTTGCTATATCACCAACACTTGCTTGTCTGGGTACCAGTAACTTCAATTGTTTGGGGTTGAAGTGTGATATGAAAGATAAGTTTACCAGTTATCAAGAAGGTAATTTCAAAAAATTCTTAAAAAGTATGTGCCTTCAGATAGTACAAAAATAGTAGCTAAAGTAAAATGCAGTTGCCAATTTATAAAGTGTTTTTACAAATTGCAGAGGGTAACAGATATTTTTGATAATGGACACTTTATAGGTTAAAGCTTATCTTTGCATATAGAACACTTTGGTCACAGGCTTTGGACTCATCCCTTACTTTTTTATGCTCCTATATGGAGTTATAATCCTAAATAAAAAACATTCTCCTGTATAAATTGGTGAGTGCTCTCTCATAAATGCAATTTTTTATACAGGTCACAAGAATGATATAATACAATGATGCAAATAAGGGTTGTCTTTCTAGTATATGTTCTGTGTTTTTAGCACATCGGGTCTCTGACTTAAACAAAACATATAGGAGGCACCATAGTAGAACTAATTAGCTATAATAAAGTATTCCACAGATTTGCTTAGCTGTTCCTTTGAAAATGGTACTGCTGAGGAATGTAGGGCATGAATGGGATGAAGACTGAACTTAGAATTTAAGGTCTTCTGTTGCTGGCTTTTTTATATATCTAATGTGTAGACAGTAAGTATGAATTCAGGTACTGAAAACACATAGCACTGATAATATTACTTGCAAAGAATTCATTGAATCAGTGGCTTTTTCTTTCAGGCTCATTTCTTCAATGCACTGTATTGTAAATCAAATTGGAACATTAAGGCCCCAGCTGAGTTGTATACAACTCCCATTTGTTTCATAATCTTAGAATCAGGAGTAACAAAGTTCTGATCATGTTTCAGTATTAGCTGCGAAGAAGCTAATTCAACCATCAAATCTCACCGACGTTACCTTTACAGCAGATAAAATTACATTCCAAATTCTAGGTTGGAACCATTACTGCAGTAGAGTTAAGCCTCCATGCCAGACTTGTCTAAAATACTTTAAATCTAGAATCATTGTGCATCACAGAAACACCTTTGCCTGTCTGCATTAGAGGTTTATAACAGTGTAACTTGAGTGCATGCCAAAGTGTGTATCTATGACAAATTTTCCTGCTAGGTGGTACCTTTTTACTTCAATAGGCAATTCCCTCCCATTCTATGCTGTATCCCCTAGGAATTAACAAGGGGCCATCTCACAACACTAAACATAAGCATGGCTTTATACATTATTGTTGTTTTACTAAATAACACATATTCATGTTGGCCATTACAAGCATACCTGCTGATACCGTCCTTCTAAAGAGGATTGGGTTGACCACCAGCACTAGTAGGAGTGGGGCATAGGTTGTGACATAATGCGGAATTGCATGCTCCAGGCCATTTTCACAACTGAAAAGAAATTATTCAGAGCTTGTTCACTTTTTTTCCCCCACATCTGATAGTTTTGACTATTCTATCTATCTCAACTTTAACTTAAAAAAAAAGGGGGGGGGGAATGAAGTAAGCAGATGTTAAATTTTTTATTCATAAATCTTCACAGCCAGTTCCCATGGGTCACAATGTTGATTCTTAACACGTAGCATCTGTGAATTTTTTTTCAGTTTTAAAGGAATAACTACAAGGCTAAAATCAGGAATGAGAGAACAGGATGATGGGACAAGCAATCCCTGCCTGCAATGGCCTTGTTCAGCCCATTTTTCCTAACAAAGCCTGAAGGGAGGGTGTCAAGTGGACAGGGACAAACTTTTCAGTTGTGCCATGTGACAGGACAAGAGGCAGTGGGCACAAACTGAACCACAGGAAGTTCCACCTGAACGTGAGGGGGAATTTCCTCACTGTGAGAGTGACGGAGCACTGGACCAGGTTGCCCAGAGAGGCTGTGGAGTCTCCTTGTCTGGAGATATTCAAGGCCCACCTGGATGCAACCCTGTCTAACATGCTCTAGGTGACCCTGCTTGGGCAGGGAGGTTGGACTAGATGATCTCCAGAGGTCCCTTCCAACTTTACCGATTCCGTGATTCTATGAGCTCACAGCAGCTCATAGTAGAAGCTATATCACAGAGCTGCAACATCCCCAAGTGGATGTATTGCCTGGCGTGTTTCTTCAGGACCCACGAAAAACCCAGGCAGATATTTGTAGGATTCCATGGACTGAGTAGGACATGCTCAAAGATCAAAAAAGTTAGCTCAGTATTTAGATATGCACATCTAAAACTGACCAAAGGACATTCAAATGATGATAGACTGATATGATTTCTTAGTCTGTTTCTAGACTCCTGCTTACCTGGAAAGAGACGGGTAGTAAAGCAGTGCAACTCCCTCCACGCAGAGCAGGACTGCTAGGCCCCATGTCATCATGTGGTACAGGACAATTGTACTGGAAGCACACCAAGCAGGACAGAAGTTAAAGACACCATACCTTATGCTTTCCACATTGCAACACAAAAATAGGATAGGAAATGGTGCAGAACAACGCAGGCAATACAGTAACTGAGGACAGCAGGTGGAGAAGGGGCCTTCAGAAAAAGGGTAAGTCAAAGCAGTCTGTCAGACTTGCTCAGAGAGCTTCTGTGTCCCCTGCCTATAGCGTGCAAAGCTTTTCTCCTCTCCCCAAATCTCTAGAGGGCACCCTGCATCTTTCATTTTTCCTATCGAAAGTAAATTAGGGGAAGAAAAACATAAAGGAGCCAAATAATCACACAAATTATCCTTTGGTAGTTTGCAAATCATTATATATAACTTTTATTCAGATTCAGCTCCTATCTTAGGGAGTGTCAGATCTGGTTGTGTAGAAAGTCCCTGATTGACTACTCTGATTTTAGAATGAGGCCCAAATATACATTTTTTCCCCCATGAATAGTCATGGGAGAAGAAGATAGTCCCAATTGCTTCAGACTAGAACTGCCTGACTTTACAAAATCAGGTTTGTCATTCACAGGCAGAGGTTAACTCTAGCTGGAACTCAAAAATCCTCATTTTGATAGCATTTACTAAATGAACCAAAACTCCAGTATCTGACTACTTGGTATCATCTGGGTATATTATCACATAATTCTGTGGTTAGCAATGGCAACTAAAGGTCATTTTGCCCTTCTAATAGTTAACCTAGAAATATCATGTATTTTGTGTCTGGCATTATAGCATGGTATTTTTTGAAGGGTTTTCAGTTATAGGGCATGGCAGGAAAATGTATAGTAAACACATTCCCTTTTCTTCTTAAGAAGTCTGCAAAAGCAATCAGGAGTGTAACAATGACAATACTGAAAAGCAGATAAAATAGAAAATCTGAGAAAAATTTCTGGAGAATGAACTACATGAAAATTAGCACCATCCCACCCATTTGTTTATTTTCAGAATAATACTTTTTTGCCATAAGAGTCAATTTCAGGAATGGAGCAGGGAAAAAAATAATATCCTGCTGCATTGAAGTTGATAGAGCCAGAACTGCACCTTATTTTTTCAAAGGAAAAATGAATTCAGCTACATTTAAATGCCAACTGGGCATAAATAAACGAGTAACTGAGCATTTCGCTGGCAATATAAGCACTTAGCACACCCATTCACCCTTATTATTATCTGGTAACCATGTGAACATCAGATATATGTACAAACTTCATTTATGCTTTTAGATATCTGCATACAAACATGGATATACAGTGCTGGAAGTCAAGTAACACATTTAGAGCTTTAGCTCTGGTACCTCAGTCCAGCCGATCTTCTTACCACCAAGTAAGAATCGACAGCATAGCAAAATAACCACCAGAAGCTAGCACTATATAATAGCTGGATCCACATCTGCAGGAAAAGAAAAAATCAGAATGGCACAGCTGTTTATAAAGTCTCTAGTACCACTGGGGCGGCGGGGTGAGGAACAGTCAGGAACCAAACCTGTAGCCTGCTGATCTCTTCATTAAATGGGTGTATTTTGCAACTGAGATTGTGAAGTATGAAATGCTACTCAAAATCACAGAAACAAAACTCCTATAGCTAACAGATCTCATCACAGATAAATCAGTGTTTGTTTCCTCAGCTTATCCTGTTACTTAGATAATCTGTTTTACCTATTCAGTTTTATCTTTGAATGTCTTACATGAAGTCCAACTAAAAATTCTTCAATAACAATTTACAGTGTGGATGTTTTAATTTCAGGTTAAAATTTTAGTAGTTTCCCAGTATCTGAAGCATGAAAACATAACTCATGTCAGCCATCACCACTGTGTGCCTTTGCACTGGGGGCTCTGAAGGCAAAAGCTGCTTGCTCCAAGTTCAAGAACTTGGGTTAGGGAATAGTAAATACGAAAAAAGACAGAAAGTTGGGGAAAAAAAATCCTCTGGAAAAATTATCCGTATCAAACTCTCTGACTAATTTCTTCAATAAAAGTTCAGAAAGAAAGTTCTAGGCACAGGTTCAAGTCAAGTTAAATTCCACTGCATTTGTGAGTTGACCATATATATTTTTCCCATGAGTGTATATAAGATAACTGAGCTTTCTTTGCCTCTGTTTACAAATTCCAAAGTTCTTCCCCATACGAGCTGGCTCTTTGTAGCACGTTCTTCCATTAGTCTGGAATTATTTTAATATTCAGATTACCTTCCCTCTTAGTCCCTCTTTCAGTTTTTATCTAAATATCCTTTGTCACGGCTCCACAGTAGCATCCTTTTACAGCTGAAAACCAACATACTTGTTTCTGAGCCAAACACCAGTGAATAAAGATCTAGCATTCCTTTCTCCAAAAGGTAAATCAAGCTGTGAAATATTTTCTTTCATCATGGGTGTAGACCTTGCATCTAGTCATTTGTGACGTGAATTATTCAGCCTTTTATTCAAATAATGTGACATATTGCTAGTGCACAGGACTCAGAAGGTAAAATTTCATTCAGTCTTCCTTCTAATGCACTTTATCCATTCCACTCAGTTTGTAACTTAATCTGCACTTTTACATACTTGTTGCAGAAGTGAACAATTCACCTCACATATATATCAAAACTAAACTGTGAGGTCTCTTCATCTGGGAAATCCACTATAGACAAGACTCTCTCAAAAATATATATAAAAAATATGTACCTAAGAAACAAAACTGTCATATACTACCCTCACTTTTTGCAAAATGTCACATCTTGCAATAGTGCCTCAGAAGGTATCCATCTACAAATCAGAGGGTGTTATTCAAAGGAGATGCCTTTTTCAAATTTCTACTGGTTTTCAGGGAAATGAAACAAAACAGAAGCACTAAAAGAAACTTAAAATAGAAGCAGAAACATTTTATTAACTCACGTGAGACTATGTTAGAGGAAACAAGTGGAAGGAGGATCATTTTTCACCTCAGTATAATTAAATTTAAATTTAGTAAGGAACCCAAGCTGCAACACTTTTGCTTGGTGCCCAAGAAAGCAAAAATAGAAATTGTGGTAGGGCTGTCATGCTCACTGTCTAATCTGAGATTAAAATGAAAAGCAAACAATTTACACACAGTATCTTTCCCACTCTTTAAAAATATTCTTTCCTGTGTTAAGCACCAGAAATTGACATTTCAGACAAATGGAAACATAGTTTTAGACTAGAACATTACAAGATTTTGATGTTATTGTTTTCCCTTTTCTTAAAGAAAAAATACTGCACCTTACAAGCAAAACTTAAACATAAATGATGGAAAATAGAGAAATGGTAGGTGTGTGTGACTGATAATCTGTATGTACAGTAAAACACTGTATTTGCCCTTATTTAGGCATATAAGGTATGGTGAGTTGCATTTTTTGTACATATTGTTTTATTTAAAACCTTTTAGAGCTGAGTAATTGTTCCTATGCAGCATACCTTTTTCGATATTGTAAACTTTGGATTGTAAAGCCAATACTGTTCTTTGGGTACCCTACATTCCTACTAAATTTAGGTAAATTGATGATTTGTCTTATTTGTCATTCTTCATGTATTGGTAAAAATCTGTGACCTTTCTTCTTGCAGAGTGAATTCATATTATATAGTTCAGCACTGTGATTGTAATATTTGAAACTGAGTTTCAATTTGTACTTTCGGAATGCATTTACTTTTTCTTATTTTAACCCAGCAGATACTTAACTGCATTTGACCTGATGCAGCCATTTATGAACGCCTGTATCCATGTATAAGCAATATACATAGTAAGGAGAGCACTTCTGCCAGCAGCTTTGTGTCTTTGGGTATATTTATCCTGCAGTCCACGTGTGACTAAAACACAGTGTAACATTGAAAACGCTAATTTAAGTTACCTAAGTTGCTGAATTCAATTGGTCCCTGCAATATGGTATTAAGGCAGGCTGTAATTTCTGCCAGAGCAGATGGCCAAGCAACCCCGTGTTGTGGGCACGCTGGATTCACTGTCATTAGTGATGCTGGGCCAGCAGGAGCCGACCAAGCGGTTTCACAGCCAGTTTGGGAACATCTCTACTGTTCCACAGTTGTGTGCCTGACCTCAGTTTAGGTCTGCCCTTCAAAGATCTCCTAGCCCAGCAGTTCTGTGGTGAGTGAATACTGCAGAACGCTTTGGACCAGGCAGATATGCTGCCTGGAAAAGGGCACTGGGGCTCTTTTCCGCCCCCTTGTATTTATGGTGCTCATTTACAGTGTCTAGCACCTTGTCCACGCTGAGCCTGGGCTGTCAGGGGGAGGCATGAAAATACTTGTACAGGTGTGGCAGAGGCTGAAATCCATCATATTTAGGCTCTGACTCACAGTTTAATTTCCTTCTGGATACAACAGCTTGCCCACATAAAGGTACTGTGAACAAAACAAGATGAAGATGATGTTTGTACCTACCGCGCTTCCCACACAGAAAGCAGAAGGCCATATGTCGGTCCCATTCACCACAGAAATGTTGGCTATGAAGCCTGGAAAGCCTAACCATACACTTGATCTGAAGATCATACCTAAAGAAAAATGCATTAATTCTTTGAATCTGTTAACGTGATTTAAGTCACATGCTTTTTCCTGGCCACATTTTTCACATTGTAGCCTAGATTTTGTGCTTTAACAAAAAGGCTAGATCTGTACATGGAAAGAGCAGGAAACAACTGCACTATTTAAATGTCAGTGTAATCTTTCAGTGAAAGTAGCACCAGAGTTTTAAGTTGCTGGAACTTGAAATGCTGTGTTCTATAGATTAAAATCTCACTTACCTACAGATACTATCAAACACTGATAAAATGAATTGGTTAGCATTTAACAGATTGACATAAAACAGTAACTGGCTATTTACAATTTTACCTGCATATTTTCATATGCTAATGTTGATTTCTTTAATCTCTCATTTCAGAAAAATATCTTCATTTTCACTGTCTTCATTTTTACAAGCAATGCTCTTTCTGTCTGTCAAAGGACTGAACACATAGGGCTTCAGAATTAGATGAGAACAATACTGATTTTTTAAATGAACTTACAGTTTGTTAGCAAGAATTTCTGGTTTTGCTTGAAAGTGGTATTAAAGCACTAGCATACAGCATAACGAACCCACCAGGTTTCCCACCAAGTGAGAAAGGTTTCTCACCTACTGAAGTGAGTCTAATTCAAAGACAGTGCAGGATAAATGCTTTTAGTTTGCCAATGAGAGAGAAAGGGAGAAAACTAATTTTATCTCTTGCTGGCCTCATCTGACTGAGAAGATCTTTTCCAGGTGAATGTACACACCCTTTACATCTCCCTCCTTCTTTATTTCCCAGGCTACCATTTGTTTTAATATTGGTTCTTACTAAGTACTATGAGAAAACCTGGCTCGGTATGAAAGGGGGTAAAGGTCCGAAGTCCTACACCCTTCCCGAGCAGCTAGAGAGACTGACAAGACAGTATTACTCCTTTTATCTAATGTGTGGGGGAAAAAAAGTTATTGTAGAAAAACCTCCTCCTGCATTTCATAGCAAGTGTAGTAGTAATTTATGCCTAATCTGGCAGTAAACAACATCTACTGACATGACAGATTTGGACTCAGCAGTCTCATTTTGAATCATGTGTGTCCAGCTCTGTTGTTTTGTTCCTCTAACCTATCACTCAGAGAGTAGGCAGCAGGTTGTCCTTGATAAGGGAGCTTTTCTCACATTTCAAAAGCCTGTGTTCAACATGATCTGTGTACAACTGCAATTTAAACTAATTTGCTGTCAATGTGATATGCCCAGAGAAGTGACTGGCATTTGAACAGCAGTGCAAACCTTGTGTGGGAGGATTTAAAGATAAAAGTGTTTTTCAAATTCAGTCCTTAGGATCAGCTAAGTTTTGGATGCCAGCCTCAGTCTTAAAATATTTTCCTTCGCTTCCACTTCCATGCATTCCTCTAAGAACCAGCCACTGTTCCAGATTTTCCTTTGTTTTAAAGTACAAATTTCAGTATAGATATGTTAAGATCTGTTACTTTTAAATTTTAACTACTAAACAACATGTTTCCTCCAAAGGTCCATCATCTTCTGATCTCATTTAGCCCAAATCTTCCCACGAATACATGACATTTCCCTCACACATTTCTGTTAGCCACTAACCAGCTCTTTTGGCTAGTGCACCTCAAAGCAATGCAAGCCTACCACAGCAATAGTCAGGGATATCAAGCTGATCCTTACCTAAGCCACCAAGGATGTCACAAGCAGAGATAAGCAGAAGGATGGTGGAGGAGGAGGAGGCTTTGGGCATCTTCCTGGGGCTCTGTCCCTTCTTTGGCAGGAGCTGCAGGATGGTCAGCAGCAGATTGACGGAGGTGCTGCCAATGCAGACTCCACAGAAGACTTTGGGCTGGAAGGTCATCACTAGTTGTGTGGCTGCATCTCGGTTAGGGCAGCAGTAGGTTTCCAACCTGGGAGAAGCCATGAAGAGTCCAGCTGCTGGAAGAGGCCCAAGAGCAGAAGAAGCTGCTGTTGCTTCCAGAAGGCACTGTTAGCTTTTTCTTCACCCTCCCCATTAGTCCTCGGTGGTAAGAATCACGCGATTGATAGATCATGTGCTGCTGCTGCTAGAACTAAATCCCCTAGAGCTGCCTTTCTCAGACTCTCCTAGAAAGGAGATCAGATCTGAACAACAAAACTCAGTGTAATCTGAAACATGCCCCTTTCTTGCTCAGAGCTATTGGCAACAGTTCACTCAAATATTTCTGCTTGCACAGTAGGATACAGGAAGGCTTAAACTCATCAGAGCATTGAATATAGTTTAAAATAAATAAGGATGGAGATACCCAAGAAGAAATTTAATTGTATTTCATTTTAGCCCCACCCCACACATTACACTTTAATTACTGCAAATTAATTGAAAAGATGAGCCCAGACAATAAGCTTTTCCAGCTTTTATAAGCAGGGACAGGGCTATAAATCCACATGCACATCCTAACCAAAATCTAAATTTTAGTGATCCAACCCACCCATCTCCATAATTAAAATTAGAAACATTAGGTAATTAGAAACATTATGTCCTATCACTCGAGAAAGAGACTACATTTAGGAAGACGATATTAATCTCATCTCATTTAAAACACAGAGTAAGTCCTCTTAGATACCCTGGTGTGGAAAATTCCAGGACTTTTGATTCCTCATGAGTATTTTTCTTTCTTTTCTTCTTTTTTTTTTTTTTTTGAGTTTAATATGAAAACAGGAATTTGATCTGTAATGTTTATTTTTACTTTAAAAGCTAGACAAAATCCTTTAAGTTGGAGGTCCTATTAGATACAGCAGCAAATACCTGCAATCATAAATACAAAAATGACTCTCCTCTCTCAGACTAGTTTCAAATTCCCAGCCCTCACCCCTTCAGAAAACTTGTCTGTAAGAATACATGCAGGGAAAAAAAAGGAGGGAGCATTGCCAACATACTTGAACTGAACTGAGTTTTAAATAATACAGCCCTGGATTTTATAATTATTCCTTATAAGAACAAATGACAACCTTTTGTATTTTCTTTTCTCTCTTTTTTTAGTGGTCTAGCTTACATACATACATATATATATATATATATATATGTATATATACATAGCCTTTAGTAGGGCAGGAGCTGCAGCTAGAGGCCAAGATCCCAGGCACACAATGGTATCCAACAACCCTTTACTTAGAGAGGACTCTTCAGCGCTGTGCCCATGCTAAAGACCTGAGGAGCAGGATTTTAGCTTGCAGATCAGGCTCCTACATGTAGGTGTCCAAACTCAGCAAGGTGTCTGAAACTTCCATTATAGTCAATCAAGATCTTAGTCAGCTAAGACAGTATTAGCCAGTGGAGTCTAGAGAGCAGTCCAGCTTTTCCTAAAATAAAAGTACCTGGTGAGCTGAATGGCTCAGTAAGCTCCACTGACTATAATGGGAACTTAAGTACCCTCATCATGTACAGCCACCTAAATCCAGGCAGCTGAGTTTAAAGCTGAGTCCTGCCTGAATCTTTTTGCTCCTCTCCAGCACAGAGAGGTTCTCCTACTTCATTGCTCCAGAGAGATGACTGATCTGGATGCAGCAACCCTATGGTTTGTTGCTACCATATATACAAAATATATTGGGGCAGCATGGTTGTGAAACAGATTGTCCTACTCTGGAAACACAAAATCTTGTGGCGCTAAAGGAGAGTATCTATGCTCTGTTGTCATTATAAGGTTTGGGATTCATAAGCTTTCATTCCCTCTCAGAGATTAACAGTGCAAATTAGGAGTTGCTACCTGTCAAGATACTGCATTGTAATCTACCTGGCTAGCTGTGTTATAAATAAGTGTAACATAGAAAATGCTATTTTTTTTTCTACAAATCACTGTCTAAAAGCCAATGCCTGCAGCTTCAGCCAGGCAAAATCTATAGTAAATTCAGTGTATCTTAAGCAAATTTCTCAAGAAATATAAGGATTTTCTGTGGAGTCTAGGCAGAAAGATATTACCTAAAAGCATAACTTCATTGTGGGAATATGATACCCACTTTTTCTGTTAAGGGAGAATAAATGCTAAAAATTAGTCTAGAGTCTACAGAGTCTATTAGTCTACCAAAGAAAGGCTCAGAGAAGAACAAGTTCCTGGGCAATTGACTTCAAGAACAAAAATTACAAAGTTTGCACACAGAGACGATATCCTTTAAACTAAAGCCACAATATACCACATACAAAATGCAAAAATAATTAATGTTTGTTCTCATTTTAAGGTTACTTTATATTGCCTGATCCATACTTAGAACAGCAACAGATACTCTATTAGACAGAAATAAACTATTTAATAGAAGCCTGTCATTTGTATTGCCATATTCTTAAATTTTTCCTTCATATTCCTCATTTCTTTCCTTCTTTTTCTTTCCTTCAAACATTGAAAAGCATGTCAAGTTGCTATCCTGATCATTTGTTCTGGCTTCCAGCTGGAATGTTTCATGTCTTACTTTTTCTGTTTATCATTTGTTTTCGTTGATTTTGACTATAGTTTTCTAGTTTGCCTGTGTGGATTTACCATTTAATACTTTTCACTTCTTTCCCTCTTTTATTCAGTCTTGGAATTACTTTTATTTCTCAAGTCTTACGCTCTAGAGATTACTCTTTACATCTTCTTTTCCTTTTCTCCCCACAGTTTTGCCAGCTGTCCGCCCTATTTTTATTGCTTTATTCCCTTGAATGAAGGTTTGATTTTTAACCTCTTCTTCTGGGTCCCTTCCCTCCTATTCTCTCAGGATTTGATTATACAGTTACTTACAGTGGGAGTATATGATTCTTTCACTGATCATTTTAACTGGAAGCAAAGTGTATGACGTGCCATATTCAGGTGGAACTTCCCGTGTTTCAGTTTGTGCCCGTTGCCTCTTGTCCTGTTGCTCGGCTCCACTGAAGAGAGTCTGGCCCCATCTTCTTGATACCCTCCATTAAGGTATTTTAGACATTGATAAGATCTCCTCTCAGTATTCTCTTCTCCAGGCTAAACAGGCCCAGCTCTCGCAGCCGTTCCTCATAAGAGAGATGCTCCAGTCCTCTCTGATCATCTTCATAGCACTACGCTGGACTCTCTCCAGTAGCTCCATGTTGTCTCTCTTGTACTGGAGAGCCCAGAACTGAATGCAGTACTCCAGATGTGGCCTCACCGGGGCTGAAGAGAGCAGCAGGATCACCTCCCTCGACCTGCTGGCAACAGGCTTCCTAATGCAACCCAGGATACTGTTGGCCTTCTTGGCTGCAAGGGCACATTGCTGGCTCATGGTCAATTTGTCCTCCAAAACTCTCAGGTCCTTCTCCACAGAGCTGCTTTCCAGCAGGTCAGTTCCTAGCCTGTAGCGGTGCCTAGGGTTATTCCTCCCTCAGTGCAGGACCCTTATCTAATAAGAACTTATCTAATAAGAAAAGAAAGGGATTCATGAGTGAATGGGTACCTGCCATGATGCATGTAGATGTGGACAGATGAGGCTAAATGGGAGACAGATCTCCAAAATAATGAGTCACTCACTATCTCAGCTGGTAATAACTAGTTAGTCTCTGGCCCTTGCCACTGTGCTCAAAGTACAAAGAGTCAAAACAATCAAAGAAATTCAAAGTTGGCAGTCTTATACTTGAAATTAATTCGGCTTCTTGTGGGTATGCAAATAAGAGGATAAAAGTCAGGGCCAAGGGCAAAGGAAACAAAAGTAACAAAGAAACTTATTTTACCTGGTTAAGGAACTTCAGTGTTCAGTAAAACTTAAATAGTTCTATAGGTCCTAATTTCCTTCCCTCTGAAATTTTTGACAAAGTTCCCACTGACTTGAGCGGTACAAGGCATACCCACAAATATTTTCTCTCTTCCTTTTTACCACCAGGACAGCATATCAATTAAGCAAATGCTGTAGGTTGGAGAGAAACATTAGCACACATAGAAGAAACATCCACAAAACCTCCCAATCTGTCATTTGAAATACCAGTTGAACAATGCTATAGAATAAACAGAAAATTGCATGATACTGAAATTTCCAGTCTTGTTTTTATACATTTTTAGCTGTATGTTCAAGAATGAAAAAAATACAGTATTTCTTGCAAGGAGAATAAGCACTTTTTCCACATGCATAGTTTTTAGAAAACCCCTCTCATGCTCTCTTGGACTTGGGAAACAGTATTTCAGTGAAGCCCACATTCATCATTAAGCTGAAACACTGGCTTACCTGGTTCTAAAGGAAAATAATTGGCTTAAAATAATATGACAGGCATGCATTTCTGCTGTTAAAGGAGTACAGTATGGCTTACATTTAAGTGTGCAGTTACAGACTTTTTAATCTGTTTTAATTAAGTCTGAAACTACAGCACTGGTTTAAAAAGGAAAAGAAAATGTATGGATTTACAAAAGAGAACACTATTTATTTGTTTATATGTATAATTCAAAGAATCACTACCTCCTTATGAAGACCTTAGCTACTTCACTTCATACATAGTTTTTACATACTATGTTTTGTCAGTGGTTCATGAGCTCATACATACCTCTCTTAGACAAGGCGTTTGAATAGCTAAGTAGTTGTGCATATGTAACTGATGCAATCATGTTTCAAATATTTTATTTACCTCTTATATGCCTTTTCCAGGAGAATTTTATCCTACCTGACTTTTATGAACAAACATACACCAATTAGTTACTGAAGTAGTGCCTATTTTGGATTAAATCAGTCTCCAAGGTTTATATGGATGAAGTACGAAGTGACTAAATGGAAAAATGCATCCATAAGCTGGAGAAAATAATTTTTTCTTAGGGACTGTAGAACAAACTCCTTGATTTTCTGTGCCAATGTTGAGAATATTAGTCTTTTAATCTGCATTAAGACAGATTTTGTGGCCACATTTCTGCACAGATTCCATCATTATTCATTGTCTTCATTACATTAATCCACAGAATAAAAAGATAACTCCTTTTCAGTATATATTGAACAAAGAAAACTTGTCTTACAACTATACAGACAACACGAGACAGTTTGTGTAGAAACTGACTGGTAAAAAAGACTGAAGATGGCCTCACACTCAAAAGAACATTATCTTTTTCACATACAGAGATATTTAAAATTGGGTCTTCATTTTGTAAGTATACAAAGGGTACCCTGGTCCATAAAGATGTTCAATGTCTATCCTGTTCTCAGTATTCTTCAAAAGATAACCTGTGCCCCACAACACTGCATACTTCTAATATCCGGTAATTCAGACTTTCAAAAGAAATTAATAAACATTTCTGGGGTTGTATGTGTGTCAATGCAGATGATGGAGAATAAGAACACACCCCAGAGTAGCCAGATCAGAATCTGTTTCCTCAGGATGTTGCAAATGATATCCTACTGATACGAGAAAACTCCATGATGTAGCCAAAAACTAAGTTAATGAAACTGTACCTCACACTTCCTAAAAAGCCTTACACTTTTTAAGTCCAACAGAAGCCAAGAAAAGCTAACCTGAATGTTGACTTTTTTTCTCATTGTTTGACTCAGTAGGATGCCCTCAAACCTGCCAACAACTCATCATGTCCTGCTAACTTGGGTCTCCTAAGAGAAGAGAGCCCAACCGCTTAGCACATTCATACCTTCAGTACAAAAGGCCACGGCAGCCTTTGGGAAGGTGGCATACACAGGAAGATCTTCCCTCTCCATCGACTCCTGGGCATGTGCAGAACTGGCCTTGTATCAGTCATAATATCAGCAAAACATAAAAATCTTTAGCTAGATGTGCTTGATGCTTTAGGGCAAACTGCTATAGCACTGCAAATAAAGAACATTAACTTTATACTGCATACACGTTTAGATGTACTCTCATAAGATGCTGCATCACACAACCCTCACCTGGACATGGTGCATATTTTGTATAACCACACTGTGAATAGAAAGGTTGTTTGTAATGAAGGAATTGTGACTATTTATAGCATGAGCTGGGAGATTTATTTACACAATGCTGATAGTCAGAAAAAAAAGGAAGGCCTATTTGCGGTTAGCTAGTCAATGAAGACAAAGTCCAAGTGAAAAATACCAGATTACAAGGCTTTTGTCTGATCTCATGCATAGTCTGGTCACTTGCTGTTTATCTACCCTTTTCAAAGTTTACTTCACAGCATTCTTTCCAGACAGGGCACTTGAAACCTACCCTGTGGCATTTTCCCTGATCATCCCTGCTCCAGTGATGATCTTCATCAGGTACAGAATTTAAACAAAAGATACATTAGATATTAGATGTTAGTTTAATTTCATTAAAGACTATTTCTTGGCTTCTGAGGCTATGTCATTTAAGCAATTAAAATAGGCCAGTGATTGTTTTCTGACACATAAGGGCAAATGACACAGTGCTGTTTCTACAGAGTGTTATTACATAATTTGTGTTATCACAGAAGACAAACAGCGAAAAACACTCCCTATTGCACAAAGATCAGAAATGCAAGAGCAAGACTGTTACAAATGATGCTTCCCTGCAATGATGGAACTCCATGAAGTAGACAAATACCAGCTTAATGAAGCTGTACACCATATATATGTGACCAAATATAGCTATATAGCATCTGCATAGCTGAACTCTCTTCCACAACCAAACGAGTTTGCCTTCATTCAAACTGCCGAACAGTAACAGTCTTTGGTCCAAACTTTCTCCCAAACTGCACCCAGGCTTTGGTCAGTTAGCATGCTAACAATGAAGCAGAATGGACTGTCTTGTGCCAGTCCTTGAATCTGTGCCCTCTGACCCTCATTTTTAGTTTATTTGTAAAGATGTAGTTTAAGATGCTTATAACCTGATTGGGGGAAGAGCCCTAATGCAAGAACTGAAAAGGAAACAAGCATACAGATACCAGAGGCACTGTGGCTCAAGGCAGTATGACTCCACTTGTGCCTGCATTTGACTGCCAGCTTAAAGGCCCATCCACAGGGAAAGCTTGTTACCTCTTCACCTCCTCTTGTTAGGTTGTATGTTGTCTTCTTACTCTGCTACCTCATGAGGAGTTACTATTCTCACTTTATTTGAATTTCAATCTTGTTATCATGCAAAATCATAAAAATTATAAATCCTGAAGTAGGTTATAAATTACAGTAAAGTGTTAGGCTCATTGCCTTTAGATCTGTAGACAGATCTAGTGAATCTCAATTTCTAAACTGCACCTCAGTGCTTCTGAACTGTATTCTGAATTCTTGAACTGTACTTTAGAGCTGGGCCAATACTACTAGCAAATCACAGACTTTTTCCTTTTGGTTACTCACAGGCATAGTTAGTTCTGCAGAGAACATTCTCACCCTTAGAAAATTGTTCTGAGGTACTGATCACGTGTGCCTGTCGTGTTGCTGACATGTCTCTGCAATGTACTGTGCAACTCTGGTGGCAATAGCAATTGACTTTAAACGGCCTTGATTCTCAGAGGGCATGTTCTCCACTACAAGACCTGCCTTAAGTTACATGGCAGGGACATACCTATGTCATTTCTCCTCTTTTTTTCTCTTTCTTTCATAATCTGGTTACCCTGCATTGGCAGAGATGAAGGGTATGCAGACGTGCACTGCAGGTAAAGACACACGTTGCATTCAGGGAAGAACTGCATGGGAGGGAGTCTGGTTATCCAGACAGTTTGAAAGTTCTAACAGCAGAATTATGGCCTCGCATAGCTTGAAGACTAAGACACTGCGGACGTGGAGGATATATCTACATTGGTGGGTTTGTGCACTATGTTCCTTTTCAGAAACAAAACTTCTTTGCATCCAAACTTGGTGGTCTATACAGACCACTTAGGTTCACCATTGGTTTGCAGATAAGGTTTTATTTTCTAATGAAAATAATCCAGTAATTGTACTCTGAGGAACCTTGAGAGCAATTTCAGGACTGTTTTCATACAATCTGTGGAAATACTCTTAAAATAAAAGGTCAGGGAATAAGATTGACCTATATACTTCTGACTGTCCACACTTTGGCAGATCGCTCATTGACTTTGCTTGCTCTGCTTGAGCTAACTTCTGTCTTTCCGAGGCAAATCTGTTACAGAAATTAGCTGTCTGAATAGTAGAAATTAATGCAACTTTGAGTCAGCTTGTGCCATTTTGCCTCCGAAATAGGTATCACTCCCTAGCTGTCTTTTATAAAGCATTATAGACAGAGACATGGAGACCTTTCCCTCTTAGGTTTATCACCACAGCTAAGTCCTATATATTGCTAAATCCCTGGTTTATTTCCATATGTAAGTGCTCCATGTCTTAAGACCCACATTTTAAGTGAGAATTGAACAAAGCTTGAATTAAAACCTTATGAGGATAGGAAATACTGGATCTCATACGAAATGCTAATTCTTTCATTGATTTCAGCTTTGTAAAAAGCTCTAGAGAAATAAAATAGAACCATGTTTTTGGTCTGAAAGAACTGAAGACATTAGCATATATTTAAATATTTATCTGAAAGGTTGAGAAGTTCTAGGGGTTTCTCCAGTACTAATTATGTGATGATGAAGCCTCATTTGCAATACATGAGAAACAAGATACACTTGGGAAAGATTTTGAAAGCGCCTAAATCACGAAGGAGATACCCAGCTGGAATTTTTACATATGGCATTTTTCATTCTGGGAAAATAGCTAATCTGTTGAAATCAAAGTGTTTTGCAGAAGAGGATGATTATTCTAAAGCCATCAGAGGAAACATGGCAGGTTCCCAAAGTAAACTCTCCTGTTTTCCAGCTATGCCAGGATGTCTGTCTCATGGGTTGCTAGCCAACTTGTTTCTCCAGGTTCTCTGGACTCTCAGAGTCCAAAAAAAACCTGCCAACAGCATGGCAACCCTTGAATTACCCCAAAATTCCATTTACTTCTGCTACAGGAACTTCTTAGCACTATTTCTAGTTTGTAGTAGTTGTTTTGGTCTTTGTGATGATTATTTTCAAAGACACTAAAATTCACAATATGTTTCACGAGATGTCCTAGAAGCACTGTAATACTTGCTCCACGTGCAATATCAGCATGCAAGCGCTATAGACTTCAATAGTAGTATTACAGATATTACTGTTAATTAATATTACATATATTGCTGTTATAGTGCAACTGAGGTCTATAGGGACCTCTTCAGGAATAAGATATTCAAGTCCAAAACTCCTATCTTGAAATCCATTTTTCTCCTGAATTCTGGCAGTATTCTCACTGTGCAGCCAAAACCCTAGGCTTTAGAAAAGAAGTTTTCAAATCCTTTCATCTTCACTACAGATATTATCCCATGTATGCATTTCCATATAGCAACATTTCTTCCACTACTGGTGATTAAAATGATATTCCTTCAGCAGCTGTAACAGCTAACTATATGTAAGAAGCTACATTGGCACAAAACTCACTGAGGAGGTGTAAGAGTCTACTCTGCCTCCTTGCTGGAGATTGTAACCCACGTAACTGAGCTGCCAAAGAACATGTGTCATGGCACTGCTGCTCCATTTCATAGCCCAGCATCTTAACTTAAATTGCCAGTGAACTATGCATACCCTGGGGCATCTTTTCTTTCTTTTTTTTCTTTTTTTTTTTTTTTTTTTTTTTTTTTCAAATCACTATGGCAGAAACACTTTTTCTCTTCAACCAACTGTGATGATTGCTGGTAACCTCCAGGAAAGCAGTAGTAACAAACAGTGGAAGGCCTAATGGCTTAACTCACCTCAGTTCTTCACTTCGTAACTATGAGTCTGAAGCCTCGTCTCCTTTCAAACACCTCAGCTGTTGAGGGGGGAAAAAAGCTCATCTAGCACTGTAAGGTCCATCACAACGAATGTTCTTAAGACTTAAAATAAAACATACTATTCTAGACTCATCCTGAAGGTACCCTGCACAAGTTAATGCAGAATTGAAGAAGTGTGCAGTGTGAAAGAGTCTGTTATCTTAAGGAAAAAATATACCATTTATAGCCATAAAAGGTGAAACAGACCTTGTCTTAACAGCATACTGTCTTTGATACTATTTAAATAAAATCTTGTCATAAGAGAAATTCATTCACAGTTTTGGTAGCCTCAACAACTAAGTAGGGAACAGATAAACAATTACCACAACAGAAAGAAATAAGGCCTAGTAAATTCAGTAGAATAAAATTTCATTTGAAAAATGTTAACTAAGCATACCAAGGTATAAAGGCACAGAAAAATACTGTGGAAGGACTCCGCTTTAATGCAGAAAGTTTTTGTTGTGCAAGGGCAGAAGCTCACAAACTTAGTTTGATAATAAAACTTGATAGCTCTTTGTACATGGTAGGAAGAGGCATTTGGGTCACTTTTGTATACCACCATGAAGCAGCTTGTTGCAATGTTGCATTAAAAAAAATTGCAATTTTTCAATTACAAAACATGTCCACATTTTCCACTGATGAAATCAGTAAGTCTGACAGTAGCAGATTTAGACTCTTCATTTGGCTTCCTTAATAAAGCTGCCACTTCCTAACTCTACACATTCCAGTTTTAAAATCTGTACTCTTGTTTTTTCATCATTCTTCAGTTTGTAAGACTAAGTCAAAAAGCCAGAATAGTAATGTAAATCTTTAATTTCTTAGAGACAATAAAAGGTTTCAGATCAGTGAGAATGAATGCGTGGCAGCTGAAAAGGAGTGGTTACAACGAAAAAAAAGTTTTGGAAGCACAAGTTGATCTTATCATTTATGATGTAACCTATTATATCTCACTCAATGCGCATACTTAGGGATACGTTAAACTTCAAATTGTTGTTCTCCCCCATTTTGTCCCTGAATCACAAAGAAATATCAGTTTTTCTAATCAAATATTTCCCTGCTATCCATAAATCTCCTGTTACTGGGATGTTGACTTCAGTTACTCTCTTGATGATTGTGTGCTGGTACTTTTAAGCCACTGAAAGTTCATACAAAGCAGGGAAATTAAACTGAAAGAATGGAGACCAGCAAGAAACAAGCATTTCATTCCCAACCTCAGCACTATCACAGTGAAGATACTAGGGCAACTCCAAATGCTGTTTCCCACCCACACAAGAGTACCTGTTCCAGGTACAGCACTTCCAGCTCTGCTTCACTCTCTTCCCTCAGACTTCTTGCGCTGTTTTTATGCAGCTGAAGGGAAGGGGCACACCGCCCTCCCACACAAGTGTCAGGCCAAGCCGTTTTCCACCAAAGCCCGGCCCGGCGTGCAGGTGCCCCCCGGCCCGGCCCACGAGCCTTTCCCACCCGAAACCCGCCTCCCCGGCCCCGTGGATCAGGGCGGAGGAGCAGGGCCGCGAAGGGCCCCCAAGCCGCCGCCGCCGGGGCCTCCCCTCAGCCCGGCGCCGGGGTCGTCGGCGGAGCTGGGCGCCCTCCCCGCTCGCCCCCGGAGGGGCGCGGCGGAGACGGGGGCGGCGGGCGGGCGAGGCTCCCCCCGGTGAGGGGGGACTGGGCGGGGGGCGGCCAGGAGATGCCGCGGCCGAGCACCCGCCTGTCCCGGCGGCTCCCAGCGGAGGGGCCGCGCCCCCGGCCTCGCCCTCCATCTTGCCTCGCCTCCTCCCGCCCCATGCCGGCCCCAGCGCTTAACCCCGCGGCTCCCGCCCGCCGCCCTGAGGCGGGAGGCGGCAGCCACGGCCCCCCGCCGCCGCCGCCTGGCACGGCGCGGGCGGTGTGCCGCCGCCGCCGGGGGCAGGCCCTTGCCCGCCTGCTGCTGCTGCTGTGGGGCCGGCGCGGCGCGCCCTGCCTTGCCCTCCACCTGCTCGCCGCTTTTGTTGAGGGGAGCCGCGGCCGCCCCATACCCCCGCCCGTGGTGGGGCGGCCCCGGCGTGACCCGCGGCTGCGGACCCCGTGCCCGCCGCGGGGCCAGCCCGGCGGCCTTTGTCTGGCGGACAGCCCACCGCCACCTTCCTCCTCCTCCTCCTCGTCCCGCAGGGCCCGGGCTGCCCCCCTTCCGGGGCCGGGCCGGGGCTCCCCTGCCCGAAAGGGAGGGGAGAGCGGCGCCCCCGCGGCGGGAGCTGCCAGCGGGGCGCAGGTTTCGCCGTCTCCTCGGGGGCGGCGCAGCGCCCCGCCGCCCCCGGCGCTCGGCGGCGTTCGCCCCGCCGCTGGTGTGCCGCAAGTTGGGAGTTGCTGGCCCCGCTTCGCCGTGAAACAATACGGCGGGAGCAGGAGGAGGAGGAGAGCGCAGGAGGGGAGGGGACGCGGCGAAGTGGGGGCAGCCCTCGGCCGCCGCCGATGGGGCCGGGCCGGGCGGGCGGGTAGGTGGCTCGGCGGGCCGCCGCGCGCCGGCTGGCGCTGGGGAGCGGCCGGCAGAGGCAGGCGAGCCGCGGCCCCGACGGCCGCCGCGGGCGGCGCGGGGGCGCCATGGAAGACGTGGGGCTGCGCGGCGGGCGGGAACGGCTGCCCGGCGGCGACCCGCGCCTCAGCGCCGGGCTGGTGGAGCCGGGGCAGATGGTGGTGATGGTGGAGCAGAGGGGCGCCGAGGGCTACAAGCTGGTGGAGGTGCTGCTGACCGGCGGGGCCCCCTGGGGCTTCACCCTCAAGGGCGGCCGCGAGCACGGCGAGCCCCTCATCATCACCAAGGTAGGGCGCCCGGCGGGGAGGGCGCTGCCGGGGGCCGGGGGGAGCGGCGCGGGGTCCGGCCGTCTCCATTTTGGCGAGCGGTGGCGATGTTGGACGTGGTTGTGCCCGGCCGGAGGTGTAGTAGCGGCGTCCTTCCAGCCCCGCCGGCCTTCCCGCGGCGGGCAGGGGACGCTGCAGCCGCCGCGGGCGCTGCGCAGGGCGCCGGTCCCCTCGCCCGGCGGCCGTGGCGGCGCCGCGCCGCCGAGGCCGCGCCGCACCTGCGGCCGTTACGGCCGTTGGGGCCGCGCGCGGCGCCGCGCTCGCTCCGCTGCGTGCGAAGCGGAGGCGGCACGGCTGGAGGCGGCTGCGCTGCGGCCGTGGCTCCGCTTCTGGCGCCCGCCCGCCTTCCCTGCGTGAGCGCTTCCAGGGGGGCGTTCTGAAAGCGAAGGGCGCTCCTGGGCGCTGGGCTCCGCAGGGGGCACGTGTGCTCTGTGCGTGTTTTTTGGAGGTGCAGGGTAGCCGCGCTGGCTGGATTTCTTTACAACAGTATATCCAAGCAGCTTTTTAATTTATTCTATTTGTTTTTATTTATTTTTTTTTTTTGAGTGGCACGTTTGTAGCGCAAAATCAGCCCAACTTCAGCTTACAGAGCATCGTCTCTTCATAGGCTCTCTTATTCTCTATTAAAACCCTGAAAAATAGTTCTGTGCGCTGGTATCTGTGCACTGCGGCGATGGTGACTGGAGTGAAGGAGCTCCACTCCCTGCCCTCCACGGCAGATCCTCTGCTGGGCCCTCTCCGTTCACCCGGAGTCCAGGAGTGTGTAAAAAAACAGGAGAAGCCTGGAGAGTGTAAAAAGAAAGACTAAAACTTCATTGTTCTGACACTGAGTTTTCTCTGGTGTTGTTAAACTTGCAGATGCAAAATAATTGGGGTAATATTTGTATCCCCCTTCCTTAAACAAAAGCTCTTGTGGCTACTGACAAATCTGTGCTTCAAAGTGGGGGGAGGGGGAAGCTCCTGGAAAAAAATACTGTTTTGTTTTTGTTGTTTTTCATTGCTTATTGTATGTCCTTGTATACCAATAGCTTTAATCGCGGTGTATTGGGCGTGAGTAGAAGTACATCACATTTTCTAAGGAATATTATTCATTTGGCTGTGTTCTGACGTACAGATCGCTATCCCCAATAGTAGTTTTGTTTTTTTTTTGTTAAGGCAGAGTTCTTGTTGCACAGTGAAAAAAACTTTAAAATGGATCCACATGTAGTTGGGGAAAAAAAACGTTAACAAAATACATTTCACTCAAGTTCTGTAGCAAAGAAATATATGCTTTTGGTCTACTGATCTGATTCTCTCCTCATTTTAGAAGTACATGAAAAATGTCAGAGGTCAATAAATCATGTTCTGTCCAGACCAGAAATTATCCTCCTCTTAATTTTTTATTTGGATTCATTGCAAGTTGTCTAGCTGATTCTTTTCTACAACCCTTGAAATTCTTGTGTTATGGACTTTCCCAAGTTAGGACTTCTCATACCATCTTTTTCTAGATCTTTTCCCTACTGCTGTTTTTCAAGAAAAACATTGTACGTCAGAAGATGTATATGCTCCAAAAAGATTGTGCCTCTTACCAGTATCCTGAATTACCAAGTATCAAAACTGTGAAGATTCGAGGAAAGAGCTACTTATGTATGTTTTAGCTATCAAGTACCAAATCAATTAAGTCCTCTTTTCTGGTAGTGGCTAATGCTACCTGTAGAGACTGATCCTCTTGCAGTGATACTTATTTGGTGGTGTTACCTCTGCATTAGGTAATACACTTAAGTATTTGTGGCATGAGGATATGGCTGTGGTATATAAAGAGAAGTATCTGGGAATAGGAATCTTTTAAACTGTATCTGTTGCCCAAGGAATAATTATGTGGAGCTTTGATACCTCTCGAAAATGTGCCACTGTGCAAAAGAGAAATTTTTCTAGGTTAGTGGCAGTGGACCCAGAAGAGACAACTTCAATCATTTCATGGGTTCTGAGGCTTGGAGTGAATTTTTATTTGCAGCTGTTCAACATAAAGAATGAGTTCTGAAAGTAGGGATTTAGGCTTATGTCACCTGTGTCCCCAGTACTCCAGTTCTTTAACTACAATATCTTCCTCTTCGTTTGGCCCATCCATCTTGTTGGGAGTGAGGGTTGTTTCTTTTTTTTTTTTTTTTTTTTTTTTTTTTTTCCTGTAGAGCTTTCAGTGGTGGAAAACTACTGGAAAGAATGGCTTAGCGCTGCTTGGCTAAAACAGTCCCTCATCGTAGAAGGAGTTGGGCAGTTTATCTCCTCTTGTTTGAAGAAAGCCCCGAACTTGAGTCTTCCACTTCCTGAGTAAAAGCACTTGATCATTAGGCTATCATAGAAAAAGGCAACACCACTTCATTTGTATTTCCTCCTTTTCCTGTGGTGTGTTTTGCTCTCTTTTCCAGTAGGCTGATTATTGTGGCATCCAAGAAAATCTACTGAACTGAACCTTCAGAATGTCTTTGGAAAAAAAAAGTCCTAATTTTGCGGATTCAAACAGTGCTTAAATGTGAGCTTGATATTGAGCTCTGCCTCACTCAAGTCCAGGGCTGTTCTGAGGAAGTGAAGATATATGACATTAAGTGCCACTTTTTAAGGAGAGGAATGTGACAAGGTGTGAATGGAGTTTCAGATAGCAGCTGCTTAAGAGGGATTTCTAAAATTCTGTCTGTCTCCTTTCTTACCACCAGCTCTAAAGCTCAATCTTTGAAGAAAGTTACACCTTTATATAAATATTGGGAGGTCTGTGGCTCAACTATTTCCAGCTTTCCTTAGCATATGCAAGGCAACTAGCATAACTGTCTAAAATGTAGCACCTGAAAATACTATATTTGAAAGACATTAGTAAACAAGTTTATGTTGTTCATTTTACTGCTCTTTCCCTGTAGCAAACTTCTTTGGTGTTAGTTTCTCTGGCTGTGTATCCACATTTCACTTGTTAACAGGAAACAAAATGTTTTTCTAGCAATTATCTTTGGGGGACTCCAGGGCAAGAAAAGTTGCAAAAACTATTTGGGAATTTCTTGTTTTAATTGACTAGATTTCAAGTTAATAGTGTCCTTTGATCCACCAAACTGCCAATAATCACTGAGAGAAAGGCGTGCTAAACAGGAGAAAAATCTATGTTTTCAGTCTCAGCAGGGAGATAAGCATGTGTTCAGCCGCTGGAATGTTGGGAGAAAAAAATGCTTTACTCATGCAGCATGCAGGGAAAGGTCAAACTGAAGTCACACTGCTAATGCTCAGTAATAGGCTATGCCATGGGGAGGGGGGTGATTAAGCTTCCCTCTTTCATGATATTGTTTGTTTCTGTAACTGAAACAAGACATAGAGAAATAGTCCTGAACTAGATAGGTAGAATCTCAAGTTCATCTACCATGCAGAAGTGGTTTTGGCCGGGGGGAGGGGGAGTGCATTTTTTTTAGCCTTTTTCATTGTTGCTGCAATAGGCACAGAGAAAAACGGTGCATGATACAGCTTGCTCAGTCTTTAAATACAGTTAGTCTTCTGCAGCTAGCCCCACCCACATGCAAGCATATTGCTGACTAATATTTAAGAAAAAAGTCTTTTTTGTATTGCTATCACATTGCTTATTGTTTTCATCTCTTAAAAAAAGTGCTTTACATTTTTTTCCTGATCCTTGCATTCAGGGATGTAGGTGATAATATTCCAAAAAATTGCCCAAAGGCAACTTGTTCTTGCTTAATTTAGTATCTTGAAAGAAAAGACCTGCTTTTTATAGTAACCTGTGTATTTCAACAGAAGATGAAATGACTGCTTGGTGGACTTTAACTAGGTCTTACAAGCTGTGGGTCTCTTTCTTTCTTTCCCCCCCTTTTTTTTTTTTTTTTTTTTTTTTTTTTTTTTGCTTCATTTTTTAAAGAAACAAAGTGATCTGGAGGATTAGAAATAATGAAAATAAAAAATCAAGCTGCTCAAGTGTGAAACTTGTGAAAATCTCTGATAGCTGCACTATCTTGATTACTTTTACTTTAAAATGACTCTTATCTTAGTTGAACAACTTGTGTTACAGCATTGATGGATGGAAAGCATTGGTGTAAAACTCATCTCACTTCCTACATTAACAAAATACTTAAAAACTCTGAAGTTGTTCTGCAGTCAGCATTATTCTTATTACATTAATAAATATGAAAAAATGTAGTTTGTGCTTTTCAAGAAAGCTTGATATATCATTTAGATTAATTCTTCTTTAGCACCAGCATTACAAGGGCCTGCAGCCATACCTCCTCAAGCCATGATCTCATTGCAGGCTAATTTAGGCAGGGCTTGGCTGGTATTTCAACAAGATTTCCAAGTGAAACCTGGATTGTTGCAAGAAGTTGTGTTGTTGATTTAGTAGACGGGAGTTCTTGTCTCCTGAATCAGTGCTGAGTTCATGTCCCAGCTGGAGGCTTCTCTTTCAGGAGAGAAGTAGTATTGACAGACTTTCTCACCCTTATTTATTTCTCTTAATTCCATTGCACTACCTAAGTGTTCCTGTATGTGGTTAGGTGCAAATTGTGATTTGTTTAACCTAGTTACTAAAATTATTTAAAGTAATGCTTCTGTATTGATTGACTGTAGAACTTTTCCATACCACTTGCATCAATTTATTATTTCAGTAATGAGTGAAATGATTACTATTTTCATTTGAGTAATCATTAAAGCTATGCCTAAAAGCAATTACTTGCACTGATATACTGGAATAATATTTGAAAAAAAAATGCTTTCATGGTGGTATGTAAAACTAAATTAAGAGAACACAGTTTTATTCTCTAACATAAATACCCAATTGGCTCCCTCAAGTTAACCTGGATGTGAAATTTGATGTCCATGAAACCAGTGTTTAGTGGTAATCCCTGGAAACTACTGCCTGTTTCTAGATAAATGCATTGTCATTTGTGTGAGTAGTTGGTTTAAAAATTATTAGGAGCTGTTGTACTGTGACTGAGAAAGAGTTCAATTTAGTTCTCCCAATCTTGCAAATTTTTCATTCGTTTTTTTTCTTCAGTTTTAGAAAGATAATACATGAACTAGTAGACATGTGATATAGTATGGGCTATACCTAGAACAAAGATCTCAGCCAGCCAATCAGCAATGTAAAAAAATATATCAAATCACATTTAATATTTTTTTTCAAACTCTTACTTAGTTCTTTATCTTACTGCATTTGAGGAAAAAAAAAAAAAGTCTGTGTTGGACTGCCTTGTTCTTTGTGTTACTAAGTTTGATAGTATAGCAATTTTAGGTAAGGTCTGTGTATTACAACAAAGTTTCTGTGTTAGGAACTAGGTAACATCGTGTTGATACTTACCTTTTTTCTTTGTCAGCTACATTAAAAATTTTTTCTGTGTAATAAAAACAGTTCTGGTTTGAATAGTTTTTGCATTTTTGTCTGGTTGCTGGATCCAGGTCTTAATTATTGGAAGGGAGGAATTAGTTTACTTTGATGCGAGAAGATATTACTACTTTTTTCTTTGGTAAGCTGTTTGACAAAGACAGAGCTCTCAGTTTAGCGTATTAGTTACTGTTGAATAAAGCTCTTCTTTTAAAACTATAGCTTATTGGCAGAATTATGCCAGTGATTTGCACGTGTTGTGAATGGAAGTCTGTGAATGGAAGTCTGCAAGTGTCTGTGAATGGAAGTTTTGGAAGTCTGAAGCTCAGAGCGGGTTGATTTGGCAACAGCGTTAATGGGTAAAGTGCCACTGGTATTGGAAATTATGTCTTTAAAGTTAGCATAGGTATTGCGATACACAAACTATTGTGTATATATATGAGAAATGAGAAATGTGAAAGGCTTGTGACTTGAAAAGTTTCAGGTCAGTTTAATGACATACCTAGACGGCAGCAGTCTGAGAGGACCATATTAAAAATGGTGTGTGTGCTTGCACTGAAACAATGCTTGTTTTTCCTTTGCACATTTCTCACTACCTCTGTATGATAGAAATCGTACTGAGAAGGAGTCAGAATGCCGTTTAAAACCCAAATGAAGAATCTTCCTTACAATAAGTAAACTTCTAACTTCTGAACCTACCAGTTACTTCCTAATTGCTTCCTTTCCTCTCCTCTATATTTTCCGCTCATAGCTACTTAGGGAAAAAAAATGAAAATCTACCATGATTCCTAATTAAAAACAGAACATAAACAGAAACATTTACATCTGTTAAGTCTAGCAGAAGAATTGATCGGTTTTGTGAGAACAGTTACTGCGAAGGATGTCAGACGGCAAAATTGCCTATCCATTTGAATGTTTATTAATTTGATCTATTTAAAGGGCAGTTTAAACTTGTTTTGTTGTTTGTATCTATTGCTTTTCAGTATGAATTTTGAATGTCACCATAGGAATGAGTGGTAGCATTAACATAGAGATAAAAGACCAGCAAGAGACCTCTAAGGATTGCTTGCTGTCGCCAGCGGATTGCCAAAAATGACATTTATTACTTGGTTATACATCGTATTTGTTTTTTGTTTGTGTTTTTAAGAGGAAAAAACACTGTGGGTTTGTGTGTTGTTTATACACCACATTTTTTCCAGTAGAATTTGATTAATTATGTGTTCTCCCACTTAATGCATATTTAAAGTAAGAGAGTATGGAAAGAACAAGGTAAATGGGAAATGAAACCTAGTCATGAATAGATTAGAGCAAACAACTGTTTAGTAGTGACCGAGCCAATATTATGTCACTTACCTGAGTGCTTTTTCTTGAGGAAAACCATTTCTGTTTAGACTTCATGTAGTCTTGTGATTGATACGGAGTACCTAATGTGCATATGGATCTAGTTCTGTGGCTTATTTTATTACTGAAAATTGAGACAGGTCCTAGCCATTAAGCAGAATTCTTGTGTGTTGTATGTTTAAATGATGTTGTGCATGATGAGTTTCTCAGAAGATATAATGTAAAAATTGGTGCAGTTATGCTGAGACTTCATGCATTTAATATGTGCAAAATTGCTCCTTATTTTCACTGTTTTGAGCCTCCTTGACATGAGGTCAACTGAAGGTTTTCCTTTTTTTTTTAAATACATGTTAAGAAAACTATTGATGTCTCTGTAAAACCAATAAGTCTTTCCATTTTTTTGCTCATTTTTAAAATAAGAAACAAAATTTGGCAGCCTTAAAATTCCACATAGGACTATTTTTAGTTTCCTGAAGATTATGCAGCAGGCTTTATTATTATTGTTATTATTTTAGAATAACATTCCTACTCTGGTTATAGATTTCAGTAGTTCTAATTTTTGTGCTTCCTGCAACTTAGTAAATAGTGGTAAGCTATAGCAAAACAGATTTTAATGTTTATAGAGTGGACGTAAGAAGCTGAGGAAACCTGTGTTTCCTTGATAAGTACCTAGGTGCCTACACTGGGTACCTAAAGTTAGATGAAATATATTCAAGCAAGGTTATTGTCTGTTTGTTTGCAATGTGTGTAGCTTTAGCTAAAATAGTTGGGAAATTCTTTATTCTTCTCATTGTGCTTTGTTTCTGAACATCACAAGAACGTAACTTTCCAGCTTGATTTATCAGACCAATCAGATGAGAATCTTAAGCTACTAAGGACTATGTTTGCAAAGTTGGGAGAGAGTTTCCTTCCCCTCATCCCCCACTCTGTAAGTTAATACAGTATCAGTACTCAGTGTCAAATTAATTCAGAACATTCTTGGTAAGCACAGGTCAGGTCACAAAGATAAGAGAATAGTTTCTGGAACGTAACAAGTAATTGAAGGATCTTTTTAGTGGCCTTTACATGTACCTGAAGGTCATTATGGAATGCCGGATTCCCCAAAAGAGAATGAGCCTACTGTTTGATAAATGCTAGAAATAGATCAAATTATGGCTTTGAGAAATTAAACAACTTGTCAGGTACACAATTCTTAAGTTGGATTGTAAAGAACAGAATACTCCCTTTGTAGAAAAAAATGGAAATAAGTGAAGTAAAATAAAAACACATGGGATAGAGTGTTTGACACTGTAGAAGAGCTGGTTATTTCAAAGTTCTTCCGAATCTTAATGAAACGGCAAAATTGGTTGGAAACTTTAAGCTCTTTAGGAAGGTGCTTAGTAGCATTGGCATCGAGGGGTAGGCTGCAAATCCCGTGTTACTGTATTTTTTTTTCTCCTCAACCCATTTAAAAAAGAAACCTTTCTCTGCTACGAGCCTAGCTTTTCTTCCCTTCAAGTCACTTTCTCTCCATTTCTAAATTACTCTTCTTCAGAATTATTTAAATTCTACTAATTTATCAACACGCATCGACTCTGATGTTTGGAGTAGGAAATATGTTGTCATGTTTCTTGGATACATAGTTTCTAAGGACTTGTACGTACTCGAGCATTTTGAGAAATGCAGAGTAGCCCATTGTTCAAGGGTAGTAGAAAGTGCGAAAAATAATTCTCAGTAACTGAAGGTTGGAGATGGAGAATATGAGATCTCTACTGAAGTGGCTAAAAGCTCCAGGCCATCTCTCTGAGTAATAACAATGCAATTTCATCCCTTGCAAGCACTTTTCTAACTGAAGTGCCTTGTAGAAAGGAGGTGGATCATGATAAAGGGTCCTTTATTGTTGTGGGTGTAGGTGGCCTTATCTGTGATACTTTGCTCTGTAGCAAAGAGCTTGGGCTCTTGGCTATTCTGTCAACCTTGTTTCCAAGATTTAGGCTACTTTTGTACCCACAGGTTTGATTGCTCTGTCCAGATGGGAATTCAGTCCTTTGCTGTGTTTTCATATATCATCTAGTACAATAGGATATTTAGTTTTATGGTAATAATAGAGGTAGATATCTCCAGTCATTTTGGAAGAGATTGTCTCTTGCTGATGTGTGAAGTTGAATTCAATTTTGTTATACTGAAAATGTAGGATAACCCTCTGAAACTATTTTAGGGCTTTATTTTAAAGGTAACTTATGAACTTCTGTCTTAGTTGTACTTTTTAAATGTAGAGAGACCCAAGTATTAGTAAAATTTACTTAAAATTCAGAGCCTTTTGAAATGGCCATACTTTATTTTTAGAGTAATAAGTTATTCATCCTCAGTCATTCTGCTTTATTCTCTCTGTAGTAGACTTGTACTGAATTCTGAATAACTGAAGTAGAGAGGTCCATGCAGAGCATGAGAGTGCAATACATTTGTTCAAAATTGAGGCATAGGTACCCACTACTGTTCTCAATTTAGGAGCTTCAGTACTCTTCTTCAGTAAAATTGCTAATTGTTCCCCAAGTCCCTTCCCAAAGCTATAAAATCAGATTATTTTGGACTTTTTTCCTGTATCTTGAGGTAAAATATGCTTTGTTATAGACTTGCCTTAAAAGCTTCCAACATAAACCATGAAACAAAGCAGTAACTCCCAGTTTCTCAAATATGTGTAAAACTATTCAGCATCCTTCAGGAAATAAACCTTAGATGTTGGTTCAGTGAATACTTTAAAAAGTTATTGTTGAGGATGGAGGTTAACAATATTTTACTTGGAAGCTGCATATTGTCAATAAAACATAATCATTTAAGATACTATTGTAGAAAGACGATTTCATGGTAAAAAGTGAAATGCCTCCTACATAGTATCAGTTAGTCATCACTATTTTCCATGTTTTCTTAAACAAATGAAATGCAAAAATGAATTTCTGGATGTCTAGCTGGCTGATATCTGATATAACCAATACTCCAACTCCTGATGAATATTTAGAGTCTGGAAAATGAAAAAAGATACAGTATGGTAATTTTTTTTTCTCTATAAATACATATTTTCTTGACCTGGACGAAAGGAGAACTTTATATTTTCGTAAGAGACGATTGCAGTTGCCATTTTTGGTAAGGAATAAGAAAGCATCCTTTTCAGAATCATTCATTTAAATGAAAAAGATGAAAATACATTGTATTGACATAAGGTGCTTTGTTTTATGTATTTATATATGGAAAGACCTAAGTTCAGGGAAAACTTTAAGCTTCATGTATTTGTTAAATATGTCTATAATTAAGACTAGATTTTAGAGAAATATACTTTCAAAGGTAGGATTTCATTTAAACAATTTGTAATCTATTTCTCATGTGACAGCACTTCAGTAAAGTGTATTTATTTTTAAATCTAAAGACTGCTGTAAAATTAAAGGTCAATATCTTGTTGCAAAGCTGGAAGAGAATCTAGTATTTAATTAACATCTTAAATACTATTCTGATGCCATATGGTTATTTCTACTTTTTCAAAATTGCTAGCGCAAATTTTAAAGCTCTGTGGTAAACTTTTGTCCCTCTTTTAAACTATGTAATTCTAGTATGTGCACATATTCCTGTACTTTGTATTTTTTCCTTCTTCTGTTTTGTAAAAGGGGAAAAAATCCATCATTTTATTCCCCAGTTTATAAAACTTAAATTCCAGTGCTATATTCGTAAAATAAATGTTATTTCTACAGTCTTCACCTTCTGGAAACTTTTCTGACTCCTAGGGGAGATGGCTATCCAGAGCAGGGAGGAGGATTGTGCATTTCCCTATCACACCTTCAACACCTGTGTAGTTTCTGTGATTGCTCAACCTGGTGATAGGGAGGGTTGTTGGGCAAGCCTTGTGTTGCTCAACTGAATTTCTTCTGGTTGATTAAGAAAATTCTTGTCTTAAAAAATAATCATAGCCATGACCTAATATGTCAAAGGTGTAGGTGATTAAAATGTGACAGTAGAGAGGCATGTGGTGCCTTAGTGGTTTTTTTGGTTCCATGAAGCAAGTGACAAGTCAGAGGTTTACAAAGCTTCAGAACAACCATGTGAGAAGCATCAGAGGAACTGAAAATGTTAGTGAATTGGAAACTGGGAGACCTATTACATAAATTGCCCATTTTGCCATGGATAGCTTGTGTGCCTGAGCTGAGTTGTTTGGCATCTTTGCCTCAGTTTTCAGTGGCTGAACAGGAATAATAGTTTCTGTACTTTGCAAGGGTCTGTTTCTCATGAAATAGACTGAGATTAGAAATGCTGAAATATTACGGTGATGTAAGACTTCATAGTCTTTATAGTAAAAACCAAACCTCCAAATATATGGAAAATCTAGGTGCATGTAAAAGTGATCATCCTAAAAGGCTGTAATTGTGCAATTCAGTTAGGAATAAATCCTTTTTCACAACAGGAAACAATGCTTAATGTTTGTATATCTCCAGCATTCTTCATAAATAATGTATTGAAGTGAGCAATTAGATGCTGCTTCACAAAATTAAACCACAGTACCTACCTAAAACGCTCAGATGCTCTCAATGCATCTGAAAAGTAGGAAAGATTAATGGATTGAGAGAGTTGAGTCTGTCAGCACTTCGATGAGAGGAAAAAACTCTGATACAGATTTCTAATAGGAAAGGCTAACTAGACATTTGAATCTATGAGATTTGAAACATTTGTTAGCAATAAAGCTTCTTAAGAAAATAGATTTTGTAGCCAAAACATATGGTTCTGCTGACCATTTGAATTTCCTTTGATTTTTCATGGCTATGACTTGCTTGCAACTCCTTCATGGAAATGTTTTGTCAGTGGGTTGAAGACTGATAGTAGTAGTGTTACTTACCGTCTTTAAGTTGGTGATATAGGATACAAGTTTCAGTAGAATGAAGGGAATGTGTATGTGTTTTTTTTTTTTCCTAATTGAAGCTGAACTTAAATTTTAATTTCTTCATCTGCACATGCACAACTAACTAGAGGTTCCTGTTTGCTCCAGTGCATTGCATCAATATTTTATACAATCATTCCTTAACTGATTTCAACTGGTGTTGGGCTTATTCAGACTTCCCATTTGAAATCCAGTGCTGCAAACAGTATGTCTTTAGCAACCTAGTTTATTTTGTTGGAAACTGACTGGGGAAATGTTGCATGAGCAATTTAATTAGCAAATTAGAGGGAGTGGAGATGAGCAGCAGGGAGGGGCCATGCAGGTATACAGTCACACGCCCTGCAATGGCTTACGGACTATCATACCGTTGATTTGCAGTGGAAATCAGTCTGAAATACAGAAGTCATTTCAGACAGTAGGGGATAAGCGTTGTGACTTTTCATTTGCTTTAATGAGCAATCCAAGTGCAGACCTGTACTTTTTCTTCATTTCATAATTCCAAAAAATGCATCCAGCCCTCCTGCCTCTTTGGAGGACAAAATGGCTGCTAATGGTTACTGGTAAAAGGAGAAGGCTTTTTTTTTTTTTTTTTTTTTTTTTTTTTCTTTTTTTTGTCTTTGATTACATTAAATACTTCAAATGTGAAACACTGGTAAACATTTCAAAAGTGTTTACCACGGCAGATCTCTTCAGAGGACTTACACTCAGTTGAGACTTCTACTAGCTAAGCACTTTCAAAAGTGTTTAACTTCAGCAACACAAGGTGTATGTGCAGGCAGACATGTGAACATACGGGAATCTGTCAAATATACCCCTTCTATTGAAGCAGAAAATACTAGAGATTTGCAAATTAAATGTTCTTTTTTTTTAACATAGAGACTAGTTTCTTGATTTGTTTCTTGGAATTGGATGAACCATTTCAGTTTAGATTTAACAAAATAATTGGGTTTGAGGCTGACATGCAGAAAGAAAACGTTCTGTCTAACTGACTAAAGTATGGTGAATTCATCAACCACTGAAAGAAAACGTGGTCTCACAATGGGAAGCATGAGACAACTTCATGATCAGTGAAATGACCGATACCACTGATGGTTAATTAAAGAAATGGGTCTTGGAGTAGGATAAGAATATGTTTTTTGTCAAACCATGGCTTTGATATTAATTTATTAAAAGGGCATAATACAGAAATTAGAGTAACGAAAAGATGTCTACACTTGTTTGTATTGAAATATATGATACAATGACCAGGAACTGGAGAACTGAGAGAAAGAGCAGTGTGTTTTGGATTTTGTTGTTGGTGGTGGTATAGTTGTGTTTGAAATTTATGCATTTGTTTTCTGGATTCAAAGCCAGAGTATACACAAAACTGTGACCTAGAAAAATAACCCGAATATTGGTATGCAACAGAGCACATCATTTTTTTCTGTTACTGCGACTTGTGCCACCAAGATGTTGTCTCATTTAGCTTTGCTTGATCTGAGATTTATTTTTGAAGAGAAGCGTGTCTAGCTGTTAGTGAATGTTTTGCAGTGTTTGATGGTAGTTGTCCAGGTGATACTTAGACTGTAGCAAAGAACCAGAAGAATGTCTCCTTTTTGAGATATTCTGACAGTTATTTCTCTTTCTGATTAGGCTGTGAGTTGAGGCAGGAGGAGAATGACTAACTAGTTATGCATTTATAAAACAACTGGCTTTAGTTGTTATATAATGACAGAAAGAGAATTTTCCCTTCTTGAGCACATATATTAAAACCTTACAGTTTTGGAAGGAAAGCAGGGACACCTTATGACCTCTGGCACATTCAAATATTTAGTATTTATGAGTATAAAAAATGTGAGTTTCAAATGCATTTTGTTTTACCTGACTTAAGTTCCCAGATACATTTCCTGAATTGACCAAAATTCTGATAATGAATACCAGTTTCTTCAAAGGTTTCAAAATTCTGTATTTGAAATTCAATATCTTAAGTTCATAAGCTTTAATTTCTGAAAGCCAGACCTCAATCTCAATGCAGTGATATTAAATCTGTGAACTGTATCTCTGTTATAGCACTTATTTAATTCATTCTGTGGCCATAGGCTCTACTACATACAGAAGGCAATGACTCTAAGAAGAGCTGAGATTCAGCTTCACATGGAAAGTTAAACATCTGAGACTTAAGACACAGTGCCATCGTGAAAAAGAGAGAATGTGATCCTCTGTTTTTTTTTTTTTTTTTAATAAGAGCATAGTCACCATAAATAGGAGGTGCTTTTTTAACCTCTGTAATTTGCCTTACTGGCAGTTGACCCAGACTTCCAGATTGTAAAAAGGATGTTGAAAATTGATTAACATGCTGGAAAGAGGCATATCATTCACTTGAAAACTGAAAATGTATTTTACTGATGTAAATTTAAAAAATACCTATCCTATTAGCTTTATCAAAAGAAGTTTGACTCTGTATGTCTGCACAAAACCAACACACAGTAGGTTTTTAATCTAGCATACATGAAGACTTGCCATGTTTGAAATAGCTGTAATAGTTGTTAACTTGAGGAGGAAACTTCCAAGGCAAGTGTAGATTCCATATTGCTTAATGTTTTTCTGAAAGGTGCTTCATCTAAAACAAGTTATTGGACTCCATGTCAAGGTACCTCAATGAAAGCAGATCAGAAATAACATTGGATTGTGATCTGACAGAACCTTTTGGCCTTTTTGCATTCATAAATTCAGGGAAGTCAGATCTTCTGAAATGAGATTGTACTGTAATATCAACCTTAAGCCCTTTGGCCTTGGAGTTGTAAGAAGAAAGTAAACAGGAGTCACTGCTGCCTTAAATATATGTCTTCAGCCATCTAATTTGTTGATATGTACCCTAATCATATACCCAGCAGTTCTTAAACGGAAGCTACAATACTGCATGAACAAGACCTGTTAGTTGGAATCCAGACTCTGAAGAGTATGGAGACGATTTGAAGAAATTTTGAATGGTCTGTTTTTAACATGGACATTTCTGCTGTAGGAAATACATTTTTCTGATGCATTAGCCAACTTAAGAGGAATACCTAAAGCATTAAGCCTGTGATGGTAACAAGTAATGTTAAGAGGTACCTATTTTGTGGAAAAAGAAACCCCAAAATACCCAGAAGTGGACATTCAGATTCTAAGCAAAAAAGTTTGAAATTGTATGACGATAGAGTAAATATTAGCGCACTGTAGGACCTGTAATCTGTAAAATCCATTAATTGTTCACAGAGGAACAGAACGGTGAAACTATTTTGACTAAAATTGTTCTTGTTAAGTGCAGGAAGAAATGGTTTTTATTTTGTATTGCATCCTGTTTGCAGGGTACTCAAATGAAAATATGTGGCTTTGTTGGTAGTTAAACACAGCTTTGGAACCTCTGTTTTTTTGTGATCATGGTTTAGCTCAGTTGGTTAGACATGGTGCTAATAATACCAAGCTCACGGGTTCAATCCCTGTATGGGCCACTCATTTGAGGGCTGGACTAGATGATCTCCAGAGGTCCCTTCCAACCTTATTAATTCTATGTTCAAAATCATAAGATTGTTTATATAAGATATGAAATCAGATCTCACTCTGAAATTATACAGTATTTTCATTCATCAGTTAAACTCCAGATGACTTTTGGTGTTAGAGTGGGTAAAATGGTGAATTTCTTCTGTCATTCCTTATGGTTTTCCCCTCCTTTTTTTTTTCTTTTTTTTAATGACAAGAATTTCTTTGGGAGTTAAGTTTACTTAGACACAAGTTGTAATTAAATGATTCTACTTAATGTCTGTTTCTATATTTTGTGTTATTTCCCATTCACACCAGTGATTCTTAACCTTATATTTAGCATCATGTTAGTGTTTGGAGGTAAAGCTTTCTTTGTAGGTTTGTCTCTGAAGTGTAGTAAGCTCTTAAATCTACTCATTCTGTTTTCAAAGAGCCCATCTTTGAAACGAGTGAAGTAGTGAAAATAAAAACTCTAAAAAATATTTTGGTTTGAAGAACAATTAAATCTCTTCTTGTGTGCCTAAAAATCTCCATCAGTCACAGGGTGCTACTGTGGATCAGCGTTACTCATTTTTCTGTGCTTCTAAAAAACAGAAATACTCATTGCATGCTGAAAACAATATAGAGCAGTGTTAGGAAGAATGAGCTTGTATGGATTGAAGTGCCCCCAATTATGTTTTTTATCTGTAGCACAGCTTTATTTTACTCCTTGAAGCATATTGGCAGACTGTTCAACTAAGAAGATACTGCAAGTAGTGACATGGAGATAGAAATATTTGAAGCAGACTTAATACCAATGTACTATGTATTGCTCAAAGGTAAGCTAAACAAGCATTGATTAGAGAACTGTACAGTAGAAGTGAAGCATTTTTTGGAAAACTAGATCTGGTTCTTCTGGTTCCTGTGTACTTGATGTCAAACATTATCTGTGTTTGCTGCCAACAGTATGTATTCTAAGTGGAAAAAATCCTAGCGCACTCTGTTTCTTAATATTGATGGACAGAATAACCACTCTAGTAAGGCTGCGCAGCTACTATCACCTATGCAAAGTGGTCAAGAAACATGTGGAAGCCGCCCGTAACGTGGTAAAATTCATTGTCAAGTAACATTGCTGACCAGAAGGAACTGATGCTCAGGTGCATTACCTTCAGGATGTCCTTGGGGTCTTTGACATTTTTGCAGTAGGAGGAGATGCAGGTTATTGGCATTGGAGCCATTGTGTTTAACGTATAATGCAATGTGGGAGCACTAGTCTGCAATTTTTTCACTTGGTCCACCTGAAGGAATTGCATCAAAGTCAGCAGGTTGTGAATTTTGGACCCTTGTGCAACTAGTGACCATGTCCACTAATGATGATCCCCCCCCCTTTTCATAAGAAATGGAAAATACATAACTAACTGCACAGCATAATGCCTGGTATTCTGAAAGATGGTCATCTAGCAGTAAAATGTGTGGATGCACCACATGTTGTCTGGTGATGTGAAATATGCCCCCCCCCCCTTAGCAAAACAAGATGAAGCTCCTCCATTCTTATAGGTAGCCTGTTTAGATTGTAAACTAAACAGAAAAACTTAGGTTTCTTGACTTTGACTTTCCTTGAGTAATGCATTGTAGACTTGCATGAGATTCAGTGCTTGCATGAAGTTCAGTGCTTGCAGAAAATGTTAGTGTGCTTTTTTCTCTTTATATACGCTTTGAAGATCAAAGTGCAAATTTCAGCTTGAATCTGAGCTCTAGCAATAGCAGTGGTGAAAACAAACTTCAGTTTAGTATGCTGAGAAAGAGTTCAGTGCCATCTTCCCAGTATTTGTGAGAAGAATCAACTTAGTCTGCCAGGGCAACAGCATGCCAGAAGCTGCCTGAAGAATGTAATAACAAACTTTCTGAAATACTACCAATATGTAACTTCTTGAAGGTGAGCTTGAGCTCTGGTAAAGGCTCACCCTACACCTGTGTGATACAGTATTTCACAGTTCCAGAATACCCAGTGATCTGCTTGGCAATTGAGACCTGAGCAAGTGTGCAGGACACTGGAAGTAGTTGTACAAGAATGATCAAAATGGCATCTTATCTTGGGGGCTGTCAGTTGTGCTTGTAATTCTCGCAAGGAAAACATCCTGTGGGAGCCTGTGTCTCACTTACGAATGGTCCGTTTGTCGTAGCCTGGCTGGAGTCAGCTCTGCAGCTCCTTGAGTGTGGGAGGTGTGTCAAGGAATTTTATTTCTTGTTGCTTTGTAGCTTTAGAGAGAAAGATCTGCAGGAAATAAATGTGGCTAATGCATTTGCAAAAGTGACAAGCTCTTAACATGTAGGTTAGGAACCTTAATGATACATTGGGCATCCCACTGATGAGGAAAGAATCTCAATCTTGCCAGTCAAAGATTCCATCAAGCACTAGACATACTTTTCCTGATTTGCTGTAGTCCCTGTGTGATGATAGTTGCAGGAAGATTTCCCTGTATTCTCAGAGCAGCTTCCTTTTACCTATTCAAATAATGAAAGTGGTGTTACTTCGTATTTTAAAATTCATACATTTTAAGGGAACCAGTATTTTAGTGCTAAAAGTGCATATCGTTCTGGTTCACAAGGCAAAAATTAATTGTAGGATAACTGGAAAATTTAGGAGAACCCTAATTTCAATTACAGTTATGTTGCCTTAAAAGATTCCTGTTATTTTGTTTAAGTGAACATTTATGGAATCATAGCATGTTAAGAAAGCCTACATGAGCTATTTTTATTTGGTCATAATTTGATTTGATTGGAAGAACTTTACTTGGTCACAGTTTGGCTGTGGTATTATGAGCTTTCATTAAAACTGAGTATTTACTAGGATTATTTAGGGATTTGATACCAGTTTCCTCATACAGCTTTAAAATTCTTAGCCTAAATCTTTTCATTTCATAAATGATAACCAGTATCACTTGTGAATCTGTCAGTGAGAATCTCTGTCAGTTTAGGCTTTATTGACATAAAATAGTGATTTGCTTACTCTCCAGTCCAAAGCAGAGCCTGATAAACTAGCCACGCTTTCAAACCAGTAAGGTGTCTTTTTTATATATAAATATAATAAATGATACAGTTTTGCATCGTAATTTGTCACTTGCATTTATCAAAAGCTTCTGTTTAACTTTGGCATTTTACTACCTTATAATAGTCTTACTGCATCTTACTAAATTTGCCATGAATCACAGTTCAAATAGTACAATACAGTAGAAAAATTTTTGTAGAACGACCATATTACCTATATTTCTTTTACTTTATCATTGGATGCCTGTGTATCCTTCTGTAAATGTACTTGTTCCTAGAGTCAGAGCTTTTTAATAGCTCCTTCTCTGTCTTTATCTGGAGTAGCTTTTCTATGAATATCTGTTCTGTGATGCAGCCTTCTAATGCTGTTTTTGAAAATCTGTTTATTCTCTTGCAAACATCATTTGTTATTATCACAGTAGTACTTAGAGACAGCGTGAACATGCACCTCTTACTAAAATTCCTTTACCTGTAATTGTTGACCGTGTGCATTAATTTAAAATCTAAATAAAAGAAATTCTTGCTTATTAGTCTCAACTTGCTATTATTACATGTTTTATAGCAGCTGCTGTATAGCCAGTGTCGTGTGCTCTTTGCTTTATGGATTGATTTCCTCCCTCCTTCTACTGCTTTCTTCCAAGCAGGACTGTTGTCTGAGGAGTCAAGTCTTCGGTATCGAGGAACGTAGGGCAAAGTCTACCAATCCTACTTTCCTGATATTGGAAGTAGGTGGTAGTTAATAATTAAGAAATGGTTCTGAGAAGCATGGTGTACTGTTTTTGTACTTTTTTTAAAAAATGGTTGTTTCCCCTCCTCTCTCCCCCCACTCCATACAGCATTTTAATAGTCAGCAATTTAAGGGTATCTGGACCATCTGTATTTAGAAGTGAACCAGCAAATCCATGGTAGGGTTGATCAATCAAAACTTCTTTTACTTGACTCTATTTTAATTTGCCTTCCACACTATCCATTAGCAATATACTTCATACTTGATTTTTTTTTTTTTTTAAAGTAGTATTTTACACAGCTCTCTGTTAAATGGCTTTATTGTATTTCTGACAAATATTGACTAGCCATCTCTGTCTGTTTCGTGATAGTATGCATTATAGATTAATGTATTACAGAACTACTATTTAATAGTTCTCCTCTCCATGTTCTTTTTCAGCTTAAATCTTTGCCCTGATTAAATTCTCCACATGTAAAAGTCAGCCAGTATCTCTGATCCACCTGTTGTTGTTCTTCTTTACATTCCTAAATTCTACTGGATTCTTTTGTATTAAATACTCAGTTTATGATAACATAAGGGATCGATGAAGTACCATAGTTTGTGAAGGAGAAGGGAGAACCTTCTCTTTCTAATTATTCCAGATTTTCAATTTACTTGTCTACTGCTGAACACTGAACTAATGTTTTCAGAGCACCGTCATAATAATTTAAAAATCCCGGATAAGCTCATGATTGCTTGTCTGTGATTCTGTGTTCATTGCTTGTGAGTGTTTAGGGTTTTTTTGTGTGTTGTCTTACCTACAGGGATTTTAAGCAATGCAGTCTTTATTGTATGGCACTTTGCAGCCAGCTGCAGTTTGCCTAACCGAAATAGTCTTGCATCATCTATAAATGTTGATTGCAGATAACTTTTTAAAAAATGCTGAACAGCACAGGCCACAGGATAGATGCCAGTGAGATTCTTTTGATAGCCTTTACGTATTGTGAAACTGCTCTTATTTGTGTGTGTGTGTGTGTGTGTGTGTGTGTGTTTGTACGTATGTGTATATGTGAATATATACGTATATATATATATACATATATATATAAAGTATTTTTGGGGTTCTTTTGACTAAGTGTTTATGAGAGGACTTTTTTCTTACCCTGTAAGAACTTAGTTTCTTTAATAGCTTTTGGTATGAGACACTGTCAAATACTTTTTTTTTTTTTTTTTTTTTTTTGGGGGGGGGGGGGGAGGGGGAAGGATTGCTTGGGTAATTCTTCCTTGTGTTGAATTCTTCAAAGAATTGTAGAACCATGAGACAGAAACCAGCAAAAATCAGGCTGTTCACTGTGTTTTGTACTGCCACCTCTTCTGTAGAGTGTAAGTTGGTAGAAACCACAGTGGTCATGTACTTGCCTGAATTTTTCAAGAATGTCACTTGAGGCCATTTTAAATTGAGGCCATTAGTTCCCTGTATTGCCTTCACTTTGTTAGGTAGCAAGGTTACTCTGAATTAGAGCTTATACTTTCCAGTTTTTGGTATGCTAATTTATGCATTACTTTAAAACATAGTCGGGTCTTTGTTGCAGGTTTCATTTCTTCCCTATTGCTGATGCTTCAGTTTGGGACTGTTCTACTAATTCTTCCTTTTGTAAGAAATTACTCTGGTATGTGTGAATTCTTCTGACTTTCTCTAAAACACTCGTTTTTTTTTTCCTTGCAAATTTTACGGATTGTTTCTCTTAACTGTTAGCACTGACAGAGCTTCATGTTCTGTGCCTGTATGTTATATGTAGATTGCTGCTCAGAATCTGCAGAATTAGTGACTGCAGCTTCAAATTATTGATCTTGGCTTCTCAGATCAAATAAAGAGCTTCCTTTTTTGATCTCTGAAAGTTTCTAGTTCAGTTCTTGGCACTCTTGAGAATAGCAGTATTGTGGTTTTAAGTGAGCAGAAAAACCTGTAAGCAAAATAAAGTTGTATGATACTATTGCTCTGTAGAGGATTACTTGAAATAAAACCTGATTTGCAGTGTGAGTGATGTGCTTGATCTCACAGACACCTGGTCAAAACCAGTCTTAAGAAGCAGCTGTATTTTTCATTCCTTAATGCTCCTATACTTTGTTTATAATGCAAGAACTTGATCCTACTTTCCCGTCAGGGATAATTACCAGCAAAATTTGAACGTACTTCACTTTTTGGGGGGGATAGTCTTGCGCAATAAGAATGCACATCCCAGTTCCTTTTGTAAAATTTTAAATACTCTTTAAATTAATGCTTAATCAGATATTTGGCACTGGTTTTGCCCTAGAAGGTAGCTAGCGCTCAAGTAAGAAAGTCCTACTTGTTGTGCCCCTGTTCAACACATCCTGTCCTGCATTTGTTGAATAGTCCTGTCACATTATTCTTACAAGCCTTTTACAGTTCATCTGTCACTGAGGCTTGCTTTTTGAGGGACGCTGAGCCCAAAATACTTGCATAAATTAATGATGCTTTATGTGGTTTGTTAGTATTTTCTTCTATTCCTGTCCATTGGTGTAGCATTACCTGTGTGTTTTGTTCCATTTCTGTAAGTGCTAAGACAATATAATTGACTTATCTAGCAACATACAGGTATGGATGTCATTTGCTTCTGTCAGGTTTTAGGAAGCTATGTGTTTTGTTCTATATTAAAGCTAAAGTAAAAATTTTATTTCCCTTCCCTTATTTCAGGAAAAGTTCTGAGTTGTGAGTGAGCTTTTTGAAATGACAGGTCTTTAGGTAAAGATTATTGAAGATTATTTTTCAAGGTAATTTGTGCCTAAATCGAGATTGTTGGAAAATCAAGGCACATAAGGTTAGCTGTGATCTAGGTTTTACTGAGGGGCCCAGATCCTGTTCTCAGGATCTATTCAAAGAAAACACTGCTCTTTTTTGGAATCTCATTTTGGCAAAAGACGCTTCAGTTCAAGATGCAGGCTTCCTTTGCAATCTCCTTTTTCTATTACTTTGTCACACCCTTGTTCATTTGCCTCTGTATGAACTCAACTGTGCTTTACTTAAGAAGAAAATGTTTTACTCCCAACATGCTGTGTGGGCTGGCTGATTGGAAAATAGAGCAGACTGGCTGGTCAGCTGAGCTGTGGGTTTGATCAGCTGCATTCCTGTAAATGGGCTAATTACGATTACGCACTGTTTGTGTTTGTGCACGAAGGAAGTTACCTAGCATTTAGGCTGAGAGGTGTTTGCAGATAATTTTCTGCCCATTTCTATCATTGGATTTGTTTAACTTAAATGCAAGCAGATAATATTAGTATAACAAAGCTTGAAATAAAATGTAAAGAAATGAGCAAAATAAAAACTTGTTATTTTGCAGGTTGTTCAGTTTGTGTTGGATATTTCTGGATCTTTTCCAAGTATAGGTCCAACATGGATTTTTATATTGCATTATTAAAAACTGAGAAGATATTTGTGCTTATGGTTTGTTCTAGAGAATCCTACTAAAGACTAATCTATCAATGGTCTCCATATTTTAAGCCTTTAACAGATATTTGCCAAGTACAACCTTCAGTACCTTCAAAGAAAGAACAGTGTATTCATCTCTGTCATTACTGTAAATTAGATCATCATAAAAGTGTCATAGTAAAAACAGTATCTTTTGATATTTGACTTTTTTGCCATTTGTTGGGATGGGAACTTTTAAAGGATTTTTTTGAGAAATTCATAGTTTATGGACCCTTTCTCTTCTGTAAATGAGAGGTCCTGTTATCAGTATTTTGCTGCTTACCTGTTCAGTAGAAAACAGAAATCTAGTTTCCAGCTTTACCATTCTATCATTTTGTACAATCTGTAGACAATTAGGGGAAAAAAAGGTAAGAAAATATTGTGTACTTTTTTCTCTATATAAATAAATGCAAGTGAACATAGCAGCAGCCAAAGGAAACATTCCTCTGTGATTGCAGCAAGGTTTGTCCAAAATAATAGACCTTGTATTTGCAAATGTTTGGTTTGCTTCTGATGTTTAACATTTTAGGCTCTTTAATGTACTTGGGTGCATACCAGGATAAGCGTAAAATTTCCAAATCCATTGGTGGACACCTTCTAAGGCAGGACCACCTGCTGCTTTTGCCCTGCTGTTTCAGTTGCTGGATTATACAGTTTCTTCCGTTCCAAGTTGAGGAAGATGGAGGAGGCTACTTGGTTGGGGAATTACTTAGCATAAAGTGTTTATGCAACCACAAAACCACTTTCTTGGTTTTGGAACAAAAAGTTTTATACAAATGACTTGTCTTGGGAAAAAGTCTTTTAAAGAGTGATACATACCCAAATGGGGTTGGCTCCACAGAAAGCTGGTCCAAGGCTGTACAGCTGCTACTTCCCATAAAATGAGGAGATCAAAAGACTACTGTCATTTCCTGCGCATATCAGGAATTACCTTGGGTTTTAACACTGAAGGAACTCTTGAAGGTTGTATATGAAGCTTGTTCTGTCACTCTAGTCACACCAGTACTGCTGAATAATTAACAAGTTGTTAAGAATAATAAATTATTTGGGTTTTAAAGGGATCACATAACTATTTCTACTGAAGTAATGAGCACTTTGGTATGAGATTTTAAACAGTGTAGAACTGTGATAAACAGTAATGATTTTGGGCATCTGAGTCAACACAGAAGATGGTCTCAAACATTCCTTCACCTCATGCCAAAAATAAGGGTTATACTTTCACTAAGAGAATGATTAAGCCTTCTGAGTACCACTAGTAATACAAACTGTGTTCTATACCTATAGAAGAAACTCTGATTTGCATAAATAATCCCAATGACAATATTGTCTCTATGTCATAAACCATTTCTGTAACTCTGTCAACTAAATCAAAAGCTTTGTCAAATGGGAATCTACAGTGTCTGTAAGCAAAATCAGGCCTTGTTCTTAAAATTTTGCAAGAGAAGGCCTCTAAAACTTTTGTAAGCTCTGATTTCAAATGCCTCACCTATCTTCATTCAACTTAGAGCCCACCTCTAGAAATAACTTCAAATAAAACTTTACTCAGAGACTCAATTCTTTTGGGTGATATACTGCTCGTGTGTGAAAGCTAGATATCCTGGTGCAGAAACTACTGCGTGCTGGCTTCTTAACCGCAGTCAGTGCTGAATAAATATTAAGCATCAGGTGACTAAATTTTTTCCTTGCAAGATACAACAGGGAAATCATGCTTTAATGCAATCTAAAGTATTAACATAAATCACAGCCATTTTAATGCCATTTTAGAAAGGGCTCAAGTTAATTCTACCACCTGGGTCTGTCACTTACATAGTAATGCCCTGGTAACAAGGACAGATTTTACTCTCTGAACTGTACTGTGCTAAGCATTTATTCAGTAATGTGGGTACAGTAATGGAAAAGGAATGGGTAGGGAAGTATAAAAGCTATATGTAGGAAGCCCTGTGAGTGCTGACTGCTAAGAATATTTTTAAATTTAATGGCCTTATTTTGTAGTTAGTCTGAGTTGGATTAATTTAATAAACATGTGATTTGCGGCAATCTGTGTTATATCAACAAAATTAAAGGATTTAAATAGGAAACATCTTTAGTGTCTATAAAGAAAGCATCTGTAGCTTTTATTTTTTTCACACTGTAAATAAAGCTCCGTAGTAGCCTGGATTGGATTTGCTAGTTTACTTTGTAAGTATTCTGCTGGCTAACAACATGGGTCAGTGCTGAGATGAGTAGCTTGGAGGAAGTCAGCCTGTATGTTCTTGGTTGTTATTCATCTTTTAAACTTTATGTTAAAATGAGTAACAAAAATGTTTTGAGGGTAAAACATAAGGAGGACGTGTCCCAGTTACCATAGCAGCAAGGGAGATGGTAGTCTTTCACAGGGATTTTTTTTCCCCCCCTCCTGCTGGCTATTCTGTATATTTTTATTCTCCAGCTCTCAATTGTGCTTGGTCCATGTCCCTCCTACCCCAACCCCCTACTCCAGCACCGGAACAGCTCAAGGTCAAGAATCTAGCTGTTAAAGGAAACTGTTTTGTTTTGCATTAAGATTAATGGAGCTTTAAACTAACCAGGAGAGAAGGATTGTTCTGCTGCAATTGTTAAACACATCCACACTTTTCAGCAGATACGTTTTTTAGTAGTGCTGCAAATCTTTTTTTTAACAAATTGAACAAGCAGTAAGATGTTCAGTGCAAATGTGTATGAAAGGTGAGATTGGATATGTACAAAAATAGCAATCAAAATAAAAAACTTAAGTAAACCACTGACAATTACAGTTTTGCTCAGTAGAGGAGCATTCAGTTAGAAATAACTTAAAATTATAGTTCCGTGGCTTTGTCCATGTTCATCTAGTTCGTTAACTTTTTCAAAATAACGTGATACAGTGATTAGCATTCACTTTTCCAAGTCATTTGATGGAGACAGACAATATGAGGAAGAGCCTTTGAGCCTTCCTTTTTGCCTACTCATAATGTGTAATGGTGGGTTCCCACCATTTGCTTTAAATATCTTCAAGAATCCTTTTGGGAGCAATATGGCAACTGTTTCAGTGATTTTGGATCATAAAAATCTCAAGGTTAAAATCAAGCAGAGGTGTTTTACCAGTCATATGCTTTTCATATGTGTAATTGGTTAACTTCTGGTGATTTTTCTTCATCTACACCACCTTCCCAAAGTCAGATGACAACTTACTGTATTTTCAGTCTTTTGGAAGAACAGAAGGAATTTGCTGCCTACATGTTGACCACAAAAGCCTTCAATATCATTATTCACTGAGGTTGTGCAGTCCAGAGATAAAGATGTTAACATTTCCTTTCAGCCATATGCTTCCGCGTTCTTGAGGCCTTTTTTAGCCAGCTCATCTGTATTTATGACTGGCTAAAGTATCAACATATTCTTCTGTACAGTACCTTAAAAGTATCTTTATCTATTTTTATTTTCTCTCTGTATGGGGGGAAGTATAAGATAAAGACCAGTGATTAGGGGGTTTCTCTTGCAGGCAGAGTTTTCTAAAGAAAATAAATCTGAATTTGTACAGGAATGTTTGGCTTGCATTCCACACATTGAGTCAATTTATCTCAGGGGCTCTCTTTTTTTTCCTCTCCACCCTCTAAAGGCTTGGTCACTGGAGGAGGGGGAAAAAGAAAGAGAGGAAAAAAGAAGGGGGGGGATGTATGTTAGATGGTAGGAAGAGATTTTGTAACCACTGGTGCCAGAAATCATCAAGGAATGTGTAAGCAGTGCCTCTTGTGACAGCATCCAGTCTATTTGAAAAGCAGTATGTGCCATCTGGCTTGAATTTTGACTTAATAAATTGCATGCAGCCGTTTTTTAACAATTCTGCTGAGATTCAGCTGCCTTGACATTTTATAAAGAGTTAGAGTTCAGATTTTGTTGGGGAAGCTACAGTAGTCACCTGATTTATGTTGTTCAGTTTGTTTTCAGTGTGATCGATGCAATTTGCTGATATTTGAGTGACAATTCTCTTTAAATAAACTCTTTAAGATTTGCTGACTCTTGAAAGCCTAATTCAGTAGAAGTGGCTTTTTAATTTTATTTTATTTTTTTTTTATATTCTAGATTCTGCGATTTTTCTTACAACTGCAGTTATTGTGGAATTTTTTAATAGCAAAAGGAGATTCTTAAGTTCAGCCAAGTCATTTGTCTAGGCAAAAGGCAAGCTTCTTTGTTGAAGAAGTTAGATGACTCCACCTAAAGGTTTCATATCAATGGGATTTTAACTATGAGTGGGGAGGCAGGAAGGGGAGGGATGGGGGAAGGAGGGAAATACTATCTTTGCTGCTAGCTAGAGTTTTCCTTAATGCAAAGAATAGCAAGGAGCTACTTTTCAAGCTATCTCACACTGATGATGGCTTCATCCTTTAGTTTTCTCATCTGTTGTTTCATCTTGCATCGTTATTCTAACAGTATAACTTTCCTACTCAGATGAAGGATGTTGGTAAAAAGAAAAGAAAAACCTTGCAAACTTCTACCTACCCATGAAATTATAACACAAAAATATTCTTTCATTGTCTTGAAGTGCCGGTTTCCTTGATTTTGAGTCTTTATCGTTTTGATCTTTAAGATCTTGAATTTTCAGAAAGGGAAGAACAATTCACAGAATAATATTTTTATTCAGCATCCAGGAGACATAAATTGACAAATACTCATTCAATTTGCTCATTTTATTCTTACATCGTTTTATCAAGTTGACCAGTGATACTTGTGAAGATAGAATATTAATGTAAATAAATGTTTCTGTCATGTTTCTAAAGCTGTCAAATGGCCAATTTTTCTCTTTTTCATACATCTATAGATTGTTGCCACATTTGTTCCCATCTTTGTCAGCTGAAGGGTTTGTTCCTGGAATGCCCTTGCTGAAGGGAGAACAAGTAGTTAGGTAGTTATGTCTGCAGGAGTATATAGGCCTTTTCTAGTTCTACATTTCAGTAGACATTTTTGCCTTCTAATTTTTCTAGATCTTTTATTTTTAGCAAGTTATCTGTGGCTAGGTGCCAGCCATTGTGTGAATGGAATTCTGTAGCTCTAGTTATGAGAGTTATTTTGCTTAGACCTCTTTAGCTGGTCCAGTAAGTACAATATCCAGATTGCTCCTGCTTTGTCTTAACAGCTGTGCTGCAGACTTGGGTTAGATTTAACATTTTGTTTACATTCTTCTCTTTATCCTCTCTCCCCCCAGAACAAACAAAAGCCCTCAATGTGTGATACCTATTCTATAATGTGCACTCAGGTTTGCTTGTTCAGGAAAGGAGATGTACAAGCTGGTCTGCTTGACCCCGCATCTCTACTTTCCTTTCCTCATTTATGTTTGAAATGAGGATTTGTGAAAAAGTGCTGCTCTTGATAGCCTTAGTGATTGGTTCGCTATCTACAGAAGAAAAATAGCATGAAGAGATGGCTGTCAGACTACCTTGTGCCACTCTGCTAAATGCATCTGAGGCCTGACCTAGAGGATCCTGTTCCCAAAGTTGAAGGATTGTTACAGTTCTACTTTCATTTGTCTTGAATTTTTGGCCTCTCTGCTGAAGCAGGTTACAAATAATGTTTCTTGCAATGGCTGTACGTTTTAGTGATAACTGAACAACATCTTCCATCTAATGTTAATCTGATTACTATAGGACTAATTGACTCAAAGCAGTGAGGAATGAAGGAGCTTTAATTTCTTATTGTCTATCTGTACGTGTAATCATCAGGATAAGGAGAGGGTTTTTTTGAACAGCTTGGATCATTTTTCTCAAGATCACTTTGCTTGTGTATGTGCCTTATTATTATTACTATTTTTATTTACTGCGAAGTTAAATACTCAGAAGAGTCTTTAAATCTTTCCTTTTGTTGATTCTGATTTGAGAATCAGAGCTTGAGATTCTTTTCTTGTGATGTTTTGCTTGTCTTTCTCCCAAGTTGTTTTAATGTGTTGTTTGTTTGTTTTATAGTGGTAGACTTACTCTTAAATAATTTTAATTTAATTTTATATTATATACTAATTTAATCTTAAGAAGGCATTTGTCAGGTGTTTCTACTTTTCTTTGATTTTTAGAGACCTGTCCGTCGTATATACAGGCAATGTTCGTAGTTCTGCTTACCATGAAAGAGGTAAGCAAAGCAGTGGAAGTGAGGTGCTAGAACTTTTCCCTGAGGAAAGCTATCTGATTGTTCTGCATGTTTCCCCTCTGCCAACATATTTGTTTGTTTGAAAGAGATTATGCAGGACAGAAACTTGAGCCTGAACTGGGTTAGAGTAAGAGTAAGAGGAGGATTCAAGTTAGCAACTCTTACTCTGCTGAATCCAACCACAGATTCATCTACTGCAGTTCTGGATTGTGGGGGGACCTGTTGAAGAGCTTTAGGAATAAACTAGAGAGAAATACTTTCTTTCACTGATGGACTTCTAGAAATTAAAAAAGCCAGTCACAACACAAACCAGTGTCGAGTGTGCATCACAACAGATTTTTTTGGCAGCAGATGGAGTTAAAAGCACAGTTCTCTCCACTGCGTCAGAGCAATATAGCTTTTCTATTGGCTTCCACAGTGTAGTCCTTGACTCTGTGCTGGTGTTTTGAGAATTTGAGCAATATAATTATATAATAAAGGGGAAAATATGATATTATTTATTAAGGATGTGCTTCTTGAAAATATAGCCCTGTCTTGGCCTGCCAGGATTACAGGAGACAACCTGCAGGTGTAAGTTGAAATCAGAGGGCTGCAGAGTGAATCTAAGAAAAAAATGTACACTATGAGGACAGTCGAACAGTGCAGACCAGCTGTCCCAGAGAGTCAATACCTATCTTTGATCATGGAAATTTTCCACATTTGTACAAATCTAGGCTCCTTTGAAATCCTGCAGTTTTTATGACTAAAGTCTAGGACGTGAAGATTCTCTCTGTACAAGGGCCTACCTGGAACTCAAGGGGAACTCTACCTGAAATTGTAGCCTGGTCGTGCCTCAAGTCTCTGACCTGAGAGCAGGTATATGATTTTGTACCTTCATCCAATTTATGTGTGCGTGCTTGGGGGCCCCTTCCCAGCTGATGGTGTAGCAGAAGAAGCTTTGTGAGTTGTCTGCATAGAAGGTCAAAGAGCTGGACCTGCTGATCGGTGGCTTGGAGTTGTAGAACAGGTCAAGAAGGGTGTGAAAGAACTGAAGCTACTGTTGCTTTGATTGGCATTACTTCTCTGTATTTCTTCATTGGCTCTGTTCTTGTATGAAAGATAATTAGCTTGTCTTTGCTAAGCTGTTACAGAGTTCTTATTGAGCCACAGTTTTAATTTCAATTGCTTGCTTATTTAGAGAAAATGTTTTTGTTTGCTTTGTACTTCTCTTGAACTAAATGTTCCCTATAAGTGATCGAATCAGTACTTCATTAATCTTTCTATAAGACTCTCTTCTTTTGTGGTAGCTATCAAAAAAACCTAGCAAAAATTAAATGTCAGGTGTGCAGTGACCACATTTCTCAATATTTTGATTAATTGTAAGGTATCTTGCCATGTACTTCAGTTCTAAGTTATCTGGATGAATAAACAGTCTCCTTGAACTATATTCAGACAGTGCCTAGCAGACTCTCAGTCTGCTTGACTAAGGCTCTAAAAGAGCATGATGGTGCAAGCTTTTCATTGTTTATGCAGTTAACTGCAGATCTTGATTTCCTAATCTTTGAGGGATTTGACTTTTGAACCTGAAAATATTCTTACTTTTAGGTTTGCTACACCTGTGGCACATACAAGCACATGGTATGTGCACTTAGTACAAACAGAAATAGGGAATAAGGCTCCCAAGATGAAGATTGCCTTTATCTTCATTAGCCTTTCATGTTTTAAACTGCGAATCAAATAGTTACTTAGAGCAGTGAATTCTAACCAAATAAGCTAGGAATGTTTAAAAAAAAAAAAAAAAAAAAAAAAAAAAAAAAAAGGAGGTCTCAAAGTCCAAGCGCTTGACCTCTTCAAAAAACAAAGGAAGAAAATAACCATGCAATTGACTTTTCCAGGATTATTGTTCTACTTTCATCCAAAGTAATGCTTTTGATACTAGATCTCAAGACTTCACCATTACTGGAGTTCAAAGTTTATTCAGAGAACCAGAACTGAGTCTTGTATTAAAGCGGTTGCACATTGCACTGAGAAATAAAAAGAATTTCTTTTGTGTGGCAGATTTACGTGGTTATTGTTACTGAAATTGTTAGTTGTGATTTGGAAAAATCTTGATTGTAAGACACAAGACACCTACTGAAAAGTGAACAAAAAAAAATCTTCTGGAGTTTTAAAACAAGAAAGCAAAAAGCCTTACCTCTCTGTTTACCCCCTTTTCCTATGCCTACTAAAAGAGAAAGGGTTAACACAATAATAACAACCAAGATTTTTGAATGTCTTCTGTGGATTTTTATTTTCAGTTAATGTTTGCTTTAATGAATTTTCAAGTAAAATATTTTGACCAGCTTCAGTTTTATGTTCTCACAGTTGCTGAGCTTTTTAAGGATAGGAAAAATAGATTTTAAATCATTAGGCCTTTGTGGATTAATTATGATGTATAGTCTGTTCTTTGCCAAGAAAGGCATATCCAGCAGTAAGTGTCTTAATAAATCTTGGATGAAAATTTCAGAGTATATATTTTTTTTACCTGTTGGTGTGGATGTATGGCAAAGGGAGGTTCTACTAAGGAGAATATCTTTGGGAGAAAAAAAGGATTAAAACAGGCTTATCTTACTTCCTCTTTAAGATTTGGAGGCTGTAGACAGGAGAGAAGAATAGATCTTTTCTCCAGTGTGAACAGGCCTTGGATTTTCTGGATTTTATCATCTGAAACCTGCTCCATGACATGGTGCCAAGATGTGGGGAGAAAGACTTATTCCATGGGTAGAAGGGAAGGTGGAGGGAACAATGTACCTTTATAATGCAGGTTTCTCCTAGGCAGGCAAATCTTAGTAGAATAAAGTGTTTCGTTATGGCACTGAGAGTACCACTCCAGCCCTTGCACTATTACAGGCTGTAAAAGTAATACGGATAACTAAAAACTAGGAAGCATCTAAATTATTTTTTAGGCAATCATTAGTATGGAAAGTATGTTCACATCTAATGGTATACAACCATGCTTATATTCTGTGGATGAGGATCTGGGCTGCAATAAACCACTTTGGCTGTGTTGCTCAGAAGAAAAAACAAAATATTATTTGTACAGTGACTATAGTTGAATGTGCATATGTATATAGATCCTTTTTAAAATACGAGAGGGCTGTGACCTTGCATTCCAGAGGAGATTAAGTAGAAAGCATCAGTAAAAGCCATCTGTAATCAGATGCTCTGCAGTTTTCTTTTTGCGCTTTTGATCTGAAATGAAGTCAATGAATTATGTGAAAGTCACCCTAGCAGAGCATGAAATTTACTCACTTATTGCATAGATTTGGCACATGTTCAAATGGCTCTGTGTGGGGTCAGTTGTACTTTAACCTTGAGCTTTAGGCAGCCTGCTAGGGAGTCCAAGCAGTTTGATTTGTCCTCTTCTTTCCTTGGTTAATATATTCTGTATTAGAATTATTCTGTATTAAATATTTAACAAAATACCTTTTTTTTTTTCTTTTTGCACTAGTCAGATGTTAAATGTCATGGTCCAGATAACTTGTTTTTTAATCACTGTCCAAATTCGAAGTACTTCTTTAAACCATTTTGTTTTGGGAGCTGGCCAAACTTAGCTAAGAAATTTCTTATCTATCCTAGTCACTCTGCAAGTATTCACTCAAAACTCTCCTTGAGTCCAGTGAAGTAAGCTGGTAAAGTCTTGTTGTGTCTCGGTTCAGCCTGCCTGATGTCTCAGTGAACTATGTGAATTTAATAGAAATATAATATTAAATACTTTGGAAGTGATCATATTTTGCTGTTGCAAAGAAACAGTAAATGTAACACAATATTGGTCCAATGCCAAAATAGGTACATGTGATTATTTTATAGTATAGCACAGAGTTTAAAGAGTTTAATATATCTCTTGTAGCAGTATTTTGGGTTTTTTTTGTTTGTTTTCCTGTCTTGTGCAATCTCTACAGCTTCCTTAAAAAAAAAAAAAAAAAAAAAAAAAAAAAAAAGTTTTTCATGAGTGATGTCCGGTGGCAGTTTCCATTAGTTTAAAAGAAAGCTTGTTAAATTTCAGCATATGTAGACATTACCAGAAGCAATTCCTAACTGCTCTAGCGTGTTTCCAATGTATCTATTTAAAGGAGAGAGGTTGTTTTTGTCTCTTCAGCCACAGAACTGTTTTTGCAACCACCGAAGAAAATGCCTCCTTTGAATGGATTATTTTTGCCTTGTTTCTTTTTCCTCTAGTTAGTTTGTCTAGCCTTTGGGATATGATCGTTTGCTAATTATACATAGCCTAATACTACAAATTTGTCAGTCACTAAGTGACAGAGAGAGTCCCTAGCTCAAGTTTTGTACAATACATTTTTTTTTCTCCCCAAAGGCAAGCTGTGTATTTGATAAGCTTAGTCACCTCTAAACATTTCAACTGTGTTAATATTGTAATACTGTATATATTTCAACACATTTTATGCTTGAGGTAGCTTTCATGTAGAGGTGATATTCAATACATTGCAGAATAATACTCTGACTTAAAACTGAATGCCTGAAAGCAACAGAAAAGGTCTCTACTTACGTGTGAAAGGGTCAAAACATTGCCTTAAATATTCTTCAGTTTTTCTCAGGTTCTTGCATTGTGGTTTGCAAGGACGTGCATGTTTCACAAGAGGTGTGGCCTGGCATGGGAAGGTTGTGAGAGCCTTCAGGTAGCTGTAAGGCTGGGTTCAGGACCTTTTGTATGCAACCATGTCTGCAGAAACAGGAACATAGCTCATGAAGGCATTGGATAAACTTTTTTTGCGCCCACACATGTGAAGAACCTCGGAGTGGTTCAGAGCCTGCTTCCCACCGCTGCCCTAGAGTGGACACGAAGGGAGTTTTGGGAGCAGAGCTGTGTGTTGTGTTGTGTTGTGAGGCCAGCAAATGTAACCAGGACCTCTCACAAGGGCAGATCCATCTTTGCTTTCTGGTCCAGTGCCAGAAGATTGCTTTGAGTTGTCTTAAACCTAATGACGGAACCACCCTTTGGTTTTTTCCTCTTCCCTAATAGCACAGTATGAAAGCAGGTGATGTCTCAAATGAATTTGTGTAAAGGCATATTTTGGGTTGTTTTATTCTTCTTTTTTTTCCTTGTTATTTTAGTAGCCAAGCTTTTAACTTTTTTTTCTCCATTAATTTGGAAAATAGCTGCTACTTCTGAGAAAGGTGATACTGCATTGTAGGTTAAGGATGATGTTACTCCATGAAAGGAGGCTGATCATCAGATTGGGAGTTTAAATAATTTTTTTTGGCTGCATTGTTAGAAACTTATTACATGCTGCAAAATGCATTTTAATTTTTTTTAATACATTATTCACTGTATTGAAAATATCTGTAATGTTTTAGTCTATTAAAATGTGATTTTACTTATTATTTTTATTTTACAGAGAGTTTGAGTATGTGCTGATTAATCTTATAAAGATTTCGTTATCAGTAAATGAGCTGCACTTTTTTTTTTAACCTGTAATCTTGTGATAGAAGACTCACTGTTTGCCAGATCAGTATCTTTTCTGGCCCTGTGCTGCTTATATTTTAACTCTTCTTGACAAGTGCAGCAACTATTGTGCTCCTTGCACATATGTATAATTAACAAGCTGCTTGTATTGCCTTCTAATCTAGATTATCATCCCGAAGAAAAAAAAAATGCTTTCCTTTTGCCTGGAAAGAAGAATGAAAGGCTGGAGTGCAACATAATACCAGCATGGAGGAATAGTATTACCAATTAATAACACTAACAGGAGAAGGAAGCTTGTGTTTCTTATCATGAGGCCATTTTTTTTTTAAGTTGCACAATTTTTAAAACTCGGCCAATTTTTCCTTGTTTGCATTTGACAGACTAAGAATCTTGAAAATGCATATTTAGATTTAGTGTGAAGTAAGAGACCTTCATTTTGCCAACTTTGGAACTTTCAGTTTCCTGTTTGTACGGGAGCCTTTTTATTACATTTGTAGAACCAAGCCATTTAAACCAGTAAATCATAGCATTATTAAGTACACTAACCGACATGTTTTTTCACTGGTTTGTGCTAAGGTCTTGGAAAATTGATACTCAGATACCCAGCTATAGTTCTGATGTCAGTTGATATTGCTGGCTCTGTGGCAACAGACTGTCTAGTCCTGTATCTTTTAGAAGATCACTGTGGAGAGCTTGGCATGTTTAATAGGGTTTATGTTGTCTGTATTCCTCTGGAGATTTGCTTACAGCAAAGTAATGAGCGTGGAAAACTAGTAACCTTGAATACAGTCAACACTAGAGCGCCTGTATCACGTGGAACTGAGAGGATAAAATTCTGAAGTTGCATGAGGTCGTACTTACGATTACTCTTTGCAGACTTCCTTTGGTTCCTAGTGTGTATTGGACCCCCAGAATGCTTCACTTGCTTTCATAAATAACTAACCTGTCTGCCCAGTAGGCCTGTTCAGAGCCATTTTGTGCCTTACTGAGGAACGGTGAATATGGTACTTCAGTACGAAATCAAGTGTTCCAGAAACGGTATATAGGTATTCTTCCAGATCACCGACCTGAAACTGAATGGAAGAAACTACTGTACAGAAAACATCTAAAATATGAGTAGTAAAAATATGAAGAATTCAAAGGATATGTGCTAAAAATGACAGTACTCCAAACAGTTTGGGGAAGTTTTTGAAACGCTTGAAATGCAAAAAATAACCATAGTAAATAACTGGTAAAGATGGGGGAAGGGAAAGTGATTTATATTTATAATGAGAAAACTATGAACAGAAAACAAACTTGTAGTTTGGATAACCATATGGAAGATGCCATGAGGCTTATTTGTAACTTTAACTAGAGGATGCCCAGACAAGAAGAAAACCCATAGCTGATAACTGTTACAGGTCTGTTATTGAAGCTATAAAATCTTATATGTAACCAACTGGTTTCTGCAGTTTCATGTACCTAGTATTTCAGAGCAAAAAAATAGCTGTTTTTCCTGTATAGTAACAGAAACAATGGCTTAGAAAATGAAGGGAGTAAGAGGTTGTGTCCAGTGGATACATCATGCTCGCTTTAAGCAGTAGTATCTGTGGATTTGAGAGAGTTTCATGAAATCTGTTTCCTCCTCCACTTAGTTTGAACAACTCAGAAAATAAAGTATATGAATGCAGCAGGAGTCCCTGCACCTTTCCTCAAATAATGAAATGGGAATTCTAGGTCTTTTGTTGCACATTTAACTAACTTCCTGAACTTCAGCCTTACTCATGCCCTGGAAACTCCCTAATGTAAAAAGCAGCCGTTCTTCCCTATCTGTTGAGCAGGTCAGGAGGTATTAACTGCAGCCCACATTGGCACAGTCCCTTGGATGCTAATATCTGGTATGCGCTTTGGATCTAGGCCAGCTTAAATGGACTATTGCTAGCCCATCACTATTCCTGTGTCCCTGAAAGAACAAATGTGTTTTTTTCCACAACTCACTAGAAGTGGAGCTGATTATTCAGCTTCCTGGGAAGCTGAGAGTTTTGGAATGTATCCCCGGAAAGCATGTCTGCACCTCTAGAGGTGCAGGACTACTGCAGAAATGAGAACAGTGCTACTTTCCTCCAAATTCAGATACCCAAATGCCTTTTTGGTGTGTCCGTGTAGTGCTTTTCTCTTGCCAAGGTGCCTTTGAAGGGACAGAAAGAGACGTGTGTTTATGAAACACTAGATGTACGTACTAGGAGGAATTAGCCATCTGAATTCACATTTCCGATAGTTCTTGTCTCTTCTTGAGTCTTAAAAACTAACAGAAATGTAAGAAGTCTCTTAAAAAAAAAAAAAAAAAAAAAACACACACACACACACTCAAACAAAACTGCTTAGTAAGCCGCTTGTAATATACTTGTTTTCAGCAGCCTTCAACTTTGATCTGTAGTAATAACACACTTATATTAAAAACCAAACCAAACAAAACAAAACAAAAGCTCCAAAATTCATTCTCAGGTACTTCATTTACCTGCCAAAGGAAGAATTGTAGTTCTTAGCAAAAGTACAAAGATTCATTTTCAGGTGCTGAGATTAAAAATTAATATTAAAGAAAATATTAACTGTTCTTCAGATGCATAGGCCAGATCAAACAAAATACTCTAGAGGCATACAGGCTGATCATTACAGGGTTTTAACTTCTAGCTCCTAGAGTCCATACACAATTTATGGTAGCAAAATGCCCTAAACAAGTAATCGACAAACCTGCCTATCAGCATGAACTGCTGAGCATAGAAACATGTTTGAATTCTCACGCAATCTTAGGCCATTCAAACAGGAAAGTCAGGACTGCAGGTACTAAGTGTATTTGCAAACCACAAGTGTTCTCTCTCTAGAGTGAACTCTTACTGTTCTTTTTTTTTCTTTTTTTTCCCATCTTTTTTTCTGAGCTGAGGAGAGCTAATTATTTTGAAACCAAGCCAAAGTAGGCAGTGGAAGAAACAGTGATTGCTCATTTTTTGCGTTTTGTCTAAACTTTAGGATGCCTATCTAGATGGGAGACACCTCCTTCCTCTGCTTGGGGAGGGTGACTTCTTTATTGCAAGAAGAAAGAAAACTTGTTATTGATATAAATTAAAGTTTATTTCCTTCTTGTAATGTTTGCGCTTGAATTTTTGCTATCTAAATGTCATCTACTGTACTCGAGTAGGGTTTGATATACTTAAATAGCTTCACAAAACAGTCTTATTTAAAAACATAAAACTGAATGCTAACATGATTTTAAATACAGTGAACAAAAAGGATTTGAAACTAGAAAGCATAATCCCATGTATTCTCCTAGAATTAAAAACTCAGCTCTTTCCAGAAATACTAGTTCATTGCAAGGTACAAAATTCCAAATTCTATTCTTTTTCACTTTTTTCAAACAGCAGAAAAAATTTACTCTTAGACATAAAATCTGAAGTTTTTTTCTGCAGAGATCTGGCATACCTGTTTGTTTATTGACTAGAAGAGAATGAATGAAATTCTGAGACTCTTTTTTAAAATCTAGAAATACCTTTCTCAAAAGCAATGAAGAAAACCTTACGTGTCGAAAGGGTCGTGTAGGGAATGTAGACCAACATACAGCTTGAAGTAAGTTTGGGCTGTAGATTATGCACTTAAACTGGTAAATGGTAGGAGACCATTTAGATGGTGGATTTACCTAACAATATAAGATGTTTTCCAAATGACTAGGGGCTCTGCTCAGCTCCAAACAAGCAACCAGTAAGTCTAAGCCCACATGGTCAGCAATCCAGAATGAATATGTGAGGCAAAGGCAGCTGATGTCCTTGAAAAACTAAAGCATTATTAGAATTATGTTCCACCAAATGTAATGTTTATATATATTAAAAAAAAAAAACTTGTGACTGAGTTTGTGATACAGCTAATAAAATCAGAATCTTAGATGCATAACAGTCTTCACTAAATGCTAGTTTCCTTAATTTCAAAATGTAGAATTACCCTATAGAAGGCTGGTCAACCTTTGTTTCCCTAATAAATGACTCAGTAATATGCTGTTTTTTTCAGCTGGAAAGCAGATGCCTTAGCTGTTTGGTCAAGACTTCAGCTTTCTTTTTCCATCATAAATCTCAATAAAAGGTTTTGCTCTTATGTAGAGCATGAGAGCTACTTAATTTAGCGAGAATTTAAATGCAGCGCAAACAAAACTGTGAAGTGTGTGGTTTGTACCATAGTACACAGTTGAAACATTTGAGTACCATTCAGAAGAGTAAATTGTTTATCTCTTCTTGCTGTTTTTAAAGATGATGGATGTTTTTTCTGCTTTCAGAATGTAGCCAAGTTTTGTAACGCTTTGTGACCTAACAGTCTTTGCAGGATGTGTTTAAGATTTTCTTGGAAATCACAACCTCCAAATCACTGTTTCACAACAATATACCATCTTGGCGATTGCATCTCAGCCTATGTGCATAGGTCTTGCACACAAAACAAATCTGGTGTCTTGGTTCAAGGGAATCCTTTGCACTCCTCCATTTGCAGCCCCGGGTTTCTGCTCAGGATCAAGTTTTGAATTCAAGTACTGCCTACAGTGGGCAGACTCTCCACAAGATCTTGCTGCTTTTCTCTAAAGAGGGTTGTACTCTGGGTTTGTCTTTGGGGAAATTGTCAAGATTAAAAACATTGCTTGCTCCCAGCTCTTGCATACTTCATCCTAGCTTTTAAGACCTGTCTTGTCTCAAAAGAAAACAGCTGTTTATTGACTTTCGTTAGTAATACAGACTGTACCTTCTGGGCCTCAGAAAATACTTGGTTTCCTTAACAGTGTTACAGAATCACTTCAAAACTTCAGAACAAGGTCTTTAATTATCTACTAGTTATCAAGATGTGCAAATTTAAATTTTCCTATGCTATACAGTATTCAGAACAATCAATTTCTTGGCAATGCTGATATCCTAAACTGGCATGCTAGCACATGAAATTTTATTAATATAGTTAAATATTGCTAGAATACAAACTTCTGAGAAGTGTGCTTGTTCACCAGAGTAGGCAAGAGTATGTAACATTAGTTATACACATGATGACATACGTAAGTGCATGCATAGTGGTCCCACCACCAATATGGGAAAACAGAAGTAAAATTTTTAATTATTTCATTTAGTACAAGAATTATTTTACAAGTGTTCTGCCCTGAAATTTCACTCATACTTAAGCACAAACTATGCAGTGGAGTTGTGAATGTGAACCTGCACGTTCCGGATGTGTCTTTCAATAGGTCTGCATGTACATATGACAGATATTTTTGGCAAGTAGCAATACATGTGTTTGTCAGGTTGAGTAGCTATATCTTAAATTAAGTATCTTCTTAAGCAGGAAAATCAGCTCATTTTTTGTGAGTGTGTAATACTTTGCTTTTTAAAAAGCTTTTTTTTTTTAGTCCTTGAAGTTATGTACTTGCTCTTAGTGCTAATTATGTCAGCAATGTGTGTCATACAATGAAGCTTTTGAAAAAAAAAGCTACAAATTAAAATCAATTTGGAAAATGTCTATTTAGAGTAGTAAGCATACTCTTAATTTCAGAACACAAAAATTCTCCTGAGATGCAAAATTTACCACTAAACCCATGCAGCTTTTTTTGAAGCTATTGTTTGTATGTTTTGTGTAAATTTCCATGATGATTTTGAAGCATTAGGTGCTGATTCAAAGCACAAGCCTGTAATTTGTTAAGAAAAAATAACCTCTACCATAAGAATGTGAATTACTTGACCCAATATTGGTTAATTCTCTCTTATTTATCCTAGGAAGAATTAGACCTCTAAAGCAGAAAAAAGGTAGCAAGATACTACAGAGATGCTGACCATGTTTGGACTTGTAATTTCTGTGGTAAATTTTTCATGAGGATGGAGTTTCTTCCAATGTTCCATTGTAGTATTAAGCAATGGGATTGGAAGAAACAGTTTATAGAACAAGTATACACAATGAAGAACATGAAACTGAGATCAACTGGGTCTGTTTAAAAAAAAAAAGGAAAAATTATTTATTGAAAAAATACTTACTTTAGAGCTGAAGTATATGACAATTGGACACTGATGGAGAGCAGGGAAAAGGGCAGGATGCCACAATGTGAGTGAGGTCTGGGTATAAATTGCTATAGGTTATTCCCCTTCCACATAACTGGCTTTTGCTTTTTTCAGGTTCCTGATGCAGAGTAGAGTTTAGATGTTGGTGCATAATTCTAAATAGATGAATACTCCATACCCTGCTCAGATGAGTGTTTCAGTGTACACCTTTGGTAGGCAGATGAGTACTATTTCATCTTGTCAATAAACTGCATAGAGAGGCTGGTAAGCTATTTACTGACTTGCTTTTGACTTCTATTACTATGGCATTACATGAGATTTGCATTGATAATAATAGCAATTTCTCTCTGTAAGAGCTACCCTCTGGTGCATGACTGTACCAGTCAGTTCAGATATTGCAAATTAATAAGGTGGAACAGCTTGAGCAGAAACTGTTGTGCAGTTGTTTCTAAGATTTGCTTTATGAACCTTGTTTCATAATTTTAGAAGCAATTGCATGATAGTTTCTGCCCTGGAGAAATACATTTGATGCCATCTCTAGTGCTTGCTTGCATCACCTCTTTATATTTGAATTCTGGGCAAAAGTGGAGTGGGGGAAAAGTATTTTGCTTCACTAGGCCACTAGTGGAATAAACAAGAACAGAGGAGAAGCTAAGGGCAAGGTTACCCAGACCTTTTTTGTTTCTGTAGTAGTGCAGGTTTTTGTTTTTGTGAGACTCATGGTACCAGCTTCCAGGTTTTTATTGCATTAAGAAAGGAGACTTGAGATTACATACAGAATACACAACATAAAAATAAATTTAATATAGTGGCATCAGATGTTTGCATCTATTCAGCTTGAAGTATTGCATACCTCTAGGAAACAGGATTGTGAAGATTATGTAACGATGAATTAAGGCAGCTTTTGACTTTGCTCTCCATTTCAACATTGGGGTGATGATGGGAAATAAATCTTATCTTCTTGTTTGAACTTTGATTTAGATACTGGAACTGGGGAGGAAGGCAGTGGCAGGCTGAGGCTTCAGTGTAACTTTTTTGCTCTGTGATCTGAACATCGCTTCTGAATGGTGAGCAAAAATTAACTCAAAGGAAGCCTGTTGGCAACAAACTCAAACTTTAGGAGCCTCACCCTTCTTTTCAGACTTCGCTTTTTAGAGGAGTGGGTAGGAGAATCAACAAAGAAGAGATATATTAAAAGTGAGAAGGAGTTATTGCAGAAGTTGCTATCTGAGAGCAGGTCATTCTCATAAATGCTGATGTCTGCTAGGCAGATGGTTAGGAGTTTCATGTTCTGCTCTGTTGTGTAGCAATTGGTTTGTAAATAAATTCTTCAGCAGTAACTATTCAAAATCACTTTTGCAGTAAAGTCAAGTTTTCAGGATTTCAAATTATTATTAGTAGTAGTGTTGGAAAATGTTATGCTTGGTTTTTGTGTGAAAAATGAGTAACTGTGTTGTGACAAAAACCAAAGGTCACAACCAGCAGGCAAGATCATAACCCGAAGATGGTACAAGCTTATGAAGATAAAATTCTGTTAAAAAGAGGATGTGCAAGAGAAGGTATTTAATATGAAAGCTTAATGCTTTATAAATTCTTGTGGATTTTATGAGGCCCTATTTCTGGGCTTTTAGAAAATAACAGGCAATGAAGCGATTTTTTTCTGTTCCTTGGTCTTCCAGTGCTACCTGTGTTTAAAAGTGTTACTTTTTCTGGAAACAAGAGGCATAGATGATACTTAAATTTATGTAGAGGTTAACAGTTACTCAGACTGATTGGATGAAATAAGTAGAATTTTCTTTTCAGTGAATACTTTAGTGCTATCTAGAAGATCTTTTAATGCTTTCTATTGAAGAATATCATTTTTTTCACAACCAAATTAAGACTGATAAAACTGGAGCTTTCTTCTGTCAATTCTGCACAAGATTTATGCACAGTTACACCTGCATGACTCCCCTCCCCTCAATTCTGTTGTTTTTCTTTAATTTGTCAGAAAACCATGCCCTTTCCCTAGTTATAGAGTGCTGTTACACAGGCAATTGGCTTGTATTCAGTATGTTACTGTCAAGAGCACATTGGCAAGCTGTGACATTATTTTCCTGGAATGGACAGGAAGGCAGAAAGATAAAGCAACCTTGTTGAAGTATATGGTGGTTTCAACGTTGCCTTGAACCTTATGATCGTAAAGATTACTTTGTCAGGGCTTATTTTCCCTCTTGGAAGACTGTTCTTGTTATCAGTTTCAAAAGATAAAATATGAGTTGTTTCTATTCATAACTTTTTTTAAAAACTGTTCTTATCATTGTTCGTAGTAGCTGGCGGTACAAAAATGTAGACCTGTAGAAAAAGGCTTAGTGTGAACTGCACAGATTGCATGTAAGAATAGCCTATATAAGTATAATCCTCTGTAAGTAAACTTACACAAGTAAATATGTATTAGCTAGACCTTTCCAAACTTCACTGACATGGGGTTTGTGAAAATAACTAAACTATATATATGGGCAGAAGTCCTGTTTTGATCTGACAGAACTTTTTTCACAGCATATGCATGTAGTGACTTCCTTAAACAGATTATTTTGTCATTTTGGAAAGAAAAATGTTTCAGAACAGTTTAACATACTGTTAATTCAGATGAATTTTCTGTGTTAGATGTCATTAACTTCCATAAAATATAATGCCAAACTCTCAGCTAAAAATAAATGAGGTATCGTTTCTCAGTGATTCCTAAATAAGATATGTACAGCTTGTCTGGTCTAATGCTGTACTAAATAACAGTGATAGTAGGGTGTCCAGAATGTTGATGAGGTGCTAGGAAAAATGAAACTCAAGTTATGCTTAGCAAGTGTTACGAACACATTGCTGCGAGAGAGGAATGAGACTGGGTTGAGACTGAATGATGCTGGTTCAGTATCAGCTTTGAGAGCAGGCTTCTCTCACCACCGAGAGGAGGTGCAATCCCAGAAGCACACACTTTTCCATTTTAGTCATGGAGTCATTCTTTAACTCAAAACATTGCACCTCTGTATTGCAGGTAGGCTGGATCCATTTTTGCTTACCTCTTGCCTGGGTGCAAACCAAGGCTCCTTAAGAGTGTAAGGGCTCTTACACTCTTAACACGGCCCTGCATGCATTGACCTCGACGTGCTCTTGTATGGAAAGAGCCACCAAGTCCCAGAATTGTGTACACGTGTAGTGGTTCTGTGGCGATGGTGTATATGAAGGCCAACTTGTCCAGATTACGTGGGCTATAAGGCCTGGAATATGCTCCTAAAGATGTCTTCTGGCAAATTCCACTGAGCAAGCAGATTTTATTTCAAAGCTCTAGAATTTGTCTAGCAAAGTGTTGGTGTTAAGAACAAAAGAAACATCCCCGACATAAGGCAGCCACACCTTCCTGTTCCTGATACATTGGCTGTCTACTTTCAAAGCATCAAGATAGAGTGTTTTTATTTTTGTTTGGTTGTTTTTTTAAAAAAATTCCAGTACAAGTGTTAAACAGGCACGAAATTTTTCCAACTTCAGTTACTGAAACAGTGGAATCAGTTTTAACAAACCTTTAGAAAACAAAAGTGTATGTTTTTAAGTTTTTAGAACTTACAAATCTTTAAAGTCTCTCTTCCTGTTAGTTTTCATATGTAAATAGCGATCGTTAGGGTCTTGGAACAAAGATTCATATATACTCTTCTTAAACTTCGAATACATTAATTAGTCCTCTTTAATTTGCACAGTTCATAGCAGTCCTGTGATCCAAATAGAATAAGGTACAGTAACAGTCTCCTCTTAGAAAGAGTAATTGATGATTTACATTTAGAAAAGTCTAATAAAGTATTATTTGGCTTCTGTAATTACTTTTTAAAAAGGAAATAGAGGGGGGTTTGTTTGTTTGTTTTTAACTATACTTTTTAAACCCCTCTAGCTTGAGGAACTCTGAATTTAAGTTTCAGCCTGGAGCCAGTTTTTACAGCTGTAATAAATCCCAAACAAAAATGGTCTGTTATAGTGGAAATGGCAACAGGCCCTTAATCAGAACAGCAGGAGTGGACACAATTACAAAAATTGAATAAATACTTAAAGAGCTGCATTGAGTGACAGCTTTTCAAAATGTAATGCTTTCTTAATTAAAAAAAAAAAAAAAAAAAACTGGCAAATATCCAAATGTTTACGCCAAAGAAAAAGCAATTAGAAAGGACCATGGTAGACCATGTCCTATTGTTGAACTCTAGCCTTTAAAAAATGTTTCCAAATTGATTTTTAAGAACCATCTGTTGACAGAAGGCAGAGACCCTGCCAGAGTGACAGCTTACAGGGTGTGCAGCTGATCTGCGTACTGCAGGGCTGAACCTTTGGAAAGAGCACCTGGCCCATGCAGGTTTCTCTCTGATGCTCTGATACTCTTTGACAGGGTCAGTGAGCCATTCCTGTGTAGTTTAGGGAAAAAGAAACTGTCTTCGGATAAATAAGTGGTCCTCCACAAAACAGTCTTAAAATCTAGTGCAGCTCGCTGTAAGATTTAAAAGTAATCTAAGGAAGAGCAAGTAGGAGGCAATGACTCGTGGGGTGTGAAATAATGACATCAAACGGAAAAGAAATTCTGGCTTCTGTATTACTTCTAAGATTCGATGTCACTGCAATGGATATCAGTGTTAACTGATGCTTAATTGTCCAGTAGAAGTGCAGCCATGGCCAAGTTAATACTAGGATAGGATTGGATAGGCCTACGTTTTGCAAATTGGTGGCACATAGTGTTAAGCATGTTTTTCTTGTACACTCTTCCTTCTGGTTCATGTTTGACAGTTAACACTGGCTGAGGCGCTGGCTGTTGAACCCTCAGTCTGAGAGGAGAGGTGGTTTGGTGTTAGAGATACCATCTAATGGTCTGCAGGTCTGTGAAGGATTCCTTGTTGTGCCACAGACAGCCCATACAGTTCTGGCGCTTTATCCACTTATGCCTCTGAGCCCATCTGTAAGATGAGGATAGCGTTTGTTCCCTGCCAGGTGCCCTTCCAGTAATTCCTTTAATGTCCACACACTAAATCTGAAGTGGGAGAGAATATAAAATGGGTCATGTTAGGTTGGCCCAGCTTGCAGTGCACGCATGCCTGTGTGAGGGAGCTGTGCACGTGCACACCCGCTGTCTGTGGGCCAGATTGATCCTGTTGCAGTTTGCACCACTGTTTTATCCAGCCTCAGTTAGACCCATGAATCTTGACCAACATCTGCAGTTCTCACCACTTTAGATTGGACCTGCAGAATATATAACTGGAGTTCAGTCCAGTCTGTTACTTTCTGTTGCTTCATACAAGTTACACAAATGCCAAGCTTTAACTGTAAGGTATTTCTCCTTTGTTTAACTCAGTGCAACTCAAAATAATTAACATTTCCTTTGATTTTACTTGTTCTGAAGATCTCATTTGAAGATGATTGTTTTTTTAAAAAAAATCCATATTAGATGTTCATAACAAACAACCACAGGGTCACTTCTTGTCTGTACAAGAAGTGAATTATGATAAAATAGTTTATCACTGCTGATAGCAGAATGCTGATAAACAGAGCTATTTTTTTCCTGTGTTTGTCTCTGGGTTTGGGTTTTCATCCCGTCTCCCACACTGTCCAAAGAGAGAATGGACAAGAAACTGATGCAATGTCATCGTTTGTAAACGAAACTAGATATCTTGTGTGACACTGCACTTCCCCAACTTGACTCCTGCTTGTTTATACAGGTGTATATAGAAGAATGTGGGTATTTAAAGTAAAGCATCAGACTTGATAAACACAGAAGTTAATGGATCACATTCCAGAAGTGGTGCACCCCTGTCAACCCTACATCATTGTAAAGCTACAAACATAGACCATTATTTTTCCCCCTTCCCACATATTATCAACAGTGGGAATATAGACTTTTAAGTGTTCTTTGAATGTGTTTGTGTATCTAGCTTTCACACTTTTCTCCATGACTCTCTTCTCTTTGAAAGTCTTCTCTCTTTTCACAAAAACTTCACATTCTACACTGCGTGTTTTTCCATTAACATTGTTTTTGTCCTAACCATTATCTTTATATACATCGTGTATCTGTATCACTTCCTTTTTGGAGATATATTTTATAAGCAAAAAATAAATTTGGGAAGATAGAGCAGTTAGTGTGTATACAGTTATAACAGCAGAAATCAGTGGTTTCAGTCCTCAAATATATCCCCAAATTTGCCTTTGCTCATGGTCACAGGCAGGTCATTAGGGACAGCAAAGTGAGAGTTGGATATTGTCTAAATAGATGCTTTTTATCAACAAACATCCTCTTCCTGTCCTCTTGAAAGCACTCTTCTGTATTAATATCAGTGTCCCTGCTAAAGATAAAAGTCATGCTGCTTATTCTTGCTAAATCAGCATAGTAAGAGGAGTATAACTTACTAATACATATTAAAAGAGTAGTTTCAGGGAGTTTCTAGAACTCTCCCTATACTCATCCAAAGTAGATGGTGTAACTGAACATGTTTTTTTGAAGGTTTGGATCCTTTATTTATAAGTAAATATGGATGTTGATTATCTTGGCTGAGTCTTTTGTTTCCTGGTGTTGCTATAAAAATGTTGAGATGTATACTTCAAAGGCTTTCAACTCCTGCAAGTATTCCAGATTGAGAAGAGGGGTTGTTCAGAGTTATGCTCAGTCATATCTGTCTGGTGACTGCCCAGTGGCAAGGGTAGATCTATTCTTATTGGTTTTTCATGAAAGACTTTGTCTTAAAACCTTCCTCTTCATTTTCAAAGCTTTATTTTGGGATATTGACAGTTAGTTTTTCTGGGTATCTGAAATTTGGGAAGATATTGGATGTTTGCTAGATAAATAACACTTTGTTGTGAATATTTGCTTTTAAATTGGGCTTAATTCCCAAGCATAGTGTAGCATACAGGTTTGAGATGTGGAATTTTCAAGTGCATTTGTTGGTGCGAAAACGTTTATGTATGTTGGTTGGGATTTAAGTGAAGGCCTGGTGAGATGGAAAGTATATCAACGGGTAAAATAATAAAAATGGTAAAACTGAAAGAAGAGAGAACCTGAAAGAAACAACAGATTGGCACAGTCTAAGTTTGAGCAGAGGAGGAAGGTAGGCAGTGCAACATTTTTGAAGAGGTCTTTCTCATGGATGTTTTTGTTTGTGTTTATATAGATGCAGAATCAATGACTTATTAGCCATCATGACTAAAAGACTTTTTAGTGTATCCAAAGAAATTGCATTTTTCCTGTCTAGCTATGTTTTCACTAAAAACGCATTATCAAGTGGAATCACATTCATGCAGCTATTCAGTGACCCGAGTTAAAACTAGTAAGAAAGATTTATGCTTAAATTTGTTCAGCTCAAGGAAATCTTTACTGTGAAGGAATGTATAGTTTTTATTCGCCCTAACTGCAACCTACTTGGAGGCAACACGTTAAGAGAGAGCCGCCTCCAGTTCTCATGAGGAGCGCTCCAGCTTTGTGCTTCAATTTTGATATTTTTCTTCCCCCCCCCCCTTTTTTTTTGATTAATGTTGTTTTGGATAGACAAAGTCTCTTGGGAAAGCTTGCACTGTGTGGAATGTGTAGTTTCCCTGCTGAAATGAAAACTCAGAGGGGGTAACTGAATATTCTCCGCAGCCAGTGCATTGCCAGTCTGAAGAAAAAACAAACACACTTTCTGAGAACAGTGAGCATTCCTTGAAACCCTAGGAGACAGATTTTTTTAAAGAAAGAAAAAAAAAAAAAAAAGAAAAAAAAAAAAAAAAGACCCTGTCAAGGTCTTCAGGCTCAGACTTCTAAATTGTTGACATTCTTACCCCATTTGGTCAGGCTGGTACCTTGCTGAGAGCTAAGAGCCGCGACTGGTTACTGGTTAGCACCTGCGTTTTCTGGTTTAAAATTGTGATACTGTAAGATATGTATATTTTTTTTCTCCCCACCTCTGTTTGACCTTCTAGTCAGTTCTAGTAATTTAACTCTGCTTTATATTAATGATTTTCCCCATTTTTCTTACCTACTGGGCTTCACACCTTCAAATGAAGTTTATTTAGAAGTAATCCAGAAATGTCTGAGCACTTGAGCACTTGAAGGACTTGAGATTGCCTGTTTAGGAGGCTTAAGATTCATCGGTCCCCAGTTGCTTGTCCTTCTTTTAAGCTCTGACTGACTTCAGGGTTCCTCCTGTGGCAACCGCTCAGGACTTAGCAATGCTGTACTAAACTTTTTTCTTGTATATGTGTGATTTCTACTGCTGCTCCCTTACTTTCAGCTTTACTGTAGATTTGAACCGCAGTGTCAATATTCTGGTAGATTTTTGATTTTCAGAGAATAGCCAGGCAGGTCAGAGACAGATAGCAGTTTGAAAACTGGATATACTGAGATGTAGAAACTTACTTTGTCTTTAGTTATCTGTATTTTTCTAAGATAAATTCTGAAAATTAAAATGCTTGAGTACTATTAATAACACAGCCTAAGAGTGGGGTTCAAAACTAAACCTTATGCATGTCATTCTTTTTAGCTTATATTTATAGATTAAAAATTTTTAAGAACATTTCTACTAAACTTAAATAAAGAGAGCTTTAATTTACTTGAAATAAAGTGGCTTTATGAGATCATGCTAATGTACTTTCATCAAGAGATATAGCTTATTTCATTAGTTATTAAATAGATACTTTTGTAGTTCGAATGTCCCGAAAACCTACACTGTGAGCTCCAGAACTCATGAGGTTGTTTCCTGTGGATTTATCTCATGGTTGATCAGCTTTGGTGTCTGAGAAGGTGGCAGTTCTTTACGAAGCTTTCTGCAGCTGCACTAATTACAAAGAATTCTTCTTTGTAGGCTTACTGGTATTTAATAAACTGTGAGTCAGAGATACTGTAGTAGTCAGGGCAAAATATAATGGAAACATAAAGGAAAATCTTTGCATTGAAGACAAGGTGTCAAATCTATAGGAAGAGGTGGGATATGGATTGTGAGCAAGTGAGGGAGAAATTAAAAAATTAAATTCCTAGATCATGAGCTCAAACAACTGAAAGACTGGAGACTGTGTTGACAGCAAAAGAAAAGGGAAGACATCAAGAAAGCTGAAGGCTTGAATTGCAGTGTTCAACACCTACAGCTATATTTGAACTCTGTGATGGTGCTTGCCAGTCTGGCTGATCAAGCTTTTGGGATTTGTTTTAAATTTAAAAAATGAGTAACTCATAATGGCTGTATTTCCTGTATCAGGATGGGAATTGCCAAAACTTGAATTCCTTAATTTATTGTGTATGTTTTTCACTGCATGAATAACTCCAGTAAAAATTCAACAGATGAGAGTGATACCAGTGGCAGCAAAATAATTTTCCAGTGAGTTTCCCATAGTATTGCTATGTTTTTCAGCAGTGTGACACATTGCTTTTCTTTCTTGGATCTCAGACCGTTGTCTTTTCTTCTAGCCAGAACTACTTGTTAGCTATATGGATTGTAAATTCTCAAATGTTTTCATAAACATTACATGCCTAATAAAAATGAATTTTCCCTACCAGCTTGTTTCAGATTTTTAGGTTTTATAGCATGTCAGACCTTTTTGGAGTTGACTGAATGGTTAATATTATTGGCTATATAGTTAATATTATTGGTTATCTTCTTTAGAGAATTGGATTTTAAAATGATTCTCCAAAGCTGCATTTGCAAGTGTGATTAACTGTACTGTATTGAACAGAGCTCAAGATCACAAATGCTTTTGACTCCCAAATTTCCACTGAGTATTGTAGTCTTCTCAGGAAGTTTCCTCAGCTGCATTTTTCTTTCCTTCCCTATTACACCTTATGTATCATTACTTTTGCTTTGTAGCCTTTTCAAATGTATTTTAAAATTATTTTAACCATCTAAGTACTGCAGTAATTATTATATGAAGCTGATAATGGAAAACTCATTATCGTATTTTAAAGGTGTCACTATTCAACCTCAATAATTCTGCTATTTGACATGCTTTATTTTCAGATTGAAGATGGGAGCAAAGCTGCAGCTGTGGACAAGTTACTGGCTGGGGATGAAATTGTTGGCATCAATGATGTGGGCCTCTCTGGTTTCCGACAAGAAGCAATCTGTCTGGTAAAAGGTTCACACAAGACGCTGAAGCTTGTAGTAAAAAGGTAAGCTTGTGACATTCAGTTGCAAAGCCAAATGTATTCAGACTCTAAGCTACTGGGCAACTAAATCTGCCAAGACTTGGCAAGTTAATGAAAGGACTTTCATTATGTGTTATTAATGTTCATGTTTAGAAGCACTGAGCGGTATTACTTGAATGCAGTAAGGTGCTGACCAACATTCTTGAACATAGAATCTTTATGGAAGAAGACATGGAGTAGAGGTAGCCTTTCGATCGGAGCAAAAACTGAGACGGTGTGTTCTGTGAACACTGTCTGTTATAACGTAATGAATCAGGACTCTGTTCCTGTCTGTCTTCTTGAAACGTAGGGCATGAAAGAAACTCTCTCACCTGCCCTGCTTCCTCTATATTTAGTTAGCTGACATTGATAATGTTTTTACCATGTTTTGGTATGCAGGTCAGTTGGACTGTGAGGAACTGATTACATGGGAAAAGTTTGAAAAACAGGTCTTCTGCTTTATGAGAATATTTTAAGTCTTTAGCATTTTTTGTGTAATTTGATAAAGTGAATTTTTAGTTAGGGATCAATGAATCAAAAAATTGAAAAAAAATCTATCAATGCAGTATTTTTGTGGTGAGAAATGAGTTTGACACATATGATGATAAGTGTAGATGTAACAGTCATTCTGAGGCTGTCTTAAATGGGGACTATCTTTTTGTGAAAGAGCACTAATAGATAAGAGAGGTATTTAAGTAACTTCTCACCATTGGGTTAAAAAGGTGCTTTTGTCAGAAGAAATTATTGGAACGTGAACCTCTCTGACATATGGTACAGTTTATATCTCTACTAAAAACATCTTCAGGAAGCTCTCCCAAAATGTAACACTAAAGCTAATAAATGCAAAATAATATGCATTCCTAACTATTATAAATAATGTTTATCTTCAGCAGTTTCAGCTTGCACTGGCCATTCCAGTAGAAGAACTTTTATTAGTGGAGGTTACATCAACTGTTTTTCTTACTGAAAGGGAAAACTTCAGGGTTGAGAGGTTTTATAGACATTGAAGAATCTGCCAAGACAGCAAGCCTTAATTGCTTTGAATAACTTTACAATGAAAGGAAGGTTTCCCTGTTTCTCAGTCCTTTTTGGTTTTGTGATAGTAATGTGCACAGAATCTGTGAATTCTAGTCTATCTCTGGAAATAGCAGAAATTTTGTTGCTGAAAAACGCTAGCAGGAGACACAATGCGCCAGTCTTGCCTTTCATAATTATTTCACTCCATTCATGTGTTTTTGGAGGACTTCTGTATAGCTAATCAAGCACTGATTTGCTGCTGGAGATTTGTGACCATTCCTTGCAGGCCACAGGGCCCAATTGCTATGCATGCCTACACACAATTTGGTGCAAAACTGATGGATTTTGATCAGTCCTTTCTCATGCCTCCTCCTTTTCCTTCCCTAGTACGTGTGCAGTGGTCACAAGCAACCTAGCTGTTCTAGCCAAAAGACTGAAATAGTGGCCGTTGTTAGGGAAAACATTTTTGTCTGGAATTCATGAAGACTTCCATAGCTCCCAAAACAGGAAAGAGCCTTTTGGGTCATTGACAAGCCTGCATAATATTAGATAAAATTTTATAAAACTTACTGAATGAAATTAGCTAGGGCCTTTTGTTTGTGGTTTTTCAACTTTGCTCCTTCTCTTGGAAAGTTGCCTCAGGACATCAGTCCTTTGACGGTCAGAAAGCTTTTAACACCCAGTCTCAGTTTATTCTTGGCCAACTTGTTCTCATGCACTGCTGTGTGCTGAAATAGCTTTTCTTTTCCTGTTGGAAGTTCAAATGATGCCTTTTATTTTGTTGTTTTTTAAAAAAAAGCCTTGCTGCATGCTTTCTTCCAGAAGTTATGGTTTGGACAACAGTATTGTTTTGTTTTGTTTACTCTAAATCTTAGGCTGAATTTTTATGAGTGCTTTAAGCAGTCCTGTCTTTAAGCAAAGCAGTTGTGTGGTGTTTGTATGAGCACTCCTGCAGGTCTGGCTTGAATTGCATCAGGGAACTGATCTGACTGCAAAATTACTTGGGGAAGCAGGTTTTCAGTTGGATAGGACCACCACTTGCAAAGGCACTTTAATAGTTTACAGCAATCTCGAAATGGCTGCTTTAGGCATTTTTAGACCATTTCAATCATCTTTAGATCCACCCTTACTGTTCTTGGGGGGACAGGGAACAGTTCTGTAATTTCCTTCCAGTGAATTATATGTAAGTTGATATGTTGATCCTGCGAGGGATTTTAGCATCTGTATGTCTGCTTACCCTGTGTTTTTTGTCTAGCACTGTGATGGGTCTCTATAGTGTTAACAGTTTATTCCTGGTGGATGGCAAGTGTGAAATCATGAAACAGAAATCATTTAAGTTTAGCAACCCAATCTTGAAGGTCATAAAGGAATCTGTTTTAATGATGTTTGCTCTTGATATATGTGAGAGTTAGCTTGGAATGGGAAGTGGGAAGCAATGATCTGGATATTGTGTTGAATTTTTTTTTCTAAGGTTAACTATTTCTAGACTGATTCAGAAGTATAAAAATGCTTTAAAAACTATAAAGATGTAGAAAAATTAGTTTTTAACAATATTCTTCTGCAGTTTAAAGAATTTATTGTTAACATAAGTAGAACTAACACAGCACAATCTAGTTTTACTTGTCCCTGCTGAGCAGCTCGTGCATGTGAAATTCCCCCATGCAGGTCATTCTTTATTGCAGTAAGGCCAATTCCTGATCTTACACTGATCTAACTGGTTCTGTACTTTGGAAGCTGTAGGGCATGCTGATTTCATTTTAGAAGCATTAACTTATTTAAGCCAAAAGCAAGTGAAAAGTTCTTCCATAGTGAGTAACATTCATTCACAATTACTAGAATTTGACTGTGACCAGAAATTCTCACGTGGCTGATGTGGTTTAACAGTGGTAGTTGGCTACCACAGAAATGACTCTTTAACAACTGTTTTCAAAGACTCTGATGCCTGAATTGCTTAAGGGAAAAAATGTTTGTTTCTTTCAAAAAACAAACAAAAAAATAGCAAATTTAGTAGCAAATACTAAATATACTGGCTATCAGCATGCGTGCTTTGCTTTGTTTTTTAGAAACATTGCAGTTGTGCAGTTGTGATTTAAAACAAACCAGGACTGTGCAGCTGGCTCAACAGCAAATGTGTGATGTTTAGGTAGCTTACAGATACTGATGATGGAACAAATGCAGTGTACCTTTTGGTCTTGAATTGAAAGAGTACTCAGGAGGCTTTATGTTGTTTTCTCAAGTGGATTTGTCAAAACAACACATCTTAGTTATGTGCTAGTTCTTCAGTGCACTACTGAATTATTTCCTGAGTGGATTCTTTTCTTAGGAAAAGGGGAAAGGAAAGTGTGCTCAGGACATCTCTTACAGAAATTGCATTTGTTTTTCTGTTCTTTGGGAAAATATGTATGAATATTCATAAATGTATGTGTAAAATTGCTCTGAGTGTTGATACTTAGGTGGTTACTATATTCCATATAATTCACTGTTCTTATACTTTTTAAGTTAAATTCCATTCAGGTTATTAAAATAAACCCTGTTCCTTTGCATGTGCTTGGCACAACCATATACTATAAAGCCATGAAAGTTCTGAACACTTTTTCCACAATGAATTAATGAGATTTAATATAATAAATTGTTCTAAGTTCATGCACAGGTGACACATCTGTATGGGGTCTGTTAACAATAAAGGGAGATTGGGTTTAGTTGCCCTCTGGGAGCCACCCTAAGAAGTTATGTTAGACAGAAACGTGCATCCTTTCCTGCCCATGTCCTTATGTCCTTTAAACACAGGAAATTCCACCTGAATATAAGGAAAAACTTCTTTACTGTGAAGGTGACAGAGCACTGGAACAGGTTGCTCAGAAAGGTTGTGGAGTCTCTTTCTCTGGAGATATTCAAAACCCACCTGGACGTAATCCTGTCTGACAATGCTCTAGGTGACCGTGCTTGAGCAGGGGGGGTTGGACTGGATGGGGACTGAATGGACCAGAGGTCCCTTTCAACATGAGTTGTTCTGTGATTCTGTGTATCTGCCTTATGTCCTCTGCTTCATCGTGCATACTGATCAATCCACTGTACATCTCTCCCAAATCCATGGTGACTCAGATACTCCCGCTCTTCTGTCCCCGTGCATCTCTCACCATACTGCTGTCCAGTCCCTCTCTTCTGATCCCTAACAGATGGATGATAAAGGGAAGCAAGCAAGCTTTCTACTTCTTCAGGTGGAGCTAGATACCAAACCAGGAGGAGAAAATGGTCTCAAACACATACATATGCTCTGCCTAGTGCATCTCTTCACCACCATTTATTTGCTCATCCTGTTACTCACATGAATGGAGTTGAACTTTTGAACAGTACCTGTGCACATCTTCTTGGTCACTGGGGCTGTCTTGCTGGCTGCTTGAATCTTGTGTTAGTGGAAATGAAAACTAGGTGGACAGGCAAGGAGTAGCCATGGACTTCTTTCACATAGGGTCTGCTGGTGATGGGAAACTGGAATTTCTGTTGAACTTCACCAGCTGTCCAGAAGCTGCCAGCACCTGAGAGGCAGCTGTGAAATTCTGGAGTAGTTTTGGCCAAATTGTATGTATGCAGACTTGTTTTCTTTTCCTTTAAATAGTATTGTGTTTCGATACCTTTCTGTGGTGAAAATGCCATTGTTTTCATAACACTGAGGAGAGTCCCTTGTTGTACATGGAAGAGGAAAAGTGAGCGAGAAGAAACAGACTTGACGTAAGAAACAGACTGGACGTATGAAGTGCAGCATGTAGCCTGAATGTGAAATAAAATGTATTGTGTGAAATCAAAGTAAGGGAAGCAAATGTTACAGTAGCTGAATTATTAACAGCTAGACATGGGAAGTTAGTCTTTATTGGCATGGCACTTGGTTTAAAGAAACAGCCATAAAATTCAGCACAGCTGAAGCAGATCTTTTAATGATTGTCCTGAGGGCTCCAAGATTGTACAATAGTGTCTTAGATCCTGAGACTTTAAGAGATATCCTGGAATAAAAATCTGCCTCTCTTTTCTTTTATGGCATTCAGATAGAAAATCACTGAAACTTTGTCATGTGCTGATCAGAGAGGTGCTTACCACCACTAGTGACCTTTCCATAGTGGGATTTATGTAACTTAGCAAAGGAATCTAGTCTTATCACTAGTGCAGTAGCTGTCTGTGGACTCCTTAGCCCCTTTTGGCCCTGGGAGTACTGTTACACTCGAGAACGTCTATTTGTGAGATGATTTAGGAAGATGGGGGAGACAGTGTTTTCTGTACTATTACAAGACAGACTGAGAATTGTGGTGAATTCTGTCTCTTACCTAGGTTTACCGTTTGATAGATTTGGTTTAATAGATTTTAAAATACTTAGTACAAGAAATAAAGATCACAGAATCACAAAATGGTTTAGGTCGGAAAGGACCAAAAAAAAATTATTATTATTATTTATTATTTATTTTATTTTTAAAAGGATAAAAAATACATGTACTTTTGCAAGTTTTAAGCAAATACTATAGATATTTGGTCCATAGTTATGTTTTTTTGTTCAATATACCAAATACATTCCCAGACAACCCCTACTGAGGAGGAGTAAAGTATATTTTGGGCTTTAAATTCGTAAATTGTTTCTTGAACTAGAATTTATTATGGCAGAAGAAATTGCAGTGGTTTCTCTCTTGTTGCCCAAAACCAGATTTTTCAGTGCCTGTATTTTCAGCCAGACCGTGGAAATAGTTAAGAAATTGAAATAGAGCTTTCCAGGGATGTATATACATACTGTCATACATCATTGCTGTAAAAAGCAGGCATGTGTGATAACCCTATTCTACCAGTGTTTCTTGCAATTAATGTGGGCATGGAAATCTGTGTGCTAATTCAGATCTTGTGGTATACCCACTTACAGAGTAGATGTTCATAACACATGCATACAGCTAAAAAGATCAAGGCTTGGATGTTTCTGTGTGGCTGTAGTTGATGGAAGGGCTGGATGGCTAAATTCCAGTTTCACAAATTCACTGGGAAATGAATTGGAGTTGCCTTAGTCCTCTCTTCTGCACTAAGCCAGATGGCCAGTTTATTTGTGCCGTAAGGTTGTCCTACTAGTCCCTGCTCCCAGCTAGGTCATGCAGTGGAGAGAGGAGCAAGCTTTCTGTGTTGGGATCAGCGCCAGTCACCAAGTCGGGGCCTGTATTTCCTATTCTCTCCTTTGGTGCTGCTAGTGTGTTACCAAGAACCAAATGACGAAATGACTGCAAGTGTAACTTGTCATGTGAATTTCATACAGGCCTTCAAAAGCCACTAAAATGAGTGTCCTGTATTTTAAGGAGTGTCTAGTAATGCTAGCAGGATCTTTCTGTGAAGGAATTTTAATGGGCCCTATGAGTGATTGCAGAATAAACCACTCTGCACTTTGTGTACTCTCTGGGAATCCACAGAGGAGGTTGGCATGGAGCTTCTATTGTGCTCAAAACATACCCTCAAGCCTTCTGAACAGGCAACCTCTGTGCTGGCAGTGCCTTGACAGCAGTTCTTGTTCTTAAATTGCATAATCCTATGCTAATTGATGAAAGGAATGGACATGAGGAAAGGAGGGCATGCTTTCATCTTATATTTCAACAAATTATACATTGAAAGAGTCCTGATGAGGACCATTTCCCCTGCTTATCTATTGGCACAATCGCTTAATTAATGTAAAAATCATGTATGTCTCAGTTCACTTTACCTTTATCCTAAAAATGCCACTCAGGTATTTGAATATTTCTCATGCCAGCTATCTTTTTGTTGGGCCGTGCATTTAAAAAGCATTTCTATTTCTTAATTTTGGCCACCTTACCCATTTCTCAGTTGCATAAATGTGGTTTGATTTGTGCTATTAGTGACATATTAATGGCTACTTAAAGTGAACATAGGCTTCAGTTTCTCAAATTGGAGGAATGTGGCCCTTGGTTTCAAAGAACACTTTTAAATTTCTTGTATAATTGTCAGGCCTCTCTCAATATAAATGTTTTAGCTGGCATGTTTTAAGTTGTTGTGGCTTTTATAATCTTATTCTTTTCAAATCTAAAAAGAAACCTAACCTGTAAAACTTGAATAATAAAAGGCCAAAAACATGAGAGAAGTCACTGTGTTTGATCAAGTCAACTCTGTTAGGGTGGTGTGTTGAATACTAGGGAAGACATAGAAAATTATTTGTGGGTAAGAAGAATTTCATATAATTTGAATATGCCTATTCAGAAGGGTTACTTGTGGCAATGGTATTTAGCTTTGTGAAATAATCACTCAAATTGGACAATGCTACCTTTTTTCTGGAATAGAATATGCACCAGACAGTAACAACCTCTGAGTCATGACTGGGGAGGGGGCCAGCTCTTCAAACCTGCAAGCACTTGCTAAAATGGTTAATTTGGGGCATGAGTAGTTTCATCAACTTTAGTGGGAGTACTCATGTGACCAAAGATGAAAAAGTATACAAGTACTTACAGGATTTAACTAGAACTTTTTACCACGCTGTGCATTAGATTTATTCTAAATACTGCTTTCCACTGATGAACTTCAATTTAGATACAAATTGTAATATGTAACCTCTTGCTCAAGTAGGAGAAATGATGAATTACAAAATTTACAAAATTTTGTAGTTACAAGCAAAACCAAAACAAAACAAGTTACAAACAAGAGTTACAAAATTTTGATATCTTAAGACATATGCATTTCACACAGTACTTTCACATGTGTGCACACAGAGAATTTGAGTTTGACAGCAGTAGATATTGTAGACCTCTGCTCTCTCCTGACTGTAACAAAGCTGTAACTCCATCCATTAAAGATAAAATAAATAGTGTTTTTTTATGTCATAAATTCTTTGCATTTGCAGTGAATGCTTTTGTGTATGTTGTATGCATTTTAAAATGTTCAATAGTTTGGGTTTGCTTTTCAGCACTTAGGAGTATAGTTTTCTTGTTTTTTGTTTTTTTCTTTAATACTACTTAAGAGCTTTGATATGTGCATACAGAACTTCAGGAGAGTAGTAATACTGCTATTTCGGTTCTTAAATACACTGCAATCCTCCATGTGGTACTTCTAAGTTACGTATTTTGCTTTCTGAAGATAAAATAATTGGTGAGACTGAAAATTTGGATGCTTTCTTAAATGTTTCCTTGTCAAGTAGCTTACCATGTTGGATAGCAGAGATTTTATGCTCAGCCTGATCTAGTAATTGCCTATAACACCTTCCAATTTGCAAAGCTTTTAGAAGGTGTTTAGAATAATTTATGAACTCAACTCTGAACTATGGAGAGAAGACCATTCAAAAGCAGGGTGTTCTTCAGAGCAGATGCAGACGACGTACAGAACAACCCATTCATAAAGCTAATGCAAGCACCTTGCAGGTTTAGTTTCTGAAATACCAAATAAATTTACATCTTATCTGTTCAACAAGAAACCGCTTAGGTGCTATGGCGGTTCCTACAAAATCTGTACAATACTGGATCACCTGGTAAAACAGAGTCTGGCACAGGGACACAACTGCTGTTTCATTGAGTTACCAGAATGTAGAAAGGCCTTTATGCTTTTAGTCCAGCTTCATGCTGAGTGCAGGAGAACAGCATAATGACAAAAGCTGTGGTTTGGGGAAATATCTGTTGTGTTATGTTTAAAACAGAATCAGTACTTTGTTCTGATCACAGAGCAGCCTTACAGGCAAGGAGGCACCTGAACTGGGTCATGACATCTGGTAGGGAACGAAAAGGAGGTGGGGGAGGGCAATGCCTTCAAAATCTGATATGACATTGTGTGTGTCAGAGCGAAAATCCCTTTTCCAAATAAAACTTCAAGCAGCTCAACTGGCAGAGTTATTCTTTGTACAGGCATAATAATTTTTATTATGTGGTTACAGTGTTTTAACCAGGCATAAGGCAAGCTAAGGCTGGACTTGCTGTCTCCTGAAATGTCCTGTGACTGAAGGATCTCTCCTTTTCTGCTCCCATTTTTGGGTCACTTTGGCCATGCTTAGGTAGATCACAGCTGAAATCACTTCTGAGTGCACATCTGTGTAGAAAGACCAGTATGTGGAATGCAATTTATAAGAAAAGTCATTTAATTTCGGGATAAATATAAAACTATAAACCCATTGCGGTAGGCATTTAGCTCTGCCTGTCCATTAAAGGAGCACAAAGTAAGGATGAGGATGAAGTAGTTATGTAACTTAGTCAACACTTTTATCTCAGACATCCAGATGTGTCTGTCTAGTTCCCTGAGGCAGTTAGGAAAAACAGTTCCAGAATATGAAAGTTTTATCATGGTAGTCTATTGTGAATTTAGCAGGCAGGAAGATAGATGATTTACTATCTCATACAACTTAATACCTCATTGTTGACAGTACATGTGTTACTTGTAAATGAAATTACTGTTCTATCCTGTCCAAGCCTGTACAGTTGGACCAAGGTACAAGCAAATGGTGGTGGTGAAATCCTGATTTAATGGATGAAATCCTATTATCTTTAAGAGACTAAGACTTGCCAATTTATTTGCATTCACTTGTTTTCATAGATTGAAGGAAAAGCAGAGAACTGTGTAGGTCACGGTAGTTTCTCTGCATGTGATGTGCAACTTATTAGGTCATGGAGTAGGGAAGGAGCTGCTGCGCTGCATTGCAACAAGGTAGTAAGGGCTTTGCGGCATGGCCTCTTTTCAACGAGGCGCTGAGCCGCAGTGCGGGGCTGCTCCTTGCTCCATGGTGCCATTTGCAGGCACAGGGTGACTGCGAGATGGGGGTCAGGCCAGCTGGCTACCCTGACGCGTGGGAGGGGAGGGCAAAGAGCAGCGCTACACACTGTGCCGGTCTGGCTGCGGTGCAGGATCGGGCAAAAGGGGATTGTGTAAACCTTTGCGGATGTTCTGGTATGAGAGAATAGGCATTTCAGGTAGGGTATGTGCCTTAGCTGGAATTTCAGGGCTCTGGACAGATGCCTGCCTTTTAGAAAACTATTGATAATATTTCTGTTAAAATACTGGTTCAGTCTGCCATTTTATTTCTGAATAATACTGCATTGCTTCATTAAATTTTATTTCGGAGCTTATATATGTGTGTATTTTTAAAGAAACTTCCTGTGGATCTTTTCGATGCTCTCTTCCCCCCACATCCCACAGCCAGGGAAATCCGTAACTTAAGCCTGCGGTTATATTTTTATTTTTCTGTTTTCAGATTTCAGATCAGTTCTTTTTTTAGGGATAAGGAACTCCTACTCTGTCTTGCATGGAAAATGCTGCAGTTCCCTTAGCTGCTTCCAGAAAAATAGGCTACTTCCTCCTCCCCCCACCTCCTCCCTTTTTTTTTTCTTTCTTAGAATCTATCGACACTTTTCTTGGAAATGTTACTAAGAAGGGAGTATAACACAGGTAGATACTCAGTGCAGTAGGCATAGACAGTAAACAGCAGTAAACAGCTTTTTTTTTGCAGTAAACAGCAAAAAGCAGAAATACAGTTTTGATGTTTACCTCATTAGGTTTTAGTGAGTTAGAAATGCCCCCAAAACGTATCGTGCTATCAGAAAACAACCTTTTAATTTCATATGTCTCAGGTTTTGAGTGAATCATTTTAAAGGTGCCTAATAGTCAAAAACTGCTGAGTAACGTCCCTTTGAAAACGGAAAGAGTAATGAAAGTTTCAAAGTCATTGTTCAAAAATTGAGACACCCAGAATCCCTCCTGACTTCTGAAGATCATGGCTATCGCAATTAAATGTCTGAGGGCTTCTCTTAAATGTGCCAGTAAGACTGCCTAACCACAATAGATTTTTTTATTTATTTATTTTAAATGGCTGCAAGTCCATAGTTTTCACTGATTTAATTCTTTGCTGATAGCGCTCTCTTGTGGCTATGATTTTCATTACTTAACTGAAAAGGATTTTGAAAAATGTATCTGTAAGTTTTAAGATTTCTGCCTTAGAACACACAGTTTCTTTTGGACAAGCCTCCCTAGTTTAAATAGGGTAGTATTTCTTTATATTGATGCAGGAAGTCTAGAGAAAAATGTCTAAAATATGCTCCAAGAAAATCTTCAAGGGGGCATGCATATTTGAGCTTTAAGGTTTTTGATCATTTTTCACCTTCATGTTTTTGATGAAAATCTGAAACCCTGAGCAAGAATAGCCAAGGAAGTTAGTGGGAACTGAAGTTCAAATTGCCATCCTGAGTCAGGAAGAGAAGAGACAGAGACTGACAACTGTAACAATAGATTGGAATGCAGAAACTGCTACTTTATTCTATGTTTTCAGTGGTGAGGAGATCAATTTCTGTAACTTTGTTTTTTAAAAAAAATGAAAAAACAAAACAAAACAAAAAAAGACTTCTGAGAAACCTTTCCCAGAGAAATAGATGAATAACTTCTGGTAAAGGTCACTCACCCTAAATCACTATTTTCTAATTCTGGGGATGGGAGTGGTGGGTCTTGGCCAGTTCTGCATTAAGCTAAAAGGTTCAGTACAGTGTTCAGTTATTTTAATAAGAAAGTAAGACTTTCTGGAAACTCGGAACATGACATGCAGGGTTTTTCTGTCAGCTAGGAAAAAACCACTATGCTGGGATCTCTGGGATCTACAGTTTCCTTTTTTAAGAAAAGAGCAGATATTAATGAGAAGTTAAATTTATTAATCATCAGACTCAGTACTGTCATGATTTTAAATCTGGCATCATAGCTTTCTGAGCATGTCTGAATTAATACCAGTGTGTGTAATGGACTATAGGCTCCTTTCCCTTCTACACTGTAACGCAGGAGCAACTAGAGAGATGATTTATGATGTTTACTCGTTGTGTTCTCTTGGAGAGAGGCAGGCAGATAAGGGGATGAGGGTTTTTTTGCTTAAAATCCTGGACTAAAATGTCTCTGGTATTTGATTTAATGAAGTTCCTACACATGGTATTGACCTGGTCACCTCATCTTTTTTTGATCTTTGCATCCCAAGTGTAAAATTAACACAGTAATAATCCCTGTACTTTCAGGAATCTTTTTAAAATTTCAACTAATCTTCTAGAAGTGCTTTCATATTGATTACTGTGAGTGATTTATTTACAGTTGTTTTTCAGTAAATGTTATGCCGTGCCATGCCTAGTACTTTTTGGTAGTCAGGTTAAGATGGAGCTTGCTTTATTCATTTAATCTTCTGGCTCTGGTCTAGTTGGACAGCTTATCAGTATTTGATTATAAACTAAGAAAAAAACTTCTGAAAGCCAAATTAAAAATCCTGTTATTCAGCTACATTTTGAGGTTCAGGTTTCCATTTTCTTTAAAATTATGGAAATACTTTTTTATTTATTTTCCCCTCTTACTGCTCTACCTAGGTAATTCTAATACAGTTAAGTTTTCAAATGGTAGATCCAATAGTACTCACACTGTGTAATTTATTCTTCTATTAGACAGAGTTGCTGGAAATTTTAAGGGAGAGAGGGGAACCCTTTTCTCCACTTGATGGTACATGTCTGTTTTGCTGAATGATCACTAAGTATAGAATACTATTTGTCAGCTGGACTTTGCATCCTCATTCACACAATGGTAACTACATGTTTTTAGAATCTTTTAGAAACTCCGTTAGAAAAAAACCCCGTCAAAGAAAAGTCGTCTTTCTCTGGTCTGCGTGTGTATGTGTGAGTGTTGATACTGATAAATAATGGCTCATGCTACGTTCTCTTTATTCTTTTTGTATATGACTTCCAAAACTATCTCATGATAGCTTTAACATCTGTGAGAACTTATGCCCTCACCTTTTTTTCTTTCTTTCTTTCTTTCTTTCTTTTTTTTTTTTTTTTGGGGGGGGGGTGGGGGGGAGGTGTGGAATAAATTCTTGCAGTTTGGCTGGGAAAGTTTTAGGCATGCCTCATCTAACTTCCAGCGAGTCCACACAGTGGAACTATAGAACTTCCTTGTAATTGTTTAATGCTGCCATATGTTATGTTAAGTAGATATCTTAGTAAAATGCAAGTATGCCTGCATAGAGTAAGACCTCCTTTTGCCAGCCTCCTCCTCCTCCTTCTTGAAGTTTGGAGTTTTGTGTAAATCCATGGTACTTACAGCATTTCCTTTGCAATTATAAGCGCATCCTCCTTTGATCCGTGGAAAGCAGTTCATTTTTCATGCACAGGATATGGGTCAGTCAATTGGTAAGGAAGCTGCGGTGAGGTAAACTTGTGGCAACCAGCCTGCTGTGTAATAGCATAGAGCCAGTAAAAATGTGTATTCGATAAGTGTTTTGCGTGATGGGTCAATGAACCTAAGGAAGAAAATCTGGTTTCAGCTCACATTTCAGTATGTGAGAAGGAAGTTTCTCTCCCTCTTACAACTGGATATTACTAGATTCAAATCAGAAGTCATTGCACAATCTGCATTTTGCCGTTCTCTGGCATTTCAGATTCAAAGAGATCATGAAAAACTGAGGTGCTGCCATGTAGGCATAGTGGTACCAGCACATTTGCTTCAGAATTTCTGTTCTGCCCGTTAGCTTAAAGGAGAGGAGATGAAGAAAGTTGGAGGAGGTTAAAGAGAATGAAGGGAAAGTAGTAGTCAACTGGCATTTGAGGGGCAGAAGGAAAACATACCCTAGGTTCGCTTTTTTTTTTTTTTTTTTTTTCTTTAGGATAGATCATGTAGTTTAGAATAGATCATGTAATTTTAATGAAAAGTTCATATGCTGCAGAATTGTCAATATAAATATCGCTATGTAGAATCATGCAGCTGTTATAGCCGGCTAGGAACTGCTATAGCCTGTTCCCTCAAGAATTACAGAGATTTTCACCATCCCAAATTGGGACAAAAAGTGAAAACTTTAAAAAACAAACAAACAAACAAACCATCCTCAAAAGTTACTAATTAGAAAAAGAAAACTTGGATGAAGTCAAAATGCTTCATTTTCTTTTTTATGATATTGTTTTTGAATACAAAAAAAATCAGATTTAAGTCACTTTAAAATACAGATTTTCTGTTAGAAGTGCTTACTCAGGTGACTTAAGACTCCTGAGACACTTTTCAAATTTAATTTTGAATTGAAAATGTTACTGAAAGTGATCTCCTGCAAAGATTGAGAGTAATAAAGACGTATATCCTTGGCAGGACTCAGGAAGGGAGAACTTCTCATTTTAACACTAGTAAAACAGTTCTCTTAAGTACAGAAATTATTTAGGTCAGATAAGATGAGTTTTTTGTTGTTGTTGTGTTTTTTATTATTTTTTTTTTTACTTTCCTTGCATGCTGAATATTTAACTTAAAAAGAAAACAAAACTTCATCTAGAAAATAATACTCTACAGAAGTTACATTATTCACCTGTCAGGGTGTGCATTTCTTCTTTAAAACACACAGCTGCTCTGTGTGTATGTGGGACGTTTCAATACCTAGCCTGTTTATTTCTTGATACAAAAGGTATGTGCTAACCATTTTCTTAGTGACTGTCATACATATTTTAAAATTGTCAAAGTGTGTGTCTGTGTCATCCATCTGCTCCCTTACCCTCCCTCATTTTCTACCTCCAACATTGCCAAAGTGTGGTACAACCCAGTTGTAATTTTGTGTGTTGCTGAACGTATATTCTGGTCTGACCGTATTGCTGTTTCCGTCATTTTGTCATTTTCTAAAATGAAATGGTAGTTTTCCTCTCCTTTCATGGAGTGGAGTTTAACACTTATTTCAGTGTGTTATTCTACATTATGCTTTCATTATCAGCTCGGAAAGAATACAGCTTTACAGGCTGTTTTTATGCCTGCTTTTGTTGAAGAAACCTTCAGTGCAAAAGCATCATAAGACAAATATTCGTCGACTCTTTGTCCATTAACACTGCTTAAGAAAGTAATCCGGATGTAACAGCTTGCTGAGTGTTTCCATATGTTGTGTC